>NW_005871075.1:8151085-8245149 GCF_000147115.1 Myotis lucifugus | reverse complement strand
ATTTCTGATCTCTGAACCTCACTGCCTCTTTGATCCCTCCTCTCCTCCCACTTGCAAAGGAGTTCCCAGATCTGTTAGCAAGATAAAAATCAACAAACAGTCCTGACCGGTTTGGTTCAGTGGATAGAGCCACAGCCTGCGGATTCAAGGGTCCCAGGTTCGATTCCGGTCAAGGGCATATACCTTAGTAGCGGGCACATCCCCAGTAGGGAGTGTGCAGGAGGCAGCTGATCGATGTTTCTAACTCTCTATCCCTCTCCCTTCCTCTCTGTAAAAAATCAATAAAATATATTTACAAAAAAAAAAAAAAAATCAACAAACAGCCCTAGCCAGTTTCGCTCAGTGGATAGAGCATCGGCCTGGAGACTGAAGGGTCGCGGGTTCGATTCCAGTCAGGGCCAATGCCTGGGTTGTGGGCTCAATCCCCAGTGTGGGGCGTGCAGGAGGCAGCCAATCAATGATTCTCTCTCATCATTGATGTTTCTATCTCTCTCTCCCTCTCCTTTCCTCTCTGAAATCAATAAAAAATAAAAAATATATTTTTTAAAAAAGTAAAATCAATTTAATGCTTCTTACATTGCCTTACCAAGTAATTATAAACCTATATATTCAAACATCAAAAGAATTAAACTCTCTGAGAATCCTGAACTCATTCCATTTTTTCTTTGGGCTACATGCTAAGCTATCACATCCATCATCCTTATACATATAGATCAAAGGCTCAGAGTCCTATTAAATTACTTCAAGTATTCCCAGAAAATAACTCATGAATACCATTACGTCACTGAAATATTCTTTTCAAGAAGCTAGTTTTGATGACCCAAAAATTCAGTTCTTATAAGCATGTTTTGATGAGTTTGTTACTAATTTCATTATACATCAAGAGACGAGCTGCTAACAACAAAGAATAAACTATGACAATTTACACGTTGTCGTTTATAACCTTATCCAGAGGTTATAAGGGAGAAAACTAGGGTTGGAAAGGAGATGGTTTGACTCCACTGGCCCCTTCCCTTCAATAGGGTCTTCATTGGCTGGTGTTTTGTTTTACTGATTTATAGTAAAATGGTCACTTCAGTGGAAATAGATGCTCTTCAGGAGAGGTGAGGAGGAAGTTAAAGATAAATGTCTGTTTGCAATGCATAACAGCCTGATCACATAAATAAACTGAAGTGGATTTCTAAGCATATGATCATACTATCATTAGAAGGCAATTATGAGCAATTGTATTCTTACATTTCTGATAATTCAATCAGTGACTTATTAAAAATTCTAATGACTCAGCACAAGGTGGAAAATGCTTATTGCAATGTTAAATGAAAACAACACAGTACAAACTTTCATTTATGTTATAGATGAAATCTATCATCCATATCTACTTTCCCACAATGCATGAGGAAGATCTAAATGGAGATATGGTTGTGGCTGACTTAGAACTTACGTCACCACGAAGTGAGTGTTTAGGGCATCATTCTTCGCATTAAAGTAAGACAGGGACACATTCTGATTTTAATTACTAAATAGTCGTAACAATTGTTCTTTAATTGTTAACAACTGTTCTTAAAATCCTGATGTACCTTCACATTAGCAATACAAAATCATAAATACTATTTGATGTGGTGGAAATAAAGAACTCTTCACAGAGATCTAAGAAAGAGTAGAGCAAACTCTTCCCTAAAAAGATGTAAAATTATTGTACATTCATTTTACTAAATAATTATCCTCAGTCTTGAAAACCATGAACAGCACAGCCCTCAGGTCATTATATCAGAACAGGAACACTCTAAATCAGCGGTCGCCAACCGGTGGTCTGCGGACCACTGGTGGTCCGTGAGGTCTGAAAGGTTGGTGACCGCTGCTCTAAATGCTTGTAATCTGTATTTTGAACAAGGATCATACAGTGGATTTTGCCATTTGTGTGGACTTAATCTATTTTAATTAATAAAAGTGAATAATTTTTCACATAAAAAATTACAATTATGTAAAATTTTGTGTTTACCTAAAAAAAAATTACAACTTTGAAAACAGCTGATTTTAGAGTGTAATGAGCTTGTAGATAATTGCTTTTCTTTTTTTAATTCTTTCATACTATAATTATGCTGCAATAAAACAACTTAAAATGTCATCACTATGAGTTAAATGGTACACCGTCTGCAACGCTTAACCACGTTAAGAATATGAGCGCCTGTGTCTTCTAGCAATTTCAGAAAAGCAAACAGCACGACTTCCTCGTATCCCCCCTGCAACACTAATCATGGCATGGTGAGCCCAGACAGACCCGATAAATACCCAGTGACCTACGAGTCACCGAACCAGCAACGAACACTCAGCGGTAGTTAGCATAAAAGTGAAAACTTACTGTTATTGGTTGGTTCAGGAAAACCAGCCTTCGGACCACTCCATCCTTTGTTTTCCCCTGTCTGAAAGATAAATCAATCGTTAAAATCCAGAGAGATGGACTTATTCCAAAAGAAAAACGTTACGTCATCAATGAAGCAAGGCCAAAGGTCTCTCACACAGTCGTTCTGTGATTCTCTCCATCTCGGACCCCGGACTGTGGACCCACGAGGAACTAACTGGAACAGCATTATCCACCCCTTTTCTACACTCAAGCCTGTTTCTTATGTCTGGCTCTGCCTTTATCTTCACCCACACTTACAATTAAGTCATCAAGAAAGCCATGTTCAGTGCATTATATACAACAGCAGCTCTATCTAGGCGGCTAAAAAGTAAAACAATCCTTATCAAATAAACAATAATTATCATGACAAGTGCTAAAGAGACTAAAGGAGCTTCTTTATCTCTCCTGAGGTCAAACCACAATAGAAATATTACTATGTCTGTTCCGGAACAGTCCTAGGACAAGGATCACCAAAATACTGCCAATGACATACACACACACAAAATTGAAAACTAAGCCCTCACTTGGAGTAAAACTTGTAATATCCTGACTGTCACCAGACGATGTGACATATATTTGGTATAAACTCAGAGTCTGAAGTAGTATTTCATCAAATTAATCAGTGACATGAACAGGTTGTTCTCTTCTGTGGAGCTGGCGTTGCTGGTACCAGGTACTCCGGGAGAGAAAAGGCACATTTGCTATTCTAATCAGCATTTTATACTTGCTGTCTGATGTCAAAGATCAAATGCATACATTAAATCTGGATATAAATAAAAATACAATCCTAGCACATAGCTTGCCACTGTAAGAGGATGGAGGAGGAGTACATGTGAGTAAAAATGCGGTGTATGCTGGTGGGGAGGCTGGGAGACTCCCACTTCTCTGCTCTCTGTGAAGTGCGAGACGAGGTGGCAGAACAAGGGCCGCTGATGGAGGGGAGTGGGAAGTTGGAGGGAAGTGTCCACAGTAGGGAGTAAGTCACTTCCGGAGGGAAGGAACCGGCTGATTGGAAGAATGCAGACGCTCAGACATTTGAGGGCCCGGTTAAAGGTGGTGATAATAAATTTAGCACTCCATGCAACCTTTCTTGCTTGCTTTTTTAAAAATTTGATCTCAGAAAGGGAGAGAGGACGGGAGAGAGAGAAAAAAAAACACATCGATGTGAGAGAGAGATACATCAACCGGCTGCCTCCCATATATGCCCAGATTGGAGATGGAACCCACAACCTAGGTATGTGCCCTGACCGGGAATCAAAACAGCAACCTTCTAGGGCACAGACGACGCTCCAACCCAGCAGTCGCCAACCTTGCGGACCTCACGGACCCAGGGGTCCGCGGACCACCGGTTGGCGACTGCTGCCAACCAACTGAGTTACCTAGCCAGGGCCATGCCACCTTTCTTAATTTCTCTCCTTCTACTAATAACAAAGGTTATTTAAATATTAGATTATATTCCCTACGCCTAGTTTTTCACCTTCAACTGAATACCAAGTCTACTGTTCTCTCATTTCTACTCCAACACTCTAATGAAACTGTTTTTGTAAGGTTTAGACTTAAACACAACAATGACCACAGTGCCCTGGGCAGTCCCAGATCTGTCTCTTGCTTCAACAGTGTTTGGACGGAACACGCCCAGGGACACCCCTTCCTACAGCCTCGACCACTCTCCTGGGTCTTATCCAGTCACCCCCTCAGACCCCCTCCAAGACCAGCCAACACACCCTGTGTTTTTCTACCTTAACTCCTTACTGATGAACAACCACGAGCTCCCAAATTCGGCAACATTACTCCACCAGGTGGAGGCTTCCGCCTGCTGCCTGGCCAGCCTGCATCTGTGGCCGCCCACACCTCCCTCCCTCTGGGCTTCTATTTCCACCCCCGACAATGTGGCTCTCAAGGGCGAGGGCCACTTCTTCCGTGAGCTGGCAGAGAAGCGCACGGGTGCTGAGCATCTCTTAAAGATGCAAAACTGTCCTGGCTGGTTTTGCTCAGTGGATAGAGCATCGGCCTGCGGGCTGAAGATCCCAGGCTCTATTCCAGTCAAGGACACATGCCAAAGTTACAGGCTCAATTCTAAGTAGAGGGTATGCAGGAGGCAGCCAATCAATGATTCTCTCTCATCATTGATGTTTCTATCTCTCTCTCCCTCTCCCTTCCTCTCTGAAATCAATAAAAATATATTTAAAGATACAAACCAGCATGGTGGCCGCATTCTCTCCAGGACGTGCTGAAGCCTCCCCAAGACGAGTGGACAAAACTCAGGCGCCATGGAAGCCGCCGTGGCCTTGGAGAGGAACCTGACCCAGGCCCTTTGGAGCGGCAGGCCGGGTTCTACCCGCGCAGACCCTCAGCCCTGTGACTTCCTGCAGAACCACTTCCGGGGTGAGCAGGTGAAACTCATCAAGAAGATGGGTGTCACCTGACTCACCTCCACAGGCTGCGGGCCCCCAGGCTGGGCTGAGCGAGGAGCTCTTCGAAAGGTTCATGCTCAAGCACGACTAGGAGCCTGTGGAGCACAGAGGCCTTTGAGGGCCCCTCTGAATCCCGTGGTGTCTGGCTTTTGCCTGAGCCTCTCGCCAAAAGCCCAAGCGATTCTTTTAACCACCCTGGAGCCCTCTCCCATGCACTGGACCAAATGGAAACAATAAAGCTTCTTGCAGCAAAAAAACAAACCAAACAAAACACAACACAGTGAACATAAGGAGGAGTCTCTCTCTCAAAACATCCCTAAATCAATAATCCAATAACCTATAATTCTCTCTCCCTCTCTTCTCTCCACCCCCTGCCCCAAGACTATGAAAGGAGAGGAAGCTGGAAGGCAGGTGATCAGGCTGTACCTAACGTAGCAGATGTCAGGAGGCTGACGGCAAACCTGCAGAGGGAGGACCCAGCAAAGAGCTCTCAGAAAGGACACTGATGGGTAACGCGGGACCCCAGGAAGCCTCTAGAATTAGGAGCACACCAGCTACCTCTTTTTAAAAAATACTTTTAATTTATTTTCAGAGAGAGAGGAAGGGAGAGGGAGAAAGAGAAGCATCAATGTGAGAGCTGAACCTCAATTGGCTGCCTCCTGCATCCCCCGTACCGGGATCCAACCTGGGACCTTTCAGTGCACAGGGAAGACACCCAACTGGCCTGAAAACAGGATTGTTGGAAGTCGTTCAAGGCCTATGAAATCTCCAGGTCACCTCACTAACCCCAAGCAGATTTCCTAGGAGGTTTCTCTTAGGCTAAAACAGAGACACGGATGGGAGTGAAATGGATACCCCAACAGGGCAGATAAAGAGATGGAGACTGAGGTTACATCCCAGAAAGTAAGATCACCAGCTCCCTTCCTCATTTGGGCCTTAGAAGACAGCAGCCAGGCTTCTAACTCAAAAGGAATGGCAAAAAGAAATACAGGGAAGAGACTAACACTTCAAAAAAAAAGGTTTAAAAAATCCTCAGAGACATGAAAGGTTATTATACCCATTAAACAAGAAGAGGAGGCTATAAAAAGAAATATTCTAGAAATGAGGAAGAGCTCTGGGACATCAAAAATATAAGAGCCAAAGTAAAAGATGTCAAAGGAGGGCAGAAGACAAAATCGATGAAATCTCCTAGAAAATAGAACAAATGATATAGAAATAGAAAAGAGGAATGGAGGGAGGGAAAAAGGGAGGGGGAGGGAAGGAGAGAGGGAGGGAGGGATCAGAAGGTCATCCATAACCAGGGGTCCTCAAACTTTTTAAACAGGGGGCCAGTTCACTGTCCCTCAGACCGTTGGAGGGCCGGACTATAGTTTAAAAAAAAACTATGAACAAATTCCTATGCACACTGCACATATCTTATTTTGAAGTAAAAAAACAAAACGGGAACAAATACAATATTTGCATTTGCATGTGGCCCGCGGGCCGTAGTTTGAGGACCCCTGCATAAGACTAACAGATATCACAGAAGGAAATAATAGCAAAAATGGAAAGAAAGAAATTATCAGACATAATATGAGAAACTTCCCAGTTTAAAATTATATGCATTTCTAGATTGAAACCCAAACAGTCAAAACACTTTATTAAAGAATACGCACATATCATCCATAAAATTTCAGAGCCCCTGGGAGAAGAAAAACTGGAAAGACATCAAGAGGGAGGAGAAGTTTCATATACAGGCTGCAGAATCAGAAAGCAGTGGGGTTTCAAGAGTGTGCTGGGAGGTAGAAAACATTGGTGCAATGCCTTCAAAAGCCTGTGACAAAATCATTCCCATTTTAGAATTATATCTCAGAAAAACTGCAAACCAAGCATGTAGGGAATGTAAAGGTACTTCAGACCTATGAGATCTCAAAATATTTCTCATATATTCATCAGAAGGCTACTGAGAGTATGTGCTCCATCAAAACAGGGAAGTAAATAAAGACCAAAGAAAACTGTCCAGAAAACAGGCAACACGGGAGGAAGGCAAAAGGGAATTTCTGGCTAATGGTGCCAACTCTTTCCTAGTCATTCTCTACTCCTCCCTCTTCCCATGTCTCAGGCATGTTACCTGCCACTGAAGTCTACCTCAGACACTTCAAAAATACCTCTGGTGCCACCCTAACCGGTTTGGCTCAGTGGATAGAGCGTCGGCCTGCAGACTGAAGGGTCCCAGGTTCGATTCCGGTCAAGGGCATGTACCTTGGTTGCGGGCACATCCCCAGTAGGGGGTGTGCAGGAGGCAGCTGATCGATGTTTGTAACTCTCTATCCCTCTCCCTTCCTCTCTGTAAAAAAATCAATAAAATATATTCTTTTTAAAAAATACCTCTGGTGCCTTTCCCCTCCTCTCCACCACCACTGCCTTAGTTCAGACCCCCAGTACCTCTTTACCTAGCAAGAGAGGAAGGGAGAGAGAAAGAGAGAGAAATAGAAACATCAACGATGAGAAAGAATCATTGACCGGCTGCCTCCTGCACACCCCGTACTGGGGATGGAGCCCCAAACCCGGGCATGTGCCCTGACTGGGAATTGAACCGTGACCTTCTGATTCATAGGTCAATGCTCAACCACTGAGTCACACTAGCTAAGGCTTATAGGATTGTCTTTTGAAGAATACAAACTAGATCATGTGACTTTGATGTTCAAATCTTACATGAACAATTCTCCAAGAGCTTTACTTCCCATGAAAACAGTGGCTTTGGCTATTCCTGACTTTCCAGATTCATCTTCGTGTTCTCTAGGTTCCAGGACACTGTAATGTTTGTTCCATGACTAAAGCTCCTCACCCCTCCACGTGCTGATCAGGTCCCTGAGTGCAGGGGCCAAGTTTCAGGCATCGTGTCTTCGGTTGGAAGTATCTGCATGTAGTGGGTGTGATGGTTAATTTTATGTGTCAGCTTGTCTGGACTACGGTACCCAGGTACTTGGTCCAACATTATCCTGGGTGCTTCTGGGAGGGTGTTCAGGAGAGACTTACATTTAAAAGAATTGAACTCTGAGTGAAGCAGATTGCTCCTCATCCTGTGGGTGGGTCTCACGGAAAGAAAGGCTGGCCTCCAGGAACAGGAGGGAACTCGCCAGCAGACGCCTCTGCATTGGAATTGCAACACCTTCCGAGTCTCCAGCAGAACCAGCCTCCCCCTCAGACCTTGTACTCGCCAGGCCTCCAACAAGGCATGGCAATTCCTTACAATGGGTCTCCATGTGTGGTGCATATCTACATGTATGTACATACATGTGTGTGCATACACATATGTACACAAGTATATACATGCACATATCCTGTTGGCTCCATGTCTTTGGAGAACCTGACTAATACTACAGTGGGTATGCAAAAAAATGTTTCTTAAAATAATGACATTAATGCTGGTTTTTGTTCTGTTTTGTTTTTACTTAATTCCAAATAAATGTCTGAGATTTATTTTGACATATTTTTATAAATCACTCACCAGGTTTAAGTAAATATAAATGTGTTAAGTTAAAACAACATATACACAACATAAGAACTATAGAAACTTAAACACATGTTAGGTTTCATGTTACAAATATTTTTAAAGGAAGAAAAAGCATGGACTACCCAGGTTATAAAAACAGAATTAAAATCTCTAGCGATACCACACAGACAAATAATTTTTTAATTGCTCAAAATAATTGCCCACATATTCACAGTTGCCTTAAAAAGACAAGTACACCTAAATGTTTAATAGACGATTTTGTTTCTATTCAGACTTTAGGCGTGTGTTTCTGCAGAAACTGAAATTTCTCTGAAACAGAATCCTTATGCGAGAAAATGGTGTGGGGAAAAGTATGCTGTTTTTGATAGAAATTATTATTAAGCCTGCTTTGTGAATTTTTGTATAAACAAAGTGTCCATAATAATTTATACACATGCAAAGATAAAATGAAATCAAGCCAGTTCTTGCCAAGTTATCGGCCAAGTCCTGAATTCGGGGTCCCCTACCTCCCTTGCAACAGGGGCAGGTGCTAATGATGTCATTCACTGCGCAGAAGAAATAGGGGACCATGAACACACGTCTTGGCAGAAAATAAACACCCTCTGAGTTTACCTTTACATTTAAAGTAAATAGAAAAACTAGTTTATAGAGTGTCTGTCCAATATAGTTCCTGCCCTAAAGGGATAACTCAGGATCTTTATTTCCAGTGTTTTCAGCTGCATTTCAGAAATAAAAGCCAACAACCTCGGTTCTTAAAAATGGGGCACAAATTAAAACTGTCTACATGGCAAAACCCAGGAGTCAAGAAGCTAAAAATGACTCAGTTGGTATGATACAAAATACATACAGCCACACAACAGATTTTTAGTATTTGCTAACTGTAAGATTAGAATTAAGACTTCATGTTGACACCATAAACAGATGTGATATTGTAACTGGGAATCTATCTTCTAAGTTGGAGAGTACTGCCTCAGGAAAGTTAAAACTGGAGGTCTACTTTAACACCACTTCCGAAATTACTTAGAGTCAAGGAACACTGGTACGGAATTTGTTCATCACTTTGATATTCTGACAGAACAGGACTGTACATGTGAACTTAGCGCTCACCTTGTCAAGTTGATCTTGAAGACTAGTGGATGCTTTATAACCGAGTTGTAACAGCATTGCTTCTGCGGCATTCTTTTTGGCTATCTTTTTATTCGGTCCTGTTCCAGTAGCAACTTCATTGCCTACCTTGACCTGGTAAGATTAAAGTAAGAAATTAGTAAGAGTTGCTTTGTTAAACAGGCTCGACTTAACACCACAAAGCACTGTATTCTGCTCTGTAGCATTCAAAAATACAAAGTTCAGTCCACAATAAAAACAACTAAGATAAGATCCCATTTATTTGTTATATAGATAAGTGAAAATAAACATGGAGAAAAATATGGTTCTCAAAATGTCAATGGAAGTTATCTTAGGATAACAGAATCTTAGAAGATTTTTACTTCCTTACATATTTCTGTATTATTTCATTTTTTAAAACAATAAACCTGTATTATTTATATAAACAGAAAAATAAAATTCACATAATAGAGTATATGTTGGCTCTCAGTACAGTTAGTATTCTTTATTTAAATTAATAAACTAGGGCTAAAATTCATGTTGGAGTGCTTGCTAGCTACAAGATAGGCCAGCTACGTAAGAAGCTTCCTCTACTGCTCTGAGTGTCCAAAGATTGGCCAACGGAAATGGAAGCAAAAAATCAATGAGCAGCAAAACATGCTTCGCCTGTCGTCACATGCTGTGTACACATCCCTCACTCTGATTCAGTTCTTCTGCGGTTCATCCCTGCTTCTCACTTACCCACCCGGCCTGCCCTCTGGCTCCAGGCCCTGCTCTGGGACATGCTGCTCCCTCCCTGGCACTCACCTTGGATCTCTGTCTGTCAGCTTTGCTTCTGACCTACTCTGATGCCTTCAAGACTTCCTTCTAGAACAGATGCTGCCAGAGTCATTTTACCCATTCACCCACCCCTTGTCTCACACAAGTTCTTGTAGCGACGGGGTTCAATAGTTTGTGAGCAGCTACCCTAAGTTATTTGTTAGTATTAAATAAGACTGCTGTAAAAAATTAAATTAATAAAAGGATAAAAGTAAAAAAGACGGCTGTGCTGAAGGACTTTAATTCCCTGCTAACAACAGTCACTTAAAAAAAAAATCACTTCTATATAAAAGTCAAGCAAATATATAATAAACTTTGTAAGTCATCTTCCTAGAAAGCTAACAAATTTTTGTAACTATTATAAATAAGATTTTTATATTAAAATGTTACTTTTTCTGCAAAGAAGTTCAATTTTGCTATGCAATAAAATTAAGACTGAAGACTGTTTTAAAAAATAATTTAAATAAATCAAATCCTCAAAAACCTAACAAAAAAGTTCTAAAATAGGCCCTAGCTGGTTTGACTCAGTGGATAGGCCTGTGGACTGAAGGGTCCCAGGTTCGATTCTGGTCAAGGGCACATGCTCAGGTTGCAGCTGAATCCCCAGTAGGGGGCATGCAGGAGGCAGCCAATCAATGATTCTCTCTCATCATTGATGTTTCTCTCTCTCTCTCCCTCCCTCCCTCCCTCCTTCTCTCCCTCCCCCTTCTTCTCTGAAATCAATAAAAATATATATTTTTTAAAAAGTCCTAAAGTGGCATTTACCCAAAACTTAACTCCTTTTCTCTCACTGAGTCACAAATAAAATTGATGAACTTTGCTTTATATATTTTTAAAAAACTAGAGATCTTAATCACAAATAGAAAAATTAACATTATGTGATACATCAAAATACCATGTGCTGATAAGCAAATTAGTTTTTAGTTATCATTCTTTTTCTCTTTGAAAAATTAAAGTATCTCTGTACAAAAAAATAAAAAGCTTTAAGAAATGCGCTCAGGAACTAACACCCAAATAATGTCGTCAGAGATTTTCTTTTGTCTAGCCATCAATAAAGTCACTGCACACGTTTCACAACACACAAATTTACTTTTCGTGGTGATAAATAAATATTAGCATATTATCTCTAGATATTTTACTTCCACATTCAATTTTAACAAATGATAACATCGCTTAAGTCGTTTATACAAAAGTATTTACTTTGATAAAGTTGCTGCAATAGATAATGAATCCACTGGGGCTTCCCGAGGGGAAAAGCAATATGAATTCAGTGTGAAAACATGTAAAAGCCCAGCCAAATGCTCCCATTTGACTAGAATGTTTATGAAGACCCATAAAAAGGAAGCTGGCGTAAATTCCTCTTTCAAAAGGGTACTCCATATACTCCATAGGAAAGGAATTGTGTAATAGAGCCAAAGCCAGTTTTTATTCCTGATACAGGTCTAAAATTTAGGTGACTTTTTTTTCCCTTCAACTTTTGCAGTTCAAAGAACACTTTCTAGAATTCTTCAGAGCTAAGAATGTAAAAAGAAAAAACTGGTGCATGTATTTTAAGAAGAGGATGCTAGAACAGCACTGTTCTGGGTCCTAAGGACACTAGACCATAATAGCTTACTAACCAGAGACCAATTCCCCTCCGTGGTTGTCTGCGTTCCCACAGTGGTTTATCTGTGACCACATCACAAGTTTACATCTCCAGCAACAGCCAAATACACTAGCTCTCACACAGGCAGGCAGCAAGTATGCATCAAAGGTTTAAGAAGGTCCTACTGTATACAGACCACTGCATTGAATACTGTGAGATAAAGACTATGAATTAGGAAGGAAGGTAAAATGTAGATATTCATGAAAAGTGCATCCACATGACAGACTATGCTTGAGTATCAAAATTTTTCCTATATGGTCATCACTGCATAAATATCTGTTCATTTTAACAGGATTTTATTGAAGGTGAGGTCCATGGGTTTGATTGGAAAAAAGTTTCTCTGACAAGCCAATTATAACAAAAACAGTTTGGGGACAATAAGGATAATTTAAATATAGACTGGTCATTAGAAGATTCTTATGAATCAGGCCTAATGAAAGAAAACGTACTTTTTTTTTTTTTTAGAGATACATACTAAATATGTAGGCTTCCTGGCTGGTGTGGTTCAGTGGTTGGAGTCAACCTATGAACCAGGTGGTCACAGTTCGATTCCCGGTCAGGGCACATGCCTGAGTTGTGGGCTCGACTGCCAGTGTGGGGCATGTGGGAGGCAGCCGATCAATGATTCTCTCTCATCATTGATGTTTCTCTCCCTCTCCCCTTCTCCCCTCCTCTTTGAAATCAATAAAAATACATCTAAAAAAATTAATATGTGGGCTGAAAGGACATACAGTTATAAATTAGCTTTGAAATTCTTCAGGAAACGAAAGAAGGGCGGGAGGAAGGAAAGGAAAATGAACGGCTGAAGCAAGTGTGGTAAGAATCTGAACGGCCGTGTCTGCGTGATGGGCATATTCCCCAGCAGGCCAGCACACTGTTCTTCACGGCGCGCTACTGAATATATCCACCCTCGGGTAGGTTTGAAACTTTCCCAATAATAAATTAAACGTTTCTTCAACAGTGGGGCTTGAGCGGACAAGTGAAGGGGCGCAGATGAGATCTGAAAGGAGGAGAGCATTTTGCTAGTCCCCGCCCATCTGCCAATCCACGAGCAACCCCACTCCGGTTTCCTGGGCTGCACAACACCGCAGTTCAGCCTCTCAGCAATTCTGAGTCCCTCCGTCCTCAACGTGATTGGGGAGACAGCCAGCTCTCTCTTTTCCTAATTTTCCTGCAAACCCAAAGTTCATGCTCTTAGCCCTGCTCCATCTCCATCCATCCTTCTCAATTTTGTTTCTAATTCCGTCTGTCTCCTCGTCCCAGTAGTTAACAGGCTGCACACTGTACCACAGTAAGACAGAGATGAGCCTTCTGTTTGATACTCTCTGGGCCAAACAACCTGCGTGAACTCAGTCCCTTCGAAACTCTTCTGTCTGTTCTAACATGTCCTTGACGCTTGAATGTGTCAACCAAGTTGAGGGAATCAATACTGGAAGGGTAAGCAGTGCCATTAATTAATAGTGATATGAATTCCTAGCCGGCCTTTCCCCCGTATCTCTACTCCGACCTGAGGATTTCTAGATTTTTTTCAATCGTTAAAAAAAACTCATCTTGTATAAAAGTTAGAAATACCTGCATCACGAACTCCCGACGTCGCGGCATTCCTCTCTCTGAAAGCAAAACATAGTCTGGTTCCTTTTCCTTCTTGGCCTGTTGAATTTGAGCCAGGCGGCTAATGGGGTTCATTCCTTGACCATATTCTGGTCCAGCCTAAAACACAATGTAAGAGAAATGTCAAAACATGCTTGTAAAACCTGTTATTGGATCCTTAAAGTGGTTCTCCTCTCCTCCCCTACACCCCAAAACCGTGACTGGAGAAGATAAATGAGAGTCATTTATAAAGATTTATGAAGGAAAAGCATAAAACAGATCTGAGACTAAGATGTGTATGGGATTTAGGGCTCAGGGGTATTACTAATAAATTGGGTCAGCTATTCTGCTTTAAAATTCTTCAGTACAGCTTCTTCACACTTCTGTTCATCAAGAAAGACCAAAAGAATAGAAGATCACAAGAAATGAACTGGGAAGAGATATTTGCAATACCTGTAACTAAAAAAGATAAATCCGGTAGCCAAAATATATTTTTTAAAGCTCAGAAAAAGTATTAAGAAAAATACAATCTAAAAGAAAAATGGGCAAAAGACATGAAAAGCTATATAACAGATGGAACACTTATAAAAATATAATCAATCTCATTAGGACTCAAAAATGCATATTAAAGAGATGCTATTTCACACCCATTAATTTAGAAAAAATTCAGAAGCCTGACAGCCCAAATGGTGAGGATGGGGAGTAACAGAAGCTTATGCCATGATAACGGTAATATAAAATGGAAAACAACTGGACAATGTGTAGTAAAGCTAAAGACGGCCCCTGCACTCCCTAGTAGCATCTTCATCATCATGTACTATATACCCTAGAAAACAGCTGCCAATAGGTGCTAGCTCCAATGTTCAGGAATAGCCATGGCTGCATTATTTGAAATAGCAAAACAAAACAAACAAAAATCTGAAAACAACCTAGACATTCATCAAAAGAACTATGTAAATTACAGCATGTTCATACAATGGTATGTTCATACAATGGTTTGACGTAGGGCAGGGACAATGAACTAAGTATTGCTACATGCATCAAGATAAATGAATTTCAGGAGAAAAAAGATGGATATTGAGGGAGAAAAGCAAACACAGAATACATATAGTATGATGTAATTTATGTAAAACCCACTAAAACTACAAAACACTGCTGAGATTAAGTAATATTTTAATAAATGGACAGACATGCTCACAGGTCACAGACTCAATATTGTTAAAAATGTTAATTTTCCTCAAACTGATCTCTCAAGTCATTGCATTCCCAATCAAAATCCCAGCAGGCTTTTTTTGGTAACAATTAATAAGCCAATGCTAAAGTTCATATGGCAATGGACAAGACAAATAACCAAAACAACTCTGAAAAAAAGAACAAAGTTGGAGGACTCAAACTCTGATTTCAAATTCACTACAAAGCTATGGCAACAAAGACTATGTGTACAATCAGCATAAAGACAGACCAATGAAACAGAAGAGTGTCCAGAAACAGATCCACACATATGCAGTCATCTGGTTTTCCACAAAAGTGCAAAAGCAATTCAGTGGATAAAGGATAGTGTTTTCAACGAATGGACTTAGAACAAGTGGAAATTCATATGCAAAAAAAATTTTTTTTCAACCTGTACTTTATACCATTTTTTTTAACTTTTAAATTGATTTTTAGAGAGAGAGGAAGAAAGAGGGAGAAAAACAGCAATGTGAAAGAAAACTATTGATCGGCTGCCTCCCACCACTCCCAACACGCCCCCTCGCCCCCCAGACCAGGGATCAAGCTCACAACCCAAGGAATGTACCCCGATTGGGAATTGAACCAGCAACCCCTCAAGTGCACAAGACGATGCCCAACCAACTGAGCCACACTGGTCGGGTTTTCAAAAATTAACTTAAAATGGCTCATAGACTTAAATGTAATATCTAAAACTGTAAAACTTCCAGAAGAACATACAAGGGGAATTTTTGTGACTTGGGTTGCATGACAATTTCTTAGATACAACACCAAAAATCACATTCCATAAAAATAATAACAATGACAATAAATTGGACTTCTTTGAAAATATTAACTTCTGTTCTTTAAAAAATGCAAATCACAGGCTTGGAGAAAATATTTGCAAACTATGTATTTGATAAAGAACTTGTATCCAGAATATATAAAGACCTCAAAAATTCACTATTAAATGTATTATTTTAAATGGACAACCAGGCCGTGGCCAGGTGCTCAGTTGGTTAGAGAATCGTCCTGATGCAACAAAGTTGTGGGTTAGATCCCTGTCAGGGCACATACAAGAATCAACCAATGAATGCATACCTAAGTGGAACAACAAATGGATATTTCTTGCTCTCTCTCTCCTCCTTTTTTCCTTCCCTCCCTCTCTTACTCCTTCTTTCTCTCTCTCCCTTCCTGTCTATACAAATCAATTTTTTGAATGGGCACTCACATTTTTCTAGGTGGGCAAATGATTTGAACAACACTTCACAAGGCTCATGTGCTACTAAACTCATGGACACAGACAACAGTGTGGTGACTGCTGGGGGAGGAGGTGAAAGTGGTGGAGGAGGGCCTGGGTGGGGGGGACAAATGATGGTGGACAGACTTGACTTGGGGTAGTGAACATAAAATACAGTGTACAGATAATGTGTTGTAGAATTTCACACCTGAAACCTGTATAATTTTGTTAACCAGTGTCACCCCCATAAATTCAATAAAAAGAAAAAAATAAATAAAAGATAACACTTTTAAAAAGACCATTTGATGTCCAGAGTACTTGCACGAAGGTCAATTTCAAACCAACTGTACTAGTTCAGGTGAGAGTTGATTGTGACTTAGACTAAAGGGGAGCAGAGGGATGGAAGGAAATGGACCAACTTAAGAACTATGTAAGGGATGGCCCCAGTCGGGCATGACAGACTGGGCCTGAGGCGTGAGGGAGAGGAAAGGACCCAGGTGCCTGTTTCAGCAGCTGCACGGGTGCCGGTCTCTGATGAGGAATGCTGGGGGGGAACGCGCTTTAGAAGGGAACATGGAGTTTTGGACACGGAGTTTGAGGGGCCTGTGAAATATTAAGTGAAGATGTCCAGGCAGCAGGGTAGAGTACAAAAGAGTATTTGAGAATCATCCACATAAAGAAGGAATCGAAGCCTGGGGAGTATGAAGTACGATGCCCAGGGCGAGGGTAAGAGAGAGGATGAGGGCGACAATACTGCACCGGTTAGGGGAACGTGAGAAGAGAGAAAAGGGAAATTTTTAGTTTTGGTAAAACCGTGGTTTCCCCTTTTATTTACATACCAAACAATAAAGATTAAGTAAATCAGAAGGACTGATGAGAAAAGACAATTATAGACAATAATTTATGAGTCTAAGATTGAATACCAATGAAAAGGTAAAGGGAAGCTTTAAGTCTGGCGTTAGAAGAGGTGGCCTAGTTCGTGAAGATGTTCAAACGACTGTCCTTCAATGGCACCTTGCCTCTCTTGCTTAATTTGCCTCTTTCATCAGGATGTCTTACGTGCCAGAGGTACTGTTGTTGATACAGATTCCAAAGACAAAGGACCAGATGCACAAATGAACTTAGATAATAATGGCATTCTGAAAAAGCTAAGAGTGACTGGTTTCTTCCCTTCACTGAAATGAACTACCAGCACCCTTGACAATGAGGTTATTCCTTGGTTATCAGCTCTTATAGTGTCACTCTACAAACCAGTAAGGACAGAAACTTTTATCAGAAAGTCTTCTTTGCAGTCTCATCTTATAGAAGAAAACAGTAAAACAGGATATAAGCCCAAAGACACCATCAGGGAGTCTTAGGTTTTTAACTCTACAGAGTAACTCAAAAGGAGTTCCCAAGCAACCAGTTTCAAATGGGCTCTTTAGTCACGTGACTAGACCTGACCCCTGACTCTGCTACCGAATCTTGGGTGAGCTTCTTAAACACCAAGGACCTCTTCTGGGAAACAGGGATAGCAACTACATCACGGACTGAGAGGATCCAATGAGACAACGTGACAGTTTTATTATCTTTCTTAAAAATCAAGGCAACTCATCCGTAGATATTTTCTCTACTTCTATTGCGTATAAAGAAGTGTAGACCCGCCCTGACCAGTTTGGCTCAGTGGATAGAGCATCGGCCTGCAGATTGAAGGGTCCCAGGTTCGATTCCAGTCAAGGGCATGTACCTTGGTTGCGGGCACATCCCCAGTGGGGAGTGTGCAAGAGGCAGCTGATCGATGTTTCTTACTCATCGATGTTTCTAACTCTCTATCCCTCTCCCTTCCTCTCTGTAAAAAAATCAATAAAATATATATTTTTTAAAAAAGAAGTGTAGACCCTAGATCAGCCGTGGGCAAACTACGGCCCGTTTGAAATGAATAAAACTAAAAAAAAAAAAGACCGTACCCTTTTATGTAATGATGTTTACTTTGAATTTATATTAGTTCACACAAACACTCCATCCATGCTTTTGTTCCGGCCCTCCGGTCCAGTTTAAGAACCCATTGTGGCCCTCGAGTCAAAAAGTTTGCCCACCCCTGCCCTAGATGTATAAGACATGTGAGGAAGCGACAAAAATGCTAAAAACCAAGGTACCATGTGAACAGACAGAATCAGACATAAAATAACAATATTTAATACTTATTGGGTGCTTATTATTTGTATTACTAATAAATACTAAGTCCCGCACACACACAGTGCTTCCCATTCACTAGCTGCTGCTCCTGTCACAGGTCGGCATTATTCATACCCCCCCCCCCCCATATCCTTACCCATTTCAGATGTCCTAAGAAGACACTATGTACAGCAGTGTGGTGTAGAGATCAGAGCAGTTCAGGTTACTCCACGCGACAGGTGAATAAAAGTGAACAAATGCTTTGGATGTGTTAGGGGTAACATCCTCTACCTTACACAGTCCTGATGAGAATTACACTAAAGGTGATCATGGATGGGAAAGTGTTCTACACTAAAGTATTCTATACTAAAGGTGATCATGAACAAGAAAGTACTTTGTGAGCCATAAAAAACTGTCCGTATGTAAGGTATTATTGGATGAACAAACACAGGTATGCAAATGTCTGAAAAGCAAAACACAATTGTTAACTGATTTAGAGTCACATGCCCAACCCTGACTCTGGGACTGTTTATAATCCATAGGTTGAGACGCCTGCCCTGTGGGGAAACTTTTCTCTATAGTTACCGGAACATTCACACAGTAAAACTGACTCATGTTCATAAGCACACACTTACTTTGACTATGGTTTTAGGGCGTTTTTTAAAAAATAGTTTTGGCTTTTCAACCACAGGAAGAGGTGGGAGTTTCTTAAGCTCCTGTAAGACGGTGGTCGCAGCGCGCTTCTTGGAGAGCTTTTTGCTATTTCCCTCGCCTTCTGCAGAGAACTCTCCCACGGACACCCGTGTAACAAAGCTTTTCATATGTGGTGGTCCGCTTTCTTTAATGACCTATAAAGTAAAAATACAATAGTAAATAACATACAGGCACACTTAGAATGTGTCCTTATAGCATGGAACTTTCTTAATGTTCCTATCATAATCAAAATAGAAATGAAGAATGATGCCAAAATTATAGGTTTCTTTAATAAACCTGTTAGAAAGGTATTATATAAGAACTATTCAGTTACAATATTTACAATGCGTAAGAGACTGAAGTTGGGCGAACAGAAATCTAAGTAAACACATTCAATTCACACTCAAAATTATTTTTTACCCATTTTAAAACAGGCAATTCTCATGGTTACCATCTTTTCTTTTCAAAAATAATTTTAGCCCAGCCAGGATGGCTTGTGGTTGAGCGATGACCTATGAACCAGGAGGTCAGGGTTCAATTTGGGTCAGGCCACATGCTTGGGTCGCAAGCTCCATACCCAGTAGGGGGTGTGCAGGAGGCAGCCGATCAATGATTCTCTCTCATTATTGATGCTTTTATCTCTCGCTCCTCCCTTCCTCTCTGATATCAATAAAAATATGTATTTTTTAAAACCTTGTTTTATGTTGATAGTATTATAGACATCTCCTATTTTCTTCCAATGATTACTCATTTCTTATAGAACAGAAAATTAAGAACGTAAAACACATCACATTATATTAGGCACACAGGGCACTGAAAATGATACGTGTACGGTATCGCATTTTCTCTGGAAGAGTACGTTCCTGGAGGATGGGGACCACGTCTTAAGAGAGTTCTACCAGCCATCCCGCATCCTGCATGGGGAAGCCACTCAAAAATAACCATTTTTGACATAAACCTTCAAAGGCTGTTTTATAGAAAGGAATGTTTACTCTCTGACATGATCTTTAAAAGGTTAGTCGATATGCCATAAAAACTCCTCGCTTCCTAGGGTTATGGATTGTGAATCTGTCAGCTGTGGATGCTCCCAAACCCTGTACCAATGTGCTCACTTAAAGTAAGACAACTTTCGAGGAAAGATGCCTCCCCAAACCAGATTCTCAAAACTTCCGTCTCCTTCACAGTTTTAAGCTATAAAAGGTACCCTACTGAGTTCAACAGTTTCCTATTTAACAGCATATTAAAAGTTTGTCTTTTAATACTGGATGCCAATGAGGAAACGAAAGCAATAGTTCAGTAATTCAACAATGCTAGGGATAAGGAACTTACGATAAGCATGCTGTCCAAGTAATTTAAGTTTACTAGTTGAAATACCAAAACTGTTTAACCACTTTGCTGGCCATCCTCCTGAATTTAAAAAAACAACAACACACAACATAGGTCCAGAGGTACAGATGCATGAAACAAAATAACAGATCTCAGTGGGAAAGGGGGAGGGGTGTTGGGAGGAAGGGAACAGGTAGAGATTAACCAAAGAGCATATATGCATAACCCATGGACACAGACAATTGCATGGGGAAGGCGGGGGTGGGCGGGGGTGGGTGAAGTGGGGCCAAAAGGGAGAAAATGGGAGACAACTGTACTGTAATACTGTCAACAATAAAATACAATGTAAAAAAAAATAAAAATAAAAAACACCTATATGCTGTACTGACTTAATAGAGAATACCAAATAGTTATTAACCTTTTATTGCTGGCATGAGGTCACCATTCGAACATCAAATATCCTGTAACGTATACTGATGCCGCCAAGGGCTTCTCAGACTGATGAAACTGTCCCTATTCACTGTAGCCTTTAGGCCCAAATCCAATAATTTCCGAGTCTATGCAATTACTTTGATTGGCTTTCCGTCTGTCCCTATCGTTTCTTGCTGGGCCTAATAAGCCCTCCAGTGCATTCTGCCCCTGCCTGCCCCTGCCTGCCCCTGCCTGCTCCAGGGCGCTGCTTTCCATCTGCTGCAGGCGGACATCAGGCAGCCCCATTTGCAGGAATTGTGTCTGAGAAGAAAGCAAACAGGTTCTCAGCCGAGGTCAGTCGATCCTGCTAGTGAGTTAAATGTGGGAGCTTTCTAGTGCTGAACGTCACCCCAATTTGAAGGAGGACACTCCACGACCGTGTCAGCTTATTTCCTGGGTTTTGCCTATTTTCTAGGTATTTGAGTTGCAAAATTAGAAACCTCTTAATATAGAAGGAATTATAATATTGGAAATGATTTTTCCTATTTTTAATGTCACACAATTTTATAAATATTTCTGTCACCTATTTATCTAGTTGCAAAGTAGACAGCTGCTTACTTAGTGGCTTAGTAAAATGTAAACATATTTTGGCAAGTACAGAGGAAACTGGATATTAATGCGTGTGTCACTAAATACTAACTTGGATATTTTCAATTTGATCCTATTAAAAACACCGAACCCTCTAGAGCAGCGGTTCTCAACCTGTGGGACGCGACCCCTTTGGGGATCGAAAGACCCTTTCACAGGGGTCGCCTAAGACCCTCGGAAAACACATATATAATTACATATTGTTTTTGTGATTAATCACTATGCTTTAATTATGTTCAATTTGTAACAATGAAATTGGGGGTCACCACAACATGAGGAACTGTATTAAAGGGTCGCGGCATTAGGAAGGTTGAGAACCACTGCTCTAGAGCACTACAAATTAACTTACAATGAGAAAATAAACTTTACGAGGAAAATTGAGATATCATATATACAGATGGCTCAATACGGAAAAGCGAAAGAGGTGAGCAGGAGCCCGGCCAGTGTGGCTCAGCAGCTGAGCATCAACCCAGGAACCAAGAGGTCGCCGGTTCGATTCCTGGTCAGGCACATGCAGGAACCCATGACATTCTGTAAGTTCTTCTCTCCCCGGGGCCTACATCATTGCCAGACAGAGTATGAGCACAGGAAGCACACGCACTCTCTCAGGACACGAGGATACCCGCTCACTTCACTTAGCTGGTTGCTTATCTGAGTTAGTGAGGAGCAGGGGTGAGGGTGGGAAGCTCTCCTCTGAGCACATACCTCGAAACTGACGGGCATATTTCGCTTCAGAGCAATTTCAAACACTAAGCTGATCTCAGATTTATTGGCGTCTTTGTCATCATCCATTTCTTTTCCGGATTCGCCATTCTAAATCACAAAAAAACAGGATGGCACTGAGTCTTCACTTTGGAACACACTTCGCACACAGTCTACAGTCAGGAGGCCCATCTAACAGAAAATACAGTAGGAGACAGAAACCCCAGACTGATCCTGTGGAGTCCCTGTAAGGCCCAGAGGTTCTCAACCTGTGGGTCGAGACCCCTTTGGCGGTCAAAGGACCCTTTCCCAGGGGTCGCCTAAGACCATCCTGCATATCAGATATTTACATTACGATTCATAACAGTAGCAACATTACAGTTATGAAGTAGCAACGAAAATAATTTTATGGTTGGGTCACAACATGAGGAACTGTATTTAAAGGGCCAGAAGGTTGAGAACCACTGCGTAAGCACAGCAGGCAAGAGCTGCTCTGAGGCTCTTTGTTGTTTGACTTTTCACTTTTTCCCCTCAAAGTAGAATAAATGCCAAGCGTGGAAGTCTTTTACTCAACCATACACCAATTTGAGTTTATCCAGTTCTCTAAAAATCTCTATCCAGCCCAACCGGCATGGCTCAGTGGTTGAGTATCAACCTATGAACCAGGAGTTCACGGTTCAATTCCCAGTCAGGGCACATGCCTGGGTTGTGCAGGAGGCAGCTCATCAGTGATTCTCTCATCATTGATGTTTCTATCTCTCTCTTTCTCTCCCTTCCTCTCTGAAATCAATAAAAATATATATATTTTAAAAATCTCTATACACACACACACACACACACACACTCTTGTACACACAGTACCTCCACTGGTGTTATAACATGATACTGCACCTTCTATGAAAACTAAGCTGTAGAAATAAGGGATGCAAACCAGGACTCTGGAGCTCCAGGTCTGGCCCTGACACCAATTCACTTACTTATTTAGCACATCTGGAGGGAGGACCCCAGATACGCTGGACGTAGTGTAAGTAACAGAGATAAAGGGAGGGTATCCTTCGCCAGGAGGCTTGTGATGTAGTGGGAAAACAGATAAATGTCCTAATGAACGTGTCCAGGAGAAAACTACCTAAGTCTGCCATTAACCAGATCAGCCTCCGGGAGGAGGAACAACAGGCGTGGGGAACTGTAGAGATGGAACTGTGTGGTTTGAAATAACTGAGAGGAGAGCTCAGTAAGAAGAGGACTCAGACACATGCCTGAGCTGGAGATACTCTTCTGAAGTCAACAGAGAAGGCAGCTGAAGCCATGAGAAGGGGCCAACAAAAGCCTCAATATCCTCAATCGTAAAAATTAGGTAGGACTGGAAATATCCATAATGATCTCCTCCACTTTAAATTCTTCCATTCCAAATCAACACAACACAATTCATGCTCACTAAATGTAGCATTAAACTCAAAGCAAGTGAACGTTATTTCTCATCCTTGTACACATTCCCAGCTCCTGAGCTGCCTGGGAAGTGCACTCCATTGGTGAACCCAAGTTCTCAAAGGCAAGGTCATCCTAGCAAGGACAAGTCCAGGATAGTAGACAGGTAATCAATCTGAGAAGCAAATTAACAGAGATGCCACTCTCCTCTTCCTTCCTATCAGGAGAGACTATTTCTCCTGTTTGTGAAAATGCACACATTTGTCTTTTGGATCACCGCCCGGGGATCTAGAGAGCAGCAGCAGCACACACACCTGAGAGGACTTCTCGGGAATGGGCTCGTTCTGCAGCGCCTGGAGGGCCTTCATGGCGGCGTTGTGTCTAGCAGCTTGTCGAGTCTTCCCTTCCCCAAAAAACTCATTGTTTCCTACAGTCAGCTGAACGTAAAAGATCTTAGGCATCGGGCAATGATACCTAAAGAAAAGAAAATAGGAATGTTAGTCCGATAAAATCACTCTATAATCAGATTTGTTTTGTTTAAGGTGATACCAACCAGATAATGCGCTATGCCCTCGTACGAACCCTAATCAAATTTTAACTTCAAGCTTTCAGACAGATTTTGACGGAAGTGGGCCAATGGTCTGGTGAAGGTCGGGGAGCCACCACAGAGGATGGCGACGAGCAAGGCCATTCTGGTGACAACAAGTAGACTCTTGTGCTTTTAGCAGATCGTTATGATGAGAAATGGGAAGGCAGAGACGTGGAGTTACTCCTCCAAAGTGTTAATAAGTACTTTTCAATAAATAAGATCAGAATCCAACATCAAAAAGAATAGGGAGTTTAACCCAATTTGTAGGTAGAAAGTATATTAATAAAATGTATTTAACGTAAAGATTTTGGCAGGTGTGAGTTGAATGAGCCTGAGGTAGAAAAGAGCTACTGATGTGAACTTGAGCAGTGATGTGGACTTGAGACGATAAAAGAGGGTGCAAAAAGAAAGAACAAACCCTAGAAGACATCAAGAAGAAAAAAATTACGGTGATATGCAATAAAATCCATTAACACAGCAATTATTTGACAGGGGAGCGTGACAATGACACACATTGAAGTGGAGCAGACAAGAAATAAGGTAAATATGCAGAACATAGTATGTTAGAGACACCTGTTAAACAGTAAAAGAGGCCAAGGTTCAGGGAGGTGGGTGTTAGATGGGGTGGCCAGGGAGGGCCTCACTGAGATGACAGCCGGGTAAAGACCTAAAATAAGTGAGGGAGGAACCCGTGCAGATCCCCTGGGACGGTGCAGCAGAAGCAGACAATGTCAAGTTCGTGACATTGAGGCAGCAGCATGCCATGCACGGTCAAGTACCTCAGAGGATGGCCATCTTCTTAGAGTTGAGGGAGAGAGGAAAGGGAAACGGCGAGATAAGAGGAGGTGGCCAAGGTCGCTTAGGGACGTCCTGAGAAATCACTGTAAGGACTTG
The DNA here is from genome assembly GCF_000147115.1 of Myotis lucifugus. Lineage (NCBI taxonomy): Eukaryota > Metazoa > Chordata > Mammalia > Chiroptera > Vespertilionidae > Myotis > Myotis lucifugus. The sequence goes on along the minus strand of NW_005871075.1, from coordinate 8,220,392 downwards.
ACTTCTACTCATGGAGTGAAATGGCCACCACCAGAGAAGTGACATGACGTGGCTCACATTTTTGAAGGATCATCTAACTACTATGTAGAGAACAGACTATAGGGAAGGATGGTAGAAGCCAGGAGATCTATTAGGAAACTAGCGCAGTAACACAGGAAAGATGACCGAGGCCTGAACAAACGTGACAGCAGAAGAAGTGACGAGAACAGTGGATTCCAAGTGAATTTCAAAAGTAGAGAGACAGGGTTTGTCCAAGAACTGGCTACAGAATAGGAGAGTGGAGGCAAGGAAGGGGATTGCTGGTGGGCAGACGTCAGGCGCTCTGGTTTGAAGGTGTGAAGTTTTTAGGCCTGTTAGACATCCACATGGAGATGTCCAATGGACAGTTGGGTTTATGAGTCTGGACTCTAGAAAAAGAGGTCCAAGGTGGGAATAAAATTTGGGAATCTTCAATGTATCGCTGGATGTTAAAGCCAGGCAGGACTTGAAAGCCAGACAGGAAATCCAGGCAGGCAGGGTGTCCTCCTTCCTGGAAGCCAAGTGGGAAAGTCTCTCATGGAAGAGCGAGGGGTTGAGTGTCAAACGCTACGCACAGGTCAAGGCAGATGAGTGAGCAAAACTCACAGGACTGATTTGGATGGAATGGTGCGTTATAATAATGCTGAAAACTGAAGTGCAAAATCACTCCAGTGCGGAAAAATGTCTGTATCCCAGCAAAAAGAAGTCCAATGGTTGCCCTCGTCCTTTCAGATGGCGAGTGGACATCCATGGAGCGGTGCGCTATATCCGACCTGAGATCAACTGCACAGCGCCCATCCCGTAAGGCTCTGTGGGCAGATGGGACTAATGGTGAAGGTTTCCTGCAGGTGCCGGGCGAGCATGTAGATCGGCACTGACCCCACAGCTGTGGGAGGCTGGCACTAACTGAAACCATGTGAGTGGATGAGCACCTGGAAAAAGAAAGCAGAAAGGAACCCAGAAAGAGAGCCTGAGGCTGGGCTCTGATTCATGCCGGTGATCAAAAGGCAGGGGAAATAGTAGACGGCAGTGAAGGCGATGAAAGCAGGCCGCAATCAGAAAAGGAACAACACACCGTCAGGGAGGCAATTAGCAGTGGAGAAAGCCAGAGTCTGAGAAGGAGGGAGAAATCGCTGTTTTAAATTCTTACAGTCAATTTTCTTGGCCCGCAGTTTTCCCATTAATTTCTTTTAAGATAAAGTATTTTTAAATGTGTTTTATTATGTCATACCTTCTCATTTTTAATTGGCAAAGATGAAAAAGTTAAAGGAAGAAAAAAAATTACTTGTAACAGACTATTTTTTTAAAAACATGCAAAGACTCAAAAGCATTAAAAACCACACTTTTTTTTTCTCTTTGATTCCAATAACTAGTGTAGTAAAGTGCAATCTCCTGTTACCTGTTTCATTTTTAATTATTTTAATGCAGAAATTTGGACAGACTAATGGGATGGATGCAGGTGATTTCTGTGTCCCACAAAATTCATTTTCCCACCTCTACAGAACTCGATGCATGTTTTGTTTGTTTTAAATAAGAGCACTTCACTAATGGGAGAATTGACTAAGTTAACACTTAGAAAGTTTTAAGAACAGGTGAGACAGAGCAGAAAGATTTGAAGGGTCTCCAAGTTTTTTTAAATATGTTTTTATTAATTTGAGAGAGAGAGGGAGAGGGATAGAGAGATAGAAACATCGACGATAAAAGAGAGACATAGATTGGCTGCCTCCTGCACGCTCCCAACTGGGGATCAAGCCTGCAACCTGGGCATGTGCCCTGACCAGGAATCAAACCAGGGACCTCTTGGTTCATGGGTTGACGCTCAACCACTGAGCCCCACTGGCTGGGCTCGATTCATGTTTTAAACTGGTTCCACTACCGACCGAGCCTTTTAAAACAGACAACCTGAAATCAGAAATGGACTCCTGAGATCTTACACGGCCAGCTCTCCCCGTGGAGCGAATGTTTACAGTCAATTACACACTGCTGAAAGCAGAGGTCCGCGAGTGGAATGCGAGCAGACCTTTAACTACAGGAGAGGGAGTGGGCGCCACTGTAATCACTCTGGCCTGCTGACAATTACAAAACTCATTTCGGTTTGCCACAGAGACAAACAAAATTTCTGTTCATTATAACTTTACTGGAATATGATGTCATCACACATAACCATACTGAAACAATCTGCTGATTTTCTAACCAAAATATTAATTGTACACTAAAGAGCCCTTGGGGCCTCTTCCCTTTTGGCCATCAAGCAGGGCTCTGTGTGTGCGTAGTATGTGCGTGCATGTGGATACATATGTATATATAAATTATACCACAGGAGTATCAGAGGGAAAATTAGGTACGTTGTGTTCTGAAACATTCTCGCGCTAACAACAGGAAATACCGAAACCGGACGCCTGACTAGTTGCATTCCCTTCTCACTCCGTCCCCTGACTTAACAATGGTTCTTAATAACCTACCCCACGTGGTCTGAATAACTCAGAGATCACATCTCCTCATATCATCACGACAATTAAGATTAACCAGAACACTCTCATTAATGGCCCCCAGATTGAACTATAGAACGGACAATGCGAAATGCTGTGTGTGTGTGTTACGTCCTGGTCTCTAAATATCTGTTTCCTTTGGTAAAGACACACTCCAAGTGTATTAACTTTAAAGCGATGTGCTAATTAATGGAGTTCCTGTTTCTATTTTTATTTATTTCAAACATTAAGCTCACTTTTTTGGTGAAGTACGTATGGTAAGTGACAAACATCTTTCTGCACATTTTTTATTTACCTAAGCTTACACTGCTATTCCTGAATGGTTTTTCTTAATTAGAATGTTGTGGCCAATGCTTAGATCCTCGCAGTGATTACTGTGAAAAGATGAGCCGGGAAAATGCACCCACCCAAGCTATTAAAGTTTCAGGGTCAAATGGCTTCTACCCACCAACCTCCAAAGTATACTAGTATTTTGCAGTGTGACTCCACTTTCATCCGTATCCGTAGTGCTGGTTTAAAACGCAGGTTCCTGCGCTCCAACCCTGGTCTGCTGACTCAGTTCCTGGGGACGAGACACAATCCTCACGCAAGGAACCGATGCCCCATAACCACGCCACATCTTGCAACACAGCTCCTGCGACCTGACTGCAAAATCCTTGCACACGAAAGGCCACACAGCCCTGCCTCAGAGCCCCAGGCTCGGGTGCCTGTATCTCTTTCTCCTTAAACCTCACGGCAGCCTGGTGAGACAGACGTCCCCATGGTCACCTGGACAGGTAACAGAGTTGTTGGGAGTCAACCTCAAGTCTGCCTAACTTCAGAGCTCAGGGAACGCTTAAGGAGTTTCCTAGTGACCTGTCACCCTCTCCACCTGGGTCCGGATTTGTCTTTTCAGTTGGCTGTGTCCTGGGCAGGCCAGGGCACCTAAGGCTTCTTTTCACACCTCAGGCCCCCTAGCAGAATTCAGGAGGGTTTGACTGAACAGCTGCTGAAACCAAAAACTCTATGGTGAAACTCCAGGTTTTTACAGGAAGTCAAGCCAACCAGGTTCCAACAGGCCCAACTGAGGAACCCAGAGAGTGACAAGTCAGAATAACGGGCACCGCGGGCCACATGGCCTGACCGTCCAAATCTGATCAAGGCTGCTGGTCAGGCCACTCTGTCCAGCCTCTTTGTCCTCCGTCTGTTCCGAGTCTTACAAAAACTAAACAAACAAATAAATTTTCAAATAAAATAAAAGCTTTCTTTTCTTTAGATCCCAAAAAAAGTCTTTAGATTTGGTCTATCTTCAAGATATCACAAGTTGACACCAAAATAAAGAAACAGAGAACACTCGGTTCCTCTGAATTACTATCTGACATTCCTTATACAGCTTTGCTTTGTTATTTGAGCAGAGGGAAGGTATTACATTCTTCTGTAAGTATTCTTATTCTTGTATTTATTTCACTGTCAGTTACAACTTTCTATACCACGTCTTTGCCATCTTCTCTAAAGTTACCTCATTAATGTCCTTCCCCCCCCCCCTTTTTTTTTCTTACTGATTTCAGAAAGAAAGGGAGAAGGAGAGATAGAAACATCAATGATGAGAGAGAATCATTGACTGGCTGCCTCCTGCACGCCCCCTACTGGGGATTGAGCCCAAAAACCCAGGCATATGCCCTGACCGGGAATCGAACCGTGACCTCCTGGTTCATAGGGCGACGCTCAACCACTGAGCCATACAAGCCGAGCAATGCCCTTTTCATAGACTCCTTCTATATCATCTTTCTAAACTAAAATCTGTGTATCCTCCCTCCCATTCTCCAACATCTCCACTTTCCTAAGTATCACTTTTACAAGGTGAGAAAGACATATTCCAAATAACATCAGAACTTTTAAAAACTGAAAAATAATTGCCTCGTTTTACTTGATAGCACCCTTCATACATCTCAGCACAGCTTAAGTGTTCATATCTCTTCCACAGGTTTATGTCTAAAAATATAAGAAGATGCTATCTTCTGATCTAATAAGGAGAGGCTTTAGGTTTCTGTGTTTATTTCCAACGTTGACTGAAAACAGAAATGTCACTTAGTCTTTCTATCTCAGTTTACTTATCTGCAAAATATTTGCAGAATCTATGTTTAAAGAACCCTAAATGCCAAAACTTAGAATTCGAATGACATGTTGATTATTTTGACTCTTTGTACACTTTTTTGGCACTGCTAAGCATTCTTTTTCTTGCTGTAGAAAAATAATAGGTTTTATCAGAAAGCTATAAAACAGTCCTTGGCATCTTTTCAAGATTATATGTATATAAAATGTCTAGATAGGAGAGGGTTCTTTCTCTATTCACATCTATAAATTTTGAAAATATATCTTTTATGGGATCTAGATGTTAAGTCTCGAGGAATTTCAAAAATTAGGACCTATTAGAAGAGATTCGCAGGGCAGCTGAAAACAAGCTCTCAAAGACTTGTAAGGATCTTCTGTTCTGTTTGTAGAATGATTATAATTACGCTTGAAATGCCTCAGGGAAAATACAGGAAGATGTGAGCTTAGAGCTGGGACAGGGTGTTTCGAAGTGATGCAATTATAAGTGATGTTTTCTTTCACAATTCCACATTTTTTTTAAAATAATACAATTGTACTACAGTAATAACAGGAAAAAAATGTTTAATCGAAGCAAGTCTAGTCCCTGTCCAAACAAATAAAGGTAAATCTAAGTCTAAAATGTAAATTGGATTAAGTGACATGACTTGTGAAATACAGCCTATGAGCCACAAGAGTAAATAATTTACACTGTGTTGCTGACACCAGCACCACAATAGGACCATGGAAAGCAGAGCATGCTATCAAAGAGCCCATTGAGCAAACACACAATCACCACCCTCAATCCCACACTCAGATCCAGCATAAACCTATTCTTGCCCCTTCCCTAAGTGAATATGTAGATAAATTGTCATCATCATCACCATGATTACAGCACAAGCGCACAAGGCACTCACTATGTGCCGGCATTATTCCGAGCACTTTGCACACTAATCTCCTTCAGTCGCCAGGACAGCCCCAACGTCATTTTCCGCACGAGGATATGAGGAACAGAGAGGCTGACTAAGCTGCCCACTGGAGTCAGCATCTGCACGCAGGCAGTTAACATGCTTTTACCCTCTGCACTCTGCTGCCTCTGAATGAACGGGGTGAGCGCTTTACAATGCAGAGCTACCCATGGTAACTTTGGAAAAGCCGTGCCACACTTGGAACACCAAGGCAATTTGAGTCAAACTAGACACAGGAGCCAGGCCGGCATGGCTCAGTGGTTTAGCGTCAACCTATGAATCAGGAGGTCACGGTTCGATTCCCAGTCAGGGGGTGTGCAGGAGGCAGCAGGTCAACGATTCTTTCTCATCACTGATGTTTCTCTCTCTCTCTCCCTTTCCCTTCCTCTCTGACATCAATAAAAATATATTTTTTAAAAAACCACAACTAGACATAAGAGATCTGGCAGATATTGAAGAGCTCTGTAGGCTAGTGGTCCCGTCTGTAACCAAGGAGAATACCAGGGGCCCAGAAGTCCAGGAGACCGATTTCACTGCAGTCCTACTATTCTCTAGCTTTCCGTCTCCTCTCCTAACTGGAGCCTGTGCTTAAACATTGATGTTCCCATCAGGGAAATGTAATCAAAGCCACAATGAGATACCCCTTCACATCCACTAGGCTGGCCATAGGCAAACAAAAACAGAAAACAAGTGTTGGCAAGGATGTTGGGAAAACTAGAATGATTATTCATTCTGGCGGGAAAATGGTGCAGCCACCATGGAAAACATTTTGGCAGTTCCTCAAAGTTAAATAAAGAATTACCATTTGACCCAGCAATTCTACTCCCAGATATATAAACCCAAGAGAAATTAAAACAGGTGTTGAAATGTATACACAAATGTCCATAGCAGCATTATTCATAATAGCCACACAAAAAATATGCAAGTAACCCAAAGGTCCATCAACTGAGGAATCAGTAACAAAATGTAGTATATCCACACAATGGAGTGGATCACAGCCTTTCCCAGAAATGAAGTACTGACACATGCTACAATGTGGATGAACGTTGAAAACATGCTAAGGGAAAGCCAGACACAAAAGGCCACATATGGAATGATTCCATGTAGATGAAATGTCCAGAACAGGTAAACCCATAAAGACAAAAAGTAGATTAGTGGTTGCCAGGGGCTGGGAAGTGGGGAAATGGGGAGTCATGGGGATGGAGGTGATGAAATGCTCTGAAATTAGGCCCTGGTAATGGTTGCACATCACTGTGGATGAAGTAAGGAACACTTTAAGATGGCTAAAATTGTGAATTGTGTTATGTTAATTTTACTGCAACAAAAAAGGAATTTTTAATGCTGCTGCTCCCTGGGGTTCAATCATCTGTTTCTCAAAGACAAGACTGTCTTCCTAGGCGATCTCAATTCTCCCTATTTGCAATCTTGGCAGACTCCCAGAAATTAGCCTCCCAAATTGGGGGGCAGGGCCGGGGACTAAGAGCATCCCTCCCTCATCCACTCTCGGAAATTAATGAGCTGAAAAAATTAATGAGCTGATTTTCCTGCCCTTGACTGATTGCCTGGGGGAGTATATGAATTCAATTATTAATTCAACAAATATTTATTAAAGGTCTAATTCCTACCTGGTAAACGAGTTCCAAGCAAGTGGGACAGCAAGCGCAAAGGCCCTGGGGAGGTAACATATTGGGCATTTTGGGGAGAAACAGCAAGTGTTCGTATACTGGGAAGCCAAGAGTCAGGGGCTGAGTGCTAGGAAACAGGTCTGAGAAGCATCCATGCTGCAAATTAGAACTTAACGGCCACATTCGGTGGGAGCCCTGAAGGGTTTAAAGGAGGGAAGCAACGCGGTCCGACTAATACAGGGCTCTCACCGCTGTCTGCCCAAAACAGAGGCCGGAGAGAGCAGGTGGCAGGCCACGGCAAGTCACCTCTGCAAACAGGAGACTGGGTGACTAGACCACCGCGGACTGTGGGCAGTGCTCCACGTCCACTGAAGGGCAGTGGCTGCTTCACGACGGAAGCCGTCAGCACGGCTGCTTTTCTGCAGCTTCCTGGGGGCAAGTGCAGAGTCGGAGGAGCTGGACTGAACCAGTTCCAGTTCTGCCCAGCACCCGTGGCCATTCAGGCTGAGTGACACTAGGAAACACAGGAGTTAAGTGAGGAGAACACTGGTCGGAAATGAGCGATCAACGCCAGTGGAACAGCCCCCAGGAGCCTGGCAGGTTAGGAGAGGCTGCAAGGATCCCGGAGGCTCTGCTCAATGTCTTCCTGCAGCGCCGGCCCCAGAGGACACCACTCTGCCCTGCCCTGCCCTGCCCTGCCCCGCCCCGGACAGAGGGCAGGTGGCAGGGGTGGCAACGCGTGCCTCCTGGGCGGTGGCTGACCTGCGGGGCAGTTTCCACTTGGCGACTGAAAAACAGGGTCCCTGGCAGAGCAACCTGGAGGGCTCCCCTTCCAGAGCGCGCGGCCAGCATCCCTCTGGGCACAGGCACGCATCGGAGACAGGTACACGGCACTGCGGACTGCGCCGTGGAAGCTGGTGCAGCGTGACGGGTGATGGCATGGGAAGGTGGGTGCGTTCGCAGGCAGCATTTCTCGACACCAGCACGGTCCTCTCGGTGGGGCCCAGGAACACCTGTCATAATGCAGACTCAAGGCGGAGGACCTGGACTGTTCGGTGGAGTCCAGGAATCTACAGAATTACCGCACCATGGTGCAGGCTAAAGATGGGGTGATTTTGGTGCATGCTGAAGACCGGGAAGCACCTCTTTACAGGGGTCTTCTCCCTTCCCCTTGTCAATCTGAAGGCTTTGGGGTCCTGAATATTCACTTTGTACCTTGTTGCCTCCAATAGGTTTTTAGTTGATTCTCTGCAATGTTCTAATCGTATTTGATTTGCAAAAATTATCATTTTTCTACTTCTTTCCACTTTAATCCTTTTATTTTCACTAATTGTGTTGGTCCATACCTCCAAAAGAATACTAAGTAGCAGTTGAGAATGGACATTTTGCCTTGTTTCTTAGTTCAATGGCAAGCTAGTACATCCTCATTAAACACAATGCTGGCTATTGGGTTAGGTTGGATTAAGTTGGCTTGGGTAGAGCTGAGTTGGGTTAGGGTTGGGTTGATTGGGTTGGGATGGGATGTGGAGGGGTTGAGGAAAGAATATATGTGTGTGCATCTATGGAGTATATAGTTTACAATGTTAAAGAAGTATTCAATTATTTATAATCTATTGTTTTAAAAGTCATAAATGGGTTTTTAAATGTCTTTTCAGCATCTGTGCAGATAGTTAACAATTTTTACTTTTTATCTCTAAATTAGTGAGTTTCTATTATATTTTATATATTTTATTATATAAATATATTTTAAATATATACTAAATATATAGTAAAACAAATTTACATTCCTGGAATAAATCCCACTTGGTTATGGTGGTTCATCTTTCAATGTATTGCCAAAGTCTAATTAGAATTTCAATTAGAATTTTTCCTTTGATCTTCTATGAATAATATTGACCTGAAGCTCTATCCTTTCTTGTTTTTTAAATTGGCATTGTTTAAAAAAATAAAAATAAACTGGCATTGTTGAGCTACACATGAAATTATTGATTGCCCAAAATAATTTGTTTTCTGTTTTTCAAAAGCTCAATAACATTTTTCTGTGAATCCCTCCAGGCCAAAGACTTTCCTTCAGGATGGGGTGGAGGTGGAGACAGAGGGTGGAGGTGGGGTGGGAGCAAGCTCTGTGTCCCCATACTTATCCTTTTCTATAGCAATCAGGGCTTTTTTTCTTCTTTTGAGGTCAGTTCTGGTCATTTATGCTTTCCTACAAAATCACCCATTTCATCCAGGTCCTGAAAAAGTTTTCCATGAGTTGAACAAAGTAGTCCTTTGTGAGAAGTCTCATTTCCTGTGCATGTAGAGTTCCCCCTATCCCCTTTATCAGACCATATATTTTCCATAGTTGTGCTTCGAAATCACATTTACCTTGATTAGAGTACATATTTACATATTTTATTGGTTCTTCCTACAATCAAGATATTGGATTCCACATGATTTTTTCATTATTCTTCTGTTTTCTAATTAGTCTATTTATGCATTATTTTCCGTCATAAAGAAATACAATGTTAAGATTTTAATACAGATTTACTAAATACTGTGTGCTAGTAGTCTAATAGCAGATTCCTAAGAAAATTATTAAAAATATAGCCTATTTTTTCCTTGAGTTGTAAGAAGATTCTCATTATTCAATTCCATCAACAGTCTGTGACTGTCTGAGAAGGTTCTTTGAAAATCACTAAGTATTCAGATTCTCTCAAGTCCTTCCCAGCAACAAAATGGGTCTGAAATTGGTTCTAGAAAATACTTAAGATGCTTCTGTTTCCTCATTCTCATGAACGCAAAGATACATGTTTTCGAGAAGCTTAAATTTAAAAGAAATACAAATATCAGATTATATTTTTAGAAGAGGCTTCTCGTCTTTTTTTGGATAAATTAACTTTATAATGTCTAGAATATGAGAATCAAATGGATGATTGTGTTTGTACTGAAATCTTCCAAAAGCTTTATAAATTGTTTGCTTTGTTACAACGTCCAACCCAGACATCTACTCCAGTGCCTTTGCTGATCAGAATTAACTATCAACTTTGGATGCTTGCCCACTTCAAATACTCCCCAGAGTAACATGGAGACATTACATCAGTGGGATTACAGGAAGATTAATGTGCTTTGTTTGGAGATGCAAACAGTAATTATACTTATTGCATACTTCTAGTTTTGGGGTTTTCTTTTACCTGAATCTAAGTGAATCTAGCTGGACATTTGCATATCGTTTAATGATAACAATCACGTGTAGTTAACTGATATTCATTGGAATATAAAAAATTTACTTGGCATTTTCCCAGACAATTGTTTTTACAGCTTGCCGTCACTTATGCATTAGCTACTTTCATAAAAAAGAGTTACATAAAGCAAATATTTTCATACTAAATCCCATTTTCCCACTGTTGCCCAATATTAACTCTTGAGTTGTGCTTCTATAGGAAAATGTTGGCGTCAACACATCATAAAAATTATAATTAAACATTTAAACGTGTATGCCCAGGAATCGGTACATTTAATCAATTATTTTACAAACTACATTTTATCCTCTCACCTGCAATAACAATCAAATGGATAAGCATTTTGCTTCATATTCCCACAATCATTAGAAGGACACGTATCTTTTTTAAATGCAGTTTGGGGTGACTTCCTCGGCACTGAAACTAGAAATACAATTTTTTAGCAGGACCGCCACATGGAGGAGATATGTGGTCAGATTCAGGCAATGCAAGTAGTCTCAAATGATTGATAATAATCATGTAAGGGTCTCAGAAATGTCTTCGATTAGTGATACCCTTTATCATGATCCACACCAGAGGATTTATTGGAGTTACACAGAGCCTTTGGAGCCAACACCATTCTCTGACTCAAATGGGAAAAAGGACTTGCTCAACTACCTGGATACTTGCCCACTATAAAAAGGGTAAAAAGACCTTTTTGCTAAAACAGAAGATTACCACCCTGGCCAGGGTGGCTCAGTTGGTTGGGCGTCGTCCCGTGCAGAGAGAGGCCACAGGTCCAATTCCCAATCAGGGCACATGCCTAGGTTGTGGGCTCAGTCCCCGGTAAGGGGCGTGCAGGAGGCAGCCGATCAATGTTATACCCTCACATCAATGTTTCTCTCTCTCCCTCTCCCTTCCTCTCTCTGAAGTCAATAAAAATACGTATTTTTTAAGAAAGACAAAAAATAAAACACAAGAGTACCTGAAACTTTTAGAAAACTCTCCTGCTTTGAACGATAGCTACTTTGAGGTAATGCTGAGCAACTTAATGTTTGATTTTTCCAGCATCAATCCTGTGGGGAATGCCACAGGGGATGCCACGGTCCATGCTGCCCTCTTCCTGTGTTGCTGCAGGTGGCCCGGGTATGCTTTCATCAGGAAGTCAGTGTGTGTAACTCCAGGACACGCACTACACCGAGAATCACCAAATCCTCTTAACCTCTGCCACGTCCCCTGAGGCAAAGACAGGACACTGACACATGAACAAGTTGGGTGACACATAGAGCTTGAAGGTTAATAGGTCTGACCTCTAATTACGCTGCTTCACTCCTACTCACCACAAGGATAAGAGACTGCATTTTTGTCACACTGCAAACTCTTTTTTTATGAGCAAAATAGCTTTTGAAGATATTCTTTTTTTTTTAATTTCGGAGAGGAAGGGAGAGATAGAAACATCAATAATGAAAGAGAATCATTGATGGGCTGCCTCCTGCACGCCCCCTACTGGGGATTGAGCCTGCAACCCAGGCATGTGCCCTTGATTGGAATGGAACCCATCAGTCCGCAGGCCGATGCTCTATCCATTGAGCCAAACCAATTAGGGCTTAAAGAGATTCTTAAATAAGTCTGTCATGATAGCCTAATATTCCCAAAAAAGCAGATGTTTCTATGAGTTGGCATAGGGTGGCAGAAAAAACATGAGCTTTGAAGACACAGAATCCTGGGTTGGAGAGCAGCTCAGTCCTTCGAGGGCCATGTCAGCCTGCACAAATTACACGCTGGGCCAGCTACGAGCAGGAAACCACGGTGGTTTGCCCTCTTTCTTTCTTGCCAACTAACCCATCCTCCTTCTGAGACATTCCACAATGTTCCTATGATGCTTTGAGCACCTCTCGTACTTTGTTATTCACCATAGATAACTAAGGGGCTGGGCCACCAGCTCCTCAAATCTAGGACCGTGCCACCACTGCACAGTGCTAGGTCTGTGGGGAGGTCCAGGGCAGGGCTGCAGGCTTGCTGGCTGGTCTCCGGCCTCTATTTCACACAAGAAACTTGGCATTGGGTTCATCAGTCACTCAGGAATGCCAATGCACTTCAAACTAGCAGGCAGCACTCAGAATATACACCCGTTAAGTCCAGATATTGTGAAAACCAACTAAATAAATCATCAGAAGAACTTAATGTAGCATAATAAATAATGTTTTAGCCCTGGCCAACTGGATCGATTGAAGCGCCATTCCACACACCAGTAGGTTTGATCCCTATTCAGGGCATGTACGGGTGCAACCAATCGGTCCTGGTCTCTCTCTTTTCCTCTCTCTAAAATCAATAAACATATTCTTGGGTGAGGATAAAAGTTTTAAAATAATAAAATAAAATTTATTAAATGTTACTTTTACTATCATTTTGCTTTGTCTTAGGACTTAAAGGGCATTTATTTCCATGTTTGGGGTTATGTTCCATCTATACAGACTGCTCTGTGACCAGTTAGTCAACCACAGTGTAGGAGTCTGGTAACTCATTTATCTTTGAAGAAATGCATCTTGACCAGAGAATGTGAGAATGTCAACAAATAACAAGGAAATTAGGAAAGCAAGTGGGTCAAGGTTCTATGACTGAAGCCAAGAAAAGGCCTGGGAATTTAGTGAATGATAAGCTCCCAGGAAATTTGAACCGAGCCTTGATGAGGATAATACCTTAGATAATTAAACATATAGTCCAAACGTTACTGCCTAAGAGAGAAGAGCTAAAGAGTCAAAGTTGCTCGTCTTCATCTCAATGAGAGAGAGAAGGGCTGAGCAAGAGAGAGAGAAAAGGCAAGCAAACAACAAGTGTAAGAAATACTTGATGATATTATGTGTACTATTCAGATTGTTTTATTATATTACACTAGTGGCCTGGTGCACAAATTCGTGCACATTGAAAGGAAATTAATCAGAAGAAATATTTTACTATCGCTATTCGCCCTTTCTCTATAATAGAAGCGTCAACCAAATTCACGATCGACAATGACAGATGGAAACACACATGTGCTATTGGTGCCAGCGAGTACTTTATATGTATTGCGCATGCACAAGTCAACTTAACCTTTTATATATATAGGATAAACTTGCTTAATTAGAACTGCTTTCTGATTTAGCTAAACTTTTTCCAACCCGATGAAGCACCCCAACTTCTCTTTCAGGTAATTGTCAGCAACACAGCAGTAAATATCAACACGAAGCAGATTATTATTGTAGATCACACAGGGAGAACAAAGGGTAAAATAAATAACTGTAGCAATGTTTGACTATATTCTGCACAGTGAGAAAACCTGAAGTCATTTTCAAAGTCCACCATTTACTTATTTTCAGTCGGGTCAAGTTTCTAAGCTTTCTCAATCTCTGTTTTCCTGCAAATGAAAAGAAAATAGTATTCCACTGAGTCTCCTATCTACCTACACCAGGACTTCTGTGAGGATCAAATGAGGCATGGGAAAATGCTTCACAGACTTTTGGTTAAAGTGTAAAATGTTTCCACCTGGCTATAAAGCAAGTTGTGTTCCCGGGCTGAAGAAACTCCTAGGGGCTAGTCACTAGGGAGAAGAAGCCGGGTGTTGCTACGTGACATCATTACCAGGTGCCCACAGCCACCGTTTCCAGGCTGAGCTATGGGCCACATTTTGCGCCATGGGGTCTCAGCAGCATAGGCTGCAATTTGGTTGGCTGTCACTCCAGGGTGGTAGTGGGGCCTGTGTCCCATTTGGGGGAAGCCAAGTGTTGCTTTGTGGGCACCAGGTTCATGGTGCCATTTCTCTGTAAATGGCCATTGTGCATCACAACAGCTCCTGCGTCTGCCCCCTGGTGGTCAGTGTGCATCATAGCAAACAGGCAGACAGTCGGACACTTAGCATATTAGCCTTTTATATATATAGAAGATTAGAAATATAGACTATTGAAATGAAACATAACTTACTTGGATTTAGGAAAGATTGGAACACAAGACAGTTTTATTTTTGTTTCTCAAGGAGCTGTGTAGACAATTACCAAGTTCAGTATGGCAAAAAAATCTCTCACTGCCTTTACTGACTTGGAGAAAACCCTCTGTGTGTTCTTAAAATGACAGGTTGTCAAGCAAACTCTATGAGTCTTTCCAACCCTGTTGGATAAGATTCCAGGAGGATCTGAGGAAGCAGCATGGCCAATTCCACGAAGTTGAGACCCATGTGGGACTAAAGTAAGAATATATTTTGAGCAAATTTTAATTATTCTTTTTGTGATTTTCCTGAAAAATTCACTTAAGAGAACGAAAGAAAGGCTTACAAGGAAGACTATACAATCTTATTTGCAGAGGATGACAATTCCTGAGTCAGAGAGACCTGCGATGTAATGGAAGATGCGGGGGAGAGGGAGGTCTGCAAACAAGGCCAGCACAGCAGACTGATCAAGACTTGGGGGCATGACCACAGGATCACTCGGGAGGTTCAATCCCCCCAGATACGCCTGAGGAATTCCGCCCAGAAACTCAACACTTCGAAGCCGATGAACTATGACGAAGTCAACTAGATGAAGAGCTAAATCTATCATCTTAGTTGTCACTTGACTCTTGTTCTATCAAAATGTGATTCTAACAAAATCAAAATAAGTCTTCTTTGACTTCTCAAATTTAAGGACAGGACTCCCCTGCCAATGCCTGTGGACCTTGTATTAGACGGTACAATTTCTTGGACAGAGTAACAAGTCAAAGACTGCCATGCCTTTCTGGGGGTGGAGTTCTAGGAAGGCTGTTCGGGACGGATGTCTGCTAAGACACGGGAAAGGGAGTCTTATTCACCACAGTCCTAGCGTCCTGCATCGGCGTGATTACCCAGCACTCAAAAGGAGCCCAGGAAACACTGGTTAACTGAGGGGGTGATCAGTTTACCATATGCCAGCACTGTACACACAGCCACTGGGCTCATCCACACAACAGCCCCATGAGGGAAATGCCATCGTTATTTCCACTTAAAGCTGAGGGGACTGGCCTGAAGAGCAGAGGAGTGAAGTGACTGGCCTAACGAGAGCCAGGTGTAAACAAGGGTACCCTGGCTCCTCGACCCCCCTGAACTGTGACACGGCACCACTGCAGTCCCCTCACCATGGGAGCGAGGGACGGGAAGGGAGGACACTGGACTAGCAAGGGCCAGGCTCCAAGCCCCGAGGGAGCAAAGCAGATCAGGCCCACGCAGGGTGAGTAAGGGGTGAAGGGATGCACGTGGGATCGAGCTGGGCACGTGCTAAGCTGGGATGCACTGAGGTGTGCCGGCGGGCTCTCCAGGTACTTCTTCACGTTTGCCCTGATAATGACCTTGAGGCAGCTGCATATTTGCCGATGAGGTCAGGCTAGCTCTGTGATTTTCATCCTTAGCTATATGTAAAATCAATACAAATCAGTAAGAAATAGAAATTTAATCAACAGCAAAACAAGCAGAGGAAATATATAAAGTCACAATTCACAGGAAATATAAATGACTTACACTATGAGAAGGAGCTCAACTACATTCATAAAGAAATGCACATTAAGATGCTAAAGATGTATCATTTTTCACCTAATCATATCAGAAAAGGAAAAAAAATTTTTAACACAGGCTTGTCTCTAGTCTGGATGATTGTAATAACCTCCCAGACTAAGTTGGGCACAGTGATCCTGGCAAAAGATAAGTCAACGCGCATCACTATTTTGCTAAAAACCCTGCAGTGGTTCTACGTTTTGTTCCCCAAGTAAAATCCAAAGTCCTTAGAATGGCCTACAAGGCCCTTCACACACGTCTCCAAATCTTCTCTGACCTGGACTCACACCTGCTCCACTCCCACCACACTGGCCTCCTGCTCAAACGCACCACACAGGTTCCCACCTTAGGGCCTTTTCCATGACAGATCTCCGGCTTCTCCCCCAGACGCCCTCAAACCTCACTCCTTCTCCCTCAAGTCCCCGCTCAAATCTCGCCTTCTCAAAAGACCTCCCTACTTAAACTGGCATCGTCATCCCTTCATTCTGCTACATTTTCCATCTGTCCATAGCATGTTCACGCCTGATCTACTATAAAACATACTTACTATCTTTATTTTTATTGTCTGACTCCACCGAGAATATAAGCTTCACCATGGCAGAAATTTATTTTAATTTTAGTTTTATTTCACTGAATATTTGTCTATTCTTGTACCCATGTATCCTATGAGAAGGTCTCACATGTGGCTAAAATGTAAGAACAAAGATTTATCCTGCAACATGATTACAGCAAAACATTCAAAACGGGGTGTCCATGAATACAGAATTGGTTGAATAAATTACAGAACAATCACACAGTGGATAATGGGCAGTGTAGTCCCTGGTCGGAGATCATGCAGGAGGCAACCAATCGATGTATTTCTCTCACATCAATATTTCTGTCTTTCCCTGTCTTCCACTCTCTCTAAAAATCAATGGAAAAATATCCTCGGGTGAGGATTTTTTTTAAAAGTCAATCTACAACAGCATTTATATATTTGGAGACAAAAATAAAATCACTCCCTTAAGAGCCAAGAAGAGAGCTACCGAACAGAATACATAATAAAAACTTAAAATTATATAAAATTCAACTGGCATTCAAATCAAAGAGGTGAAATATTCTAAGAATATCTATTCCAATTGCATTGGGGGGGGGAATCAATTACTAATTCACTGGACCGACTAAATCCAATCTACTGCTTATATGATCATTTGAAATAGTGATTTTTTTAAAAAGACTTAGTCTAAGCCAGTGGTCGCCAACCTTTCGGACCTCATGGACCACCGGTTGGCAACTGCTGGTCTAAGCTGTAGGGGAGTAGTGGGGCTGCATGGGGAGAGTGAGCAAAAAGGAAAAAGCTCATGGACATAGACAACAGTGTGGTGATTGCTGGGAGGAGAGTGGTGGGAAGAGGTGGAGCAGGGTATAAGTGGGGTAAATGGTGATGGACAGAGACTTCACTTGGGGTGGGGAACACAAGTACAGTGTTCAGATGATGTGTCGTGGAACTGTGCACCTAAAACCTGTATAATTTTGTTAACCAGTGTCACCCCAATAAATTCAGTAAAAAGGGGGGGAAATAAAAATATAAAAATAAAAAGACTTAGTCTCAAAGTCAACTTCAAATATAACAGTTTCCCCCATAAATCAAGCATATTGGGAAAATATAAAATTATTCCAAATTCTTGTATTCTACAAAGAAATATGTTCCAAATCCAAGGGCTTCCTATCACAATATACAGCATTAGACACTGTTACCTGATCAACAGGCAAAAAGATAATCAACTGAAGTTAATATAAAACATACCTTCTACCAGAAAAAAAGGAATTTAATCAGCAAGGACAAATAAATGGAAGTTATTAGAAGACCCTTATTTAAAGATTGGTTACACGTAAAACATAGTTCCTTATATTTCATATACTTTGCCTTATAAAATAACACCATAAATTCTATGGCTCATTTATCTAGAGCAGGGGTCAGCACACTTTTTCTGAAAAGAGCCAGACAATAAATGTTTCAGGCTTAGCAGGTTGCATTCACACCTGTTCAACACACCGCAGCCACAGACAACAATACATGAATGAGTGTGCCTGTGCGCCAATAAACTTGATTACGGACACTGAAATCTGAATTTCATATAATTTTCACACATTGCAAATTAGTATTCTTCTGTTGATTTTTTCCCCCGATAATTTTCACAAGTACAACCTGAGGCTGCGGGCCATACAAAACCAGGCAGCAGCTGGAATTAGCCCATTGGCCACAGTTTGCCAACCCTGATCTAGAAATACACGAAAAGTAGTTACTAGCAATACTTTCCAAACATTTTTTTTCATAATAGAATATAAAGTGTTGCACCTTCACTATAACATTATTTTTCCAATAGATTAAGTTCTAAAGCAGCATTATCTACCAAAATAACAGCTGAACCATAACTAAGAAAGCTAAAATGAAGTATTCTTAATGTTTCAAAGCCACATTAAAGAGGGATAATAAAACAGGAAAATGTTATTTCGTTACATGTTCGTAGGTCCATAAATTTCATGTGGAATTAAAATTTGTGCCCTGACCGGTTTGGCTCAGTGGATAGAGCGTTGGCCTGCGGACTTAAAGGTCCCAGGTTCGATTCCGGTCAAGGGCATGTACCTTGGTTGCAGGCACATCCCCAGTGGGGAGTGTGCAGGAGGCAGCTGATCGATGTTTCTCTCTCATCGATGTTTCTAACTCTCTATCCCTCTCCCTTCCTCTCTGTAAAAAATCAATAAAATATATATTTTAAAAAATAAAAATAAAAAAATTTGTTCTACATAATATTTGCCCATTGAACTAAAATGGATTTATTAGCAATACTTATGCCAAATTTAGAATTTCATTCACACCACATGTAAAATAGTGTTAGAATGTGGCCATAAGAACTGTGGCATTTTCATAGTGAAAGCTGTTCTCTATGGTAATACTGAAATGTCTTAGAAAACCACAGCACACTGTCATGGGAACTGCACTGGAGCTGCAGCTTATCTTTAACTAGTTATTCAGCAAACCACATAAGCCAGCATTTCCCATAATTTGCACCTACACGTGATTCATTAACACACCAGGATCCATGGCCAAAGGAGTACGGGAAGTGCTGTATGTTGTGTGCATTTCTCGATGTGTAACGTACATCAGCGTATCATGGGTTCTGAGAAGTCCTGCAGTAAAGAAATCCTTTGGTTTCATCTAGTATCTCCAAACTTACTCCAATATTTTTTCTACAGCACTTATTAATCATCCCCCCAAAAGTGAAAATTCCTTAAACTCTCTTTGGAAAACTTTCTCATCAGTAAGGGTTAGATAAATACACCTTCAGGCTCCCAATTTTAAAACTGCGAGACTATTTCTAAAGAGTAACTTTGTGAAAGCTGTTCAAGCATTAAATTCAGGTTTGCCCCAGCCGGTGTGGCTCAGAGCTTGAGCATCGACCTATGAACCAGGAGGTCATGGTTCCATTCCTGGTCAGGGCACATGCCCGGGTTGTGGACTCGATCCCCAGCAGGGGGTGTGCAGGAGGCAGCCAGTCAATGATTCTCATCATTGATGTTTTTCTCTCTCTCTCTCTCTCCCTCTCCTTTCCTCTCTGAAATCAATAAAAATACTTTTTTTTTAAATTCAGGTTTGCAAACTTGAACCCACAGACCAAACGCACTTGCCTGTGCTTCCACACACTCACCTCCCCTCTCAGAGCACTTAGCTATGGACTGAAGTCATCTTTCTAACCTTCTAGACCAGTGGTTCTCAACCTTCCTAATGCCGCGACCCTTTAATACAGTTCCTCATGTGGTGACCCCCAACCATAAAATTATTTTTGTTGCTATTTCATAACTGTAATTTTGCTACTGTTATGATTCGTGATGTAAATATCTGATATGCAGGATGTATTTTCATTGTTACAAGTGGAACATAATTAAGGCATAGTGATTAATCACAAAAACAATATGTAATTATATATGTGTTTTCCGATGGTCTTAGGCGACCCCTGTGAAAGGGTCATTCGACCCCCAAAGGGTCGCGACCCACAGGTTGAGAACCGCTGTTCTAGACTCAACTCTTCCAGCAGGAGATAGAATAATGCTCTATCTTCCGTTTTTCCTCAACACCTAGCAGAGAGCCTGGATCATTAGATGGCTGGGTTGTTTGGTTTTGTTTTTATTCTAGTCACCTCCTACTTGACTACCCATAACCACGTTTACCCTCTCCTACTGCCTGTCTATGCAAACGTGGTCACCTGTCCTGCTCCTCCAAAACATTCATCTCCCGCTGCTCCTGAGATGAGAAAACCCACAGACTGAAGAAAGCTCGTGTGCTTCACCCAGGAGCACCTTAGGGCCTAATGCAAAGCCTTGTTACTCTTGCTTTCTCCCAATTCTAACTACAGGATCTGCTTTCAACACAAGAGCAGTTTAACAGCCTTAAATTAAGGAGGTAGGGCAGGCGCTGCTAATACAGGGGTACACGGACATGCAACAAGAGATAAACTGACAACCTCACAGCCAAGGATGGTGGAGAAAGAACAGCGGGCAGACCTGGGGATTCCAGCAGACACCCAGGGGAATCTGGACAAACCCTGTTCGCATCTCATAAGGCTTAGAATGATGGCTGTCATTTATAAGGCTGACCCTGACTGAACATGATAGAGCAGTGGTTCTCAACCTTGGCTGCACATTAGAATCACCTGGGAATCTTTTTAAAATCCTGATTTCTGGCCAAAACCAGTTTGGCTCAGTGGATAGAGCGTCGGCCTGCGGACTGAAAGGTCCCAGATTCGATTCCGGTCAAGGGCATGTACCTGGGTTGCAGGCACATCCCCAGTGGGAGATGTGCAGGAGGCAGCTGATCGATGTTTCTCTCTCATCAATGTTTCTAACTCTCTATCTCTCTCCCTTCCTCTCTGTAAGAAATCAATAAAACATATTAAAAAAATTAAAAAATAAAATAAATAAATAAATAAAATCCTGATTTCTGGGCCTCATCCTCCGGAAATTCTGTTTCTTTGTTATGGGGTAGGGCCACAACATTAGTAACAGGTGATTCCCAGGTGATTCTAATGTGCAGCCAAGGTTGAGAACCACTGTGATAGAGTCTTTAGATTCGTAATGGTGGCGTTTTTAATATGGAAAATGTGTGCCCTGACTTTTAGAAAAATTCTATCCACAATTACTGGAATAAGGAAAGTTTTAGTTTGCAAAAAGGGGTAAAGTCCTTAGCAATTTGAAAAACTTGGCTGCCCAGACACTTGCTTCCCTAAGGACTGTGGTTAACTGCAATTCTTACCTTCTACTTTAACACTTCCAAAAGATCTATCTGTGACTACTTAAACCAGCATATCATAAAATAATCCCTGATGTTAACAGAGGGTAATGTGTGCCCAACGCAGGACATTCGATTCCCCTGGGGAACCTTGTAAAACGCTGGTGGGCAATTCTCCAGCCAGCAGTTCTGACTGAATGAGTCTGGAGAGAGCCTGGCATCGGACCTATCAGTGCTGCAGGAGAGCCTGATGCTCCGCCAGAGCTGGAACCACTTAGACCAGTGGTCGGCAAACTGCGGCTCGCGAGCCACATGCAGCTCTTTGGCCCCTTGAGTGTGGCCACGAAGTTTCAATCGCACTGTACGTGCGCGCCCGCACGTGGTATTTTGTGGAAGAGCCACACTCAAGGGGCCGCAGTTTGCCAACCACTGACTTAGACAAACAGCTTTCTGCAGGACATCTTTAAGAATCGTTAAGGGATCTTTAAGACGGACACAGTACGCAGCATTTCCCAAGTTTGTCTTCAAATCCCTTTTTTCAGAGAGCACCTGAGACTCCTGAGTTCCTCATTCTTCAGCTGAAAATCAAGGTAAGTATTAAGTTTAAGTAGTAAGAATCAAACTGTGCCACTTTCCAAAATGTATAAAAGCTCTACTATGCTTAGGGACAGGGAGGTGAGGAGGGGAAAAGGGGCATCTACTTGTATGCTATCATGTTTTTTATTACATTACAAAAATGCCTAATGAAAGCTTGACTTTTAACTAAAAAACTTCATAGTTCCTTGAAATGATGCTTATGTTACATTAAGCCTGTGACTTAAAAGCCTTCATGTGTTGTGAAAGCTAATTGCAAAGGTAAATTCATGCTGCCCTCTAATGGTTAAAGATAAATATTTCACCTGCACAACACCAGAAATACTGATGATGAATAAGTTTATTATTTTACAAATGGGGGAATTATATTAGGTAACATAGAAGGGAAATACGATTTCACTTTTTGGGTGTGCCTGAGTTCAAAAGATTAATTAAGGCTGCCATATTCATGTTCAACATTTTTTTTATTTTTTTAATATATTTTATTGATTTTTTACAGAGAGGAAGGGAGAGAGATAGAGTTAGAAACATCGATGAGAGAGAAACATCAGCTGCCTCCTGCACATCTCCTACTGGGGATGTGCCCGCAACCCAGGTGCACGCCCTTGACTGGAATCGAACCTGGGACCTTTCAGTCCGCAGACCGACGCTCTATCTATCCACTGAGCCAAACTGGTTTCGGCTCAACATTTTTTTAAATTAGAAAGCCATTTTCCTCAAACTACCCGTAGCTGCCTCTGGGTGTGAAAATCAAGAAAATACACCCCACCCTGCGCATTCCACAGCTGCGTCTCCATTCAGCGTCTCTCCACGTGTCTATGGCAACACTCTTCAAACTTAACGCTCAGGCCCCATAAAATAATTTTGAAAACTATGTATACTCTTGCACAATTATTACAGCTAAAATTTTCCATTAGAAAAAGTAAAATAAAACAAAATTTTTCATTAGAAGCTTAAATACTTCCAAAGAATGTTGTTTTTGGTTTGCTGTAAGTATTGACATTTGAAAATAAAAGTGTGTCACTCCTTTCAATGTATCCAAAGAAATCTAAATATCATACCAAGTTGTTGACATCTATCCTCATCTACTTCAACAATACCTAAACTCTGTTAAATATATCAGAAATTTTACATCACTGTTTTTTCTCTTGAACTTGCATTTTATACCACTCTCCATAGAATTGTATCCTAATGTTACACTTTATAACTGAAAGTCTTTTCTTGCTCACTCTTCCATAATCCTGTGTATCAAGAATATGGACATTAATTAAAATTTCAGAAGTTTTATATCTCTTGTGACCATAAGCATGTCTGTTTTTTAAAATGTTGTGGAATAGCCTGGCCAGCGTGGCTCAGTGGCTGAGCATCAACCCATGAACCAGAAGTTCAAGGTTTCACTCCCGGTCAGGGCACATGCCCCAGTTGCGGGCTTGACCCCCAGTGGGGAGCATGCAGGAGGCAGCCGATCAATAATTCTCTCTCATCATTTATGTTTCTATCCCTCTCTACCTCTCCTATCTGAAATCAATAAAAATGTATTTTTAAAAATGTTGTAGAATAATCCATTATTGCAGTTATCAGCAAATGATTAATGGAACAACATAAATCACAAATTTTGATGATTTTCAAACAGAAAGTAAAATCTTAGTGGGCATGCTTCCTAGTGAGATAGTTAGGGCTTTTTAAAAAGTGTATATTGTTGTTTCTACAAAGAATATTTCTTACTGCTAAAATGAGATAGGTTCTCAATTTAATTCTTATTTTGGAGTTTCCTAGGTAGGAATAATCACTGAAAACCATCATTCACGTTAATACATAAATCACCGCTGAGTTTTATTAAAAGTAAAAGGTTTTTTCTGTGTCGCCACTTCCATTGTCATCTACCGTCAGAAGTTATTTTCATGCTGTGGCCACTGACAACTTGATCAGGTCCTCTTGCGATTTGTTGAAAGCAAAGAACTAGAAACCACCTGACTTGCAATGCGATGTGTTACACATTTACTACAATTACTCAGTTTCTCACTTTCTAGGAAGTTGTCCGAAAAGGCATTCCTAAGACTTAGCAAATGACAATTACATCAGTTATCCTTACACTTCTTTAATTTCATATCCTCAGAAAGGGTAGAAAAAATAAAAATATTTTGACTCTCCAAATCAAAGGAGAAAAAAAAATTCAGAATTTTTCAAATTTCTCAGAGCTAATACTACCAACGTGTATAAAATTTCCGTTACACAATTCTGAAAGCAGAAAGCCCACTCATCCAAATATCAGCGGTGTATCTGGCTGATTTTTGCCTATTATGTTGAACCATATGAAGCTGACATATTTATAGGTTATAAAAACAGTCAAATATCGGCAATTTCATACGGTTTAAACTCTCATTTATCATTTAACCACCAGCCTTAGAATATGAACCAAAGGGAATGTACCCAGACTGTATGTTGTTGTATCAGTATACAAGCACCATCTGGTGGCAGAAAGCAAAACTGCAGGTTATACCTGTTCATACCACCACTGCTCCAAATACATTCAGTTTCTCAGTTGTTTTACTTTCTTTCCAATATGCTTTTTAAAGGGGCATTATACTAGTGAAGAACGCTTAGATTGACAGTTTGAACAAGCTTAAAATAAACAGCACATCTAACAATAATTAGCAGCTAGTCATTGACCTATGTCCCATAAGCCTTGAAATATAATGAGCTATTTTCATAAACTAAAATCTTAGTTATTTCTGGTTTTACTGATATTTAACATAATGACATAAAATCAGGTCAGACACTTCAAAATCTTGTCTCACCCTCTCAAATTTCCACTCTGTAAAGTTCTTTGCAACAACTTAATTTCCCAGGGCAATGGGGGGTGTGGGGGAGGGGAGGCATGAAGCCTCAAGTAGGTATCTGGCTCTGCCATACGAACAAGTAACTTTAGGACAAAACAGTCCAAACTCTTTTCCTTGCTTCACTTGCTATGACTCATACCACACATGCGAAGAGAAAGCAACTTTACTGACCTAGGTACAAGTGATTGGCCCAGGAATTGGATACACTACTAGACAAAGGCGACCAAATATTAGCTTGACACGAAATATACCAACCACACATGAGGCCCGGGGTGCTTGGCATGGATGCAAGCCATGCAATTGTTCCAAAATGAAGATGACAAACCAACAGAACCAAACCCTTTTGGGAAGGACATGTAAATCCTAGATGAACAAAGAACACATGGGCCACTCAACTTAGGCTGCATCCGAAACAAGGCCATTTTCTGCAAGATGCGTTACACATGCTATTCCGGAAGCCCCCGCCCCTGAGCTTCCTGTTTCCACGTGTTCCTCCAACCCTTCACTGAGGCTTTACAGAGTGATAAAAGGACTCCTCCTAAGTGTCTCATAGGTAATATAAGCTCAACACAGTCAAAACCAAATTCCTCATTTTCCCAAAGACCTGCTCCAACTCCTCCCACTGTCCAGACACGTGAAGGTTACCTTAATGCTCCCCGTCCAGTCGCTCTCCAAGTGCCACGAAGTCTATCTTCTAAATACCTAGACACAATCTCCTCTCCAGCTTCAC
The DNA here is from genome assembly GCF_000147115.1 of Myotis lucifugus. NCBI lineage: Eukaryota > Metazoa > Chordata > Mammalia > Chiroptera > Vespertilionidae > Myotis > Myotis lucifugus. Next base: position 8,195,065 of record NW_005871075.1, on the reverse strand, counting down.
TGTCCCCGGCTCTCATCATGTTAAGCCTGAATTACAACATCCTTGTAATTCATCTGTCTCCCTTGAATTTTAAGCCTATCCAAACTATTTTCCATATACTATCAAAGCAATATTCCTTTAAAAACTATCCAGCTAGCCCGAGCTGGTTTGGCTCAGTGGATAGAGCGTCGGCCTGCGGACTGAAGGGTCCCGGGTTCGATTCCGGTCAAGGGTATATGCCTGGGTTTCCAGCTCGATCCCCCGTAGGGGGCTTGCAGCAGGCAGCCAATCAATAATTCTCTCTCATTGATGTTTCTCTCTCTCTCTCTCCCTCTCCCTTCCTCTCTAAAATCAATAAAAATAGCCCTAACTGGTTTGGCTCAGTGGATAGAGCGTCGGCCTGAAGGGTCCCAGGTTCGATTCCAGTCAAGTGCATGTACCTTGGTTGCGGGCACATCCCCAGTAGCGGGTGTGCAGGAGGCAGCTGATCGATGTTTCTCTCTCATCGATGTTTCTAACTCTCTATCCCTCTCCCTTCCTCTCTGTAAAAAATCAATAACATATATTTAAAAAATAAAATAATAAAATGAATAAAAATATATTTAAAAATAATAAAAATAAAATTAAAATATCCAGCTGTTCTATCCCTCATCTTACAATCCTTCAGTGGCTCTCAATCACCTTCAGGATAAACCCTCTCCCTGTTGGCGTGCCACCTGTGGGCATCGAGGTCAGTGCCCTACCTGAACCCTTCAGCATGTCATCCCCGACACACCCGTTTGCTTGCAAGTCCAGGGATGAACTAAACTTCTCAGGATTCCTTGCTGTTGTTCTCAAAATCTAGGCTGCTTTTCCTAACCTCCTTCACCTGGCTGTCACCTGGTGTCACCCTGAACCTTCAGTGTAAGTGTCGATTCCTTGTCAGAGGCTTGATTCCCCAGTCTGAGGGAGGCGTGTTCTCAATGTTTCCATCGCCATGTGGACACATCTATCGTGGTTGTTGTTTCTTTTCATTGTCTTCCTCCTCTAGACTCGGAATCCGCTAGCCTGTCTCTCATCAAAGTATCTACTGTAACACAACATGTGGCAAAGAGCCGGCAGGCATTCAAACAATGTTTGCTGAGCGAATGAGGCCTCACGAAAGCCCTTTCCGTTGGTATGATCTCCATGTGGAAAGTGAGGCAAGTAAGGGAGGCCCAGTGCCTTCCCCAAATCACACAGCTAAAAGCAGGACTGGGATTTGAACCGGATGTCCTGGCTGTAATGGAAATGATTTTCTCTCAGAATCTGGCCTTTGGGGAACCATTCCATACAATCATTGTGTGATTCGGATGGGACTAACTCCTGTTTATCCAGGCTGAGCACAAACCCAAACTTGGCCAATTAAAGTCCCCCAACCAAATGCAGTCTGAATGACAAATTCTGGGATGGACAGTCTACACAAAGGTGTGTGTTTGTGTGTGCGCGTGTGTGTGTGTGTATGTGTGTGTGTGTGTTTTCTAAGAACAATCCAAAACCAAAACCTTTTTCTCCTTCTCCAGGTGACAAGTCGAGGGGCTGGTATCACACGAGGTATAGCTAATGGAAGCGAGTTTCTTTGAAAATAAAGTCAAGCGGAAGAAAAATGAGATGAGCAACACTAAAGCCCTGCATCCAACCACGCCCACAGGTCTCCCCGCCAGACCTTCAGTCACACGGGGCAAAACCCCCATTTCCACATGGGCCACCCTGAGATGGGCAGCCTGCGTCAGCACACCGGGCCCTCTGGCTTCAGCCAACCAATAATGCTCTTCTTTTCATCTGTGAATATACAAAGTGGACAAGCTGTTGGAGGCCTGATCTTAACCATCCTGTTCCTTGAGATAACGTGTATACTTTTTTGTAACAAAGCTGGGAGAACAAAAGCACAAAATGCTCTCCAATCTTTACATCTTGTACTTGGTCATATAAATTTGTGGATGCTTTCAACTTTATATGTTAGCCAACAGGGCTCCAAATGAGAAAGGAAAAGAAAAAAGATGTAACTGGATGTACTCATTTTCAAACATCTTGGGGGTAGCAAAGGGAGACCGGGGCTTCAGAGTCCAGGTGAGAATAATCATCTCTTTTTCCTCCAGCGTCAGGAAAGGGGTTGGGGGAGGAAAAGGCCTGTTGATGAGGTTCTCCTTAGCCTCTGAAATGATGCAGGTGGAGGAACCTCATCAGGAAAGAACAGACTTAAAAAACTACAAAACAGCCTGGGCAATTTCTAATTATTGCTTAAGATTATTTTAAGTAGAAAACGAAAGGACCTTTTCGGAAATCCCTGGAAATGCTACCTGTTTCTTAAACTCCTTCACCTCTCATTCCCTGCCCTATTAGGAAGCTGCCGACTCACCGGGAATCTGACAAGAAGCGTCTCCTAGAATCTTTGGCTCCGAGTTCCCTGTAACACATGCGGGTGGCGTCCTCTGCAAATGAAGCTCCTCTGCGGTATCCTAATTCTAACCGAGCAGCGGTGAGGTCTGGCCTTAGGGAGCGGAGAGCTTTTGTAAAACATGGCCTGGCGGCTTCCCTCCTTTCTTCTTGCCCTTTTAGTGACTCACACCCTCCAAAAACCTGAAGGGAAAGCCCGCTTTATCCACTACATGGAAATGGCCGAAGGCACAACCCTTTGGAGAAGTCAAATCAAATCCTTGCAACTTCATGACAACCACGGAATCAGATCCTGAAACTAGGAATTGCCGACAAAGGAAAAATGCCAGCGTTCTTAGCAGAAGATCTAAAGCAGAAAAGATAAAATCAAAGCAAACCCCTGACCCCTGTCACATCCTCATTTCCCACCCCTCTGGCCCAATGGAGGCACCAGCACTCAGGACACTGCTGCCGGGCACTCAGCACCACAGGGCCTTTGCACTAGGCCAGTGATGGCGAACCTATGACACACGTGTCAGAGGTGAAACGCGCATTTTTTTGGTTGATTTTTCTTTGTTAAATGGCATTTAAATATATAAAATAAATATCAAAAATATAAGTCTTTGTTTTACTATGGTTGCAAATATCAAAAAATTTCTATATGTGACACGGCACCAGAGTTAAGTTAGGGTTTTTCAAAATGCTGACACGCCGAGCTCAAAAGGTTCGCCATCACTGCACTAGGCGTTTCTCTGCCTGGAACGCCCTTCCTCCCTCCAGTGCCATCCCCACTGCTCATTCCCTCTCTTCCTTCAGCTCTTTATTAACACTGTCACTGTCTCAGTGAGTAACCGCCTCTTACTGACGATTGCCTCCCCCACTAGGACATGAGCTCCTAAGGACAGAGATTAATGTCAGATGTCTCACTGCTTTCCCACCAGATTTCTTTCATTCGAAAGTAATAAATTATAATATACGTCAATGATAGTACAACACGAAAATAAAAAATAGGCAATAAATACACTAATCAAAATTCTAGCAAAAGCCCAATACAGGATTATAGACATCAAAATCAATAAACATTTAAGTATAATGTCCTCATGAGTCTATTAAGTATAATGTCCTCATGAGTCTATTCGTTATAGCACATTAAAAGTTAACTATCTTGCAAACATAAAATAGACGAGGTTCCTAACTCAAGTAGGCAAGTAGTTTCATTTGTATTAGGTAAACTCGGACTGACAAGAAAGGGAACGGGTATGTTATACAGAAGAAGAGAAAGTGAGGCAACTATAGGACAAATGTGATGTCCCTTTTGCCTCCTACGCGGTGTAGACGCCACAGGATGCTCCATGGTTGGAGAGGACACAGAGGGATGGAGCAGCATCCCAGGGAGCCAAGGAGAGCTAAGGTGTGGGCCACGGCGGGCGGCCGGGAAAGAAGGCAGATCCTCGGGAGGGGTACTTAGGAGGAGGCAACCGCCCACGATCACCACGTGCAGGTTTCGGCAGGGCAGGCAAGATAGACGCCAGCTACCCATGGACAAGGGACATCACCACAAAGACCAGAGGAGCCAGAGCACAATGCAGGCCCCCAGGCAGACACGAGGGCCCTCCCTTCCCACAGGGACAGGACAGTCAATTCCCCAGACACCCCTGGAGGAGGGGGGAGGGGCAGAAGTCTACGAGATTGTCTCAAAGGGTTTTCTCAGAGAACCTGAGCAATAGTTAAACGAGTTATTTACAGTATAAGTAGGATTAAATAGTAATTTTTCCATTACCAAGCAAGACACCAAAAAATATCAGATTACGTATAGACCAAATAAATATCTTCTCCTCACATCTGAGTCTGTGATATCAGTAAATATACGAAATGATTTGAAAAGCATCAGCAGCCCATCCAGAGATGAAACGATAATTATGTGACATGCTAGAGATATTAGCTAACACTACAATGGCAATTATAGCGCAATATAAATGTGTCAAATCAATGTCCAACACCCTAAGCTTACACAATGTTACACAACAATTATACCTCAATAAAAAAATTTCAGAGCATCAGCAAATATCTGATCACATGTGAAAATTCCTTAGACATAAAAGTAGTGAAAGATATAACAAAAATATAATTAACAGATTAGACCATGTAACATTTAAAATTGTAGTATATTACACAAAACAAACACAAAACTAGCCAATTTTTTTAAGCAGGAAAATTAAACAAATAATTAATGTAATACCCCCAACACGTAAACATTTGAAGGTTGGTCAAGCACTGCAATACAAGTTAGCAAACTCAAAAAGACAAGTCAAAAAAAAAAAAAAGCAACTAATAAATATTTGAAAAACTGTTGAGTCTCACAAGTAATCAATAAAACCAAAATCTAAAAACATTCCACTTTTTAACTGTCAAACAAGACAATGCGTTCAAACCCAATTTGTGTTTTCAGAATGCAATGGAATATGCTGTAAGAAATTAGTAAAAACTTTAATGTAATTGGGCAAAACGATATTCTTTTAATCCAATACCCCCTTGCAGTAATGTATCTTAAAGAAATAATCAGTGATATAAACAAAAATCTGTATATAAAGACAGTTTACTGCAGCATTATTTATAACTATCATAAAAAAGGAAACCTAAATGATCAAAAGAGGTATGTTTTGTTTGTATACTTATAAAATATTCATTGTTTATATCTATTTATATACTTATAAAGTATACCTTGGCCATATAAAGCATTAATACCCATGAAAAAGATTTTTTGAAGATTACTTAAAGATATGAAAAATGATCACTATATTAAGTGAAAAGAAGGCCATGTTACATATATGAGATGAACAAATTATGATATAGTCATACAAAGGAACATTATTCCTCAATAAAAAGGAACATTATTCATCAATAAAAAAGAGCAAAACCCAACATGGATGAATCTCTAAAAAGAAAAGTAAACAAAGAAACCAAGAAAAACATCACATAAAGTGAAAAAAGTCTGATACAGAAGATTAAATACTGTATGAGTCTAGTTATATGTAGTTCAGTAACAGGCAAAACCAGTCTATGGAGACAGAAGAGTGGTTACTTCAGGGAGGAGGGAGGCGGGAGGAGGAGACTCCCAGGGGGGATGGTGACAAATGAGAATTCACCCAGGTAAAAAGTCATCAAATAAACTATAATTACATATATACATAAATAAGATAATCAAATAAAGTCATCCAGATGTACATTTAAGGTTTGTACATTTTATCATTCACATAAACCTCCGTGAAGTACTATAGAAACTGCATATTATGGGTAACTCCAATTTGGTTAAATATATTTATATGTAAAGTATAAAATATATACAAAGTACACCAAAATATTAAAGGTGGTTAAATCTGGGATTGCAAATTATTTATAATTTCTTTTTAACTTTCTGCATTTTTCACATCCTCTATAATGAGTTAAATTACTTTTACAAATGATCAGAAAAAAAGTTATAAACCTTTTTAAAAATCCTGCCATGCTTATAAAATTGTTACACTTATAACTATCACAAAATTATGTAATGTACAGAAAGACTTTGTAAATCCTCCCAACGAATTTTTTATAAATTATTAAAACTCTTACAGGAGAGAATTTAAGTAGGCTCTTACTCCTTTTCACAGTACTAAATTTCATAGATGTGTCCTATAATTTCATAGCTTTTATCCACCATGAAAAACTGTCTTTAAAAAAATTAGAAGCACCCATGCTTGCAATATATTCAGACAAAATAAGGAAAACACTAATTAAGCTAACCACCTGCTTGGTGAGGAAATGAGCAAGTCAACTGGGCGGTCAGCACTAGACTGTGGAATGACTTTAAAACATGGTCACGCCCAAAGCAAACACAGGGGTCTCGTGACTCTACAAAAACCAGCTCCTGAAAACCAGTTATTTTTTAAGTGAAATATTCCTGTGAGTCTGATTTATCTAAGTCCCATGAAATATGCCTGAAGTCAATATTCTTTACAATGAAAACACTCCTTGAGTTTCAGAAACGTTTACCACATGCATAAACTAACAAATAAGAACAAAACCAGAAAGAGACACACCTCTGATTGTACATGCCCCGGAAGTTGTAATTAGCTCTGTAATTTGGGAAGGGCTTTGGGTCCAGCGGCCTGTAGATGGCAGGCTCTCCCCGCTTCATGGCAAGCCCATTCAGCTCCACCGTGGGAGTGATACTACCTGTGAAGACACATGTCAAAGGCACACAGGTGAAATATTTCCCTAATGAATCGTGCCAGCCCTATCTATATTACATGTAAACACCCTGGAAGTAGGTCTGCCTTTCTAAGGGAGTGCATAACCAAACTACATAAACAGGAAAATCGTTCCAAATGAAATCTGGAATCTGGGGTTTTGCAACCTTTTCTGTACAGTAATGAATGACCCAAAACTCAACTTTATAGTGATACTATTTCAAAACAAGGCAAACACAAGTTTTACAGATTGCTCAATTCAGATATTAAGAAAGGTTTGAATTTCATCATTACTTATCCCAGAAAACTTACAATTATCTAGTCATTAAACACCATCACCTGTGAATATTTTTACTTATCTTTGGCAATCAAGCAACTAAAATTAGCAAGGAACACAGTCATCAGTAATTCTTGGATTTGTCTAATGAAAATAAATTTTGAATTTTTTCTATAACCAACAACAGGACAAAGGAATACAAGTACGTAATGCTTTCTGTAGATAATCTTCATAGATACACACGGAAGCATGCATGGATGAAGTGATATATCTGAGATTAGTTTCAAAATAACTCAGAGGAGAGAGATAAGAAACAAAATTGGCCCTGGCTGGTGTTCTCAGTGGTTAGAGCGTTGGCCTGTGCACTGAAGGGTCTTCGGTTCAATTTCTGTCAATGGCATATACCTTGGTTTCAGGTTCAATCCCCGATGCCCCTTCTGGTCAGGGTGTGTGCAGGAGGCAACCAACTGATGTGTGTGTATCTCTCTCTCATTGATGTCTCTCTCTTTCTCTCTTCCCCTCTCTCTCTCTCTCTTCCTCCTCCCTCCCTTCCACTCTCTCTAAAATTCACTGGAAAAAATATCCTTGGGTGAGGATTTAAAAAAATGAAACAAGATTGGCCATCATGTGTGGATAACCGCTGAAGCTGGGGATGGGTACAGAGATATTCGCTATCTTATTCTCTCTATTCTAGTACAAGTTCGAATAATACACAATGTAAAATTATTATGTCAAGTTATTTTAAGTACCAAAAGAAGTTATTTAATAAAATATATGTACATATGTTCCATGTAACAAATCACAAAAATAAATCTAAAGCTTTCCTAGAAAGTAAAATTTATTTGCAATGTAAATTCTGTGCACAGTACGTTTAAGACTCCATTCATCACATACAAAATTGGGTCCAGTTCCTGCCACAGTGAACCCGGGGCCGGCACAGAGCACCAGCAAAGGGGTGGGGGCTGACCCAAATGCACTCCTGGCAGCCAGGCTGCGAGCAACCCACCAAGACTCAAGAACCTACTCACTGGGTCTCACCGCTAAAGAATTCGTGTGAAACCATGGAAGAGTTTAAAGGAACAAGGATAAACCAAGGTTAAGAAGAGGGGAAAATATAGGGAGTGAAGGACAAAGGAAGAGGTGGGAAAGAATAAGAAAAAAAGCAAAGTTAATAGATTGAATTAGTCCAAATCCCTAATTTAATCCATATGCACGGGGCAGAGGAAGAGAAAGTCAAGCATGAAGGAATTTCCTTTTGTCTTTCATTCCTTCAGTATTTTACAAACCTCAAGCATACAGCTCCATGAATTACTACACATGTAAACACTCATGTGACCTCCACTCAGATCAAGATACGAACGTTTCCATCACCCGGAAAGTTCCTCATGCCATTTTCCAGTCAAGACCTACCTCCCCAAGTTACCTATTCTGACCTCTGTCATCATTGATCAGTTTTGTCCTTCGAAGCTGAATATGAATCCTTTTGTCTTGCTTCTTTCACTCGACATAATGATTTTTGTTGCATATATCAGTATTTCAAACTATATTTCATCACTGAATATTCCAATGAAAGAATATACCAGTTTATCTAATCTGCTATCGATGGGACATCTGGGATTGTTTCCGGTTTGGGGCTATTAAGTGAAAAGCCACCTTGAACTTTTTAAAATAAGTTCATACACTCATTTCTCCTGGGTGTGTATACTAGCAGTGGACCTGCTAGGTCACAGAGTAGGTTTATATTTAACTTTATTATGGACTGCCTAACAGTTTTCCAAAGATTTTTATCAACAACAAAGAGCAGTCTGCCTTTAAAAGCTTACCATGTTCTTCAGGAAGACTTCAGTTTAATAATTAACATGTAAATCAGGTGTAAGATTTATGTCATTTCGAGTTCTCCTTTGGATTAATCGCACAGACACCAACAGCCTCAAGGTCACAGAGGGTCTTGGGGTGAAGGAGAGAAGGTGAGCAGAAAAGCACAAACCGTGCTGAAAAGGTTCCTCTCGTCTAGAGGAAAGTAGCTCCTACTGTTTCACCAAGAACTAGACTAAGGCAGTGATGTTTTCCCATAAAACAGCCAAAGAGTAACTTCAAACTGAGACACCTCCAGGTAATGGTCAGTACCATTACTTTCAGCATAGGCCAGTTGGGCACAGGCTACATAAAGATAATCGTTACACAGGAATCCTCATGTAGGATATGGCTATAAACAACACTATAAACACAGGATCCTTTTTCAGTGGTTTTTAGCCACTTTAAAGGAAATTTCTACATTTATCAGTGGTTAATATAAAAAGGCTAATTAATAAGATACACAAACGTCTATAGCTACAATCGTGGATTTCTAGTATGTGACAGGTGAAAGAAAATCGCCACATATTACTGACACTTGAGGCCACAGCTTTGTAGGAAGTTAGAACAGTCCCTAGAACATAGCAGTTACTCAATAAATATTTGTTGAAAGAACGAATGGATTTCAGGGCTCCCTGGAGAACTGGCTGGCACCAGGGTTAGGGCCAGGGCCAGGAAAATGCAAGTCGGCCTAGAACAGCTATTGTACCAGAAAGTAAGAAATGATCAAAGAATGAGGGGGAAATAGCAGAAGGACACGGGGATTAACTGGAAGGGGCCATACCACTGGCCAAATCTGGGACAAGTTGAGAATCAAAATAAATGACAGATTGCAAGCCTCTAAGTAAAATAGGAATGCAGGAATCTGTGGTGATATACATAAATAAACAAATGAAAAAAGGGGGGGAAGAAAAGCTCTTGGGTAGAATGCCAACTATTAAACCTAAAAAGAATATTGTAATGTAAAAATCACCCTTTGGGAGAGAATATTTCTGTTGTTTTAAATCACAAAAGAAAAAAATCACTGTGGTGCCTGGCCAGTGTGGCTCAGTGGTTGAGCGTCTGGAGCCCATGCACCAAGAGGTCACTGACTTGATTCCCTGACAGAGCACATGCCCGGGTTGCAGGCTGGATCCCCAGCAGGGGCATGTAGGAGGCTGCCATCGGTGGTCCTCTCTCATCGTTGATGTTTCTGACTCTCTCCCTTCCTCTCTGAAATCAATAAAAACATATTTTTAAAAAAGAACATCCTTTCATTGTTGCTGCAATTCACTATTCAATTTGGCCAAAACTCTGTTGGCTTCTTTAGTGCGTCTAATTGATGCCTAAAGAGCTTTCTCATTTTTTCCAACAGATGTAGAAACGGAAGCTTGTGATGGAAGAACACCTGTCTTTTTTGTGGCGTGCATCGACTTCTGGCCTTAATTCATCTTCTGATGTGATTTAAGCATGAACACGTGCCTAACCATGACTCAGCCATTGCAATCCTAGGTACATCCCCAACAGAGACGTATGTGTACAAGAATGATCACCACAGTATTAGTTCTAAATAACAGCCCCAACTGGAAACAATCGAACTGTCCATCAATCGTACAATGACTAAGTAAACTGGGATATTCATGCAACGGGACACTATAGAGCAGTGACGGCAAACCTATGACACGCGTGTCAGAGGTGACACGCGAACTCATTTTTTTGGTTGATTTTTCTTTGTTAAATGGCATTTCAATATATAAAATAAATATCAAAAATATAAGTCTTTGTTTTACTATGGTTGCAAATATCAAAAAATTTCTATATGTGACACGGCACCAGAGTTAAGTTAGGGTTTTTCAAAATGCTAACACACCGAGCTCAAAAGGTTCGCCATCCCTGCTACAGAGCAATGGAATATTACGCTGTTAAGCACAGCACAGGTCATTCTCACAAGCATGACAGTGAGAAAAACGAGCTCTCTGGTGGATGGCTCCACGAGGAGGCACAGTGAATGTAAGACGGCAGAAAGCAGAGCAATGCTCCCTGTGGAGTTGCGTAACCACTGGGAAGGGCTGGGGCTCTGGTAGAGCCTGTGGAACTGGAAAAGCGATCAAAGAGCCAAGACCCATCAGGGCTCTCCAACCGGGATGCGTGCACTTGCCAGTACATCGATTATACTCCATTTTAAAAGCTTACCCCCCAAATCTACTCATTCTCTCAGCTCACTGCCACTTCTAACAGTGGAAATGCATCTCCACTGGCCCTCAGGCTCGGTCCTGCTTCCTTCCTCTGGCTCCCTGGCCGCTGTGCCTCCTGCAATCACCCTCGAGGTGGGTCTGACCCAGAGCTCGGCACACACACTCTTGCTCCATTCACACCACCCACCCTGGAGAGCACCGCACTCGCACGGCAGCAGCCACGGGGTCAGGAACTCCTGTCCTGCTCCATTCCGGCCGCCACTCCCAACACAGCACAGGAGCAGACAGAACTCAATGCACATGAGTTTCTTTTCTTCTTTCTTCACCCATAAACGATGGCAGGGGTTTCCTAACTGATCGTGTTTTTAGTATTTTCTGCCTTCCATTTACATGTCAAACTGAACTTTCTAAAATGCTTTTTTAAACATATCATCCACCAGCTCGTAAACATTAATCCACCAAACTACCTAAGTCCTCCTTTAACATCGCCCATAGGGTCTTCGACTTTAAGCTACATGGAAACCTGTATGAGGAAGCCAATTCCCCAGAGCTAAGTGATATACACGAGCGTGAACTTCCTGCAGCACCTAACGAAACGAGGTAATTGAGGACCTGCTGTGTGGATAAAACTTGATCTCCTAAAGCTGGCACTCAAGTCCATCACAATCCACTCCCTAAATACATCTTCAGTCTTTTATATATATATACTAGAGGTTCAGCGCAGAAAATTCATGCACTTGCGGGGGGGGGGAGGGGCTCTCAGCCTGGCCTGCACCCTCTCGCAGGAGCGGGCCTAAGCCAGTAGTCGGACATCCTTAGCACTGCCGCGGAGGTGGGAGAGGCTCCCGCCACCACCACTGTGCTTGCCAGCTATGAGCCCAGCTTCTGGCTGAGCAGCACTCCCCCTGTGGGAGCGCACTGATCACCAGGAGGCAGCTCCTATGTTGAGCATCTGCCCCCTGGTGGTCAGTGCACGTCATAGCAACCAGTTGTTCCACCATTCGGTCGATTTGCATATTAGCCTTTTATTATATAGGATATATATTTTTTAATTTATTTCAGAGAGAAGAAGGGAGAGGGCGAGAGAGAAACATCAAAGAGAGAGAAACATCGATCAGCTGCCTCCCTCATGCCCCCTCCCGGGAATTGAGCCTGCAATCTGGGCATGTGCCCTAACCAGGAATCGAACTGGGACCTTCTGGTGCATGGGACCACACCAACCAACTGAGCCACACCAGCTGGGCTACATCTCCTGTCTTATCTCATAATGGTCACTTACCTGTTCTAACTAAAAACCATCTACAACTTTTTTTAAAAACAAACCAATTATCCAGATTCCAATTCCAATGCCTTTCCTCAGAACAGAGTCTTCCTTCCTCTCCTCCATGCCTGCCCACACTCCAGTCAAGGCCCACATCTCACCTCAACTACCTCCAGCCGTGTTACCATGACTTACAGCACCAATGGCTGTTATTATTCACTTTACCACTGAGTTATGTGATTCATGTAAATGACCGTAAAATCTTACATTTTATATACTTCTTAGATCTATGTATACAAGTAAGTTCTTAACAAACAGAAGTAGTGGTGGCGTCCTAATGATCAACCAGTAATCTAAAGAGATTTTAAAAATTAAATAAGTAGGTAGCCTCTTATCAACTTCAAACTGAACAGTTTTTTTTTTCTTTATTATAATAATAGTTTGGCTTCTTTAAACTTACTTCAGAAATACTAGACTCAGCTGGACAGAAACCAAAGGCCTAGCAATAGGCAAGTCATGAAGTTCTGGAAAGAACAGTCCTTGCAAAAGGAGATTGTCTTATCTAACAGGTGCCACGTGAGCACAAGATGTGTCTGCCTTGATTACAAACATAAGCGTGTAAACTATAATTAAACAGATTATAGGGTCACTGTTGGCAGGCAAAATGTCTTTTTGTACTCCACCACAAAAACACCTAAAGCAATATGGGTCAGAGGTAACCACGTGAATTAATAAGTTAACGAATAAGTAAAGGGATGTAGGGCTGGTACTAAACTTCTGAAACTTTATTAATTTGATGTTGTGAATTGCACTATGTCCCATACAGGTTTGCCTCTTCCCAACAGATTACTGGACATATAATGTTGTTGGCATATATGCAGAACAACTTTTTTAAATTATTAGTGGGAGCCCGGGCTGGTTTGGCTCAGTGGACAGAGCGTCAGCCTGCGGACTGAAGGGTCCCAGGTTCGATTCCGGTCAAGGGCACATGCCCGGGTTGAGGGCTCGATCCCCAGTGGGGGGCATGCAGGAAGTAGCTGATCAATGATTCTCTCTTATCATTGATATTTCTCTCTCTCCCTCTCCCTTCCTCTCTGAAATCAATAAAAATATATTTTAAAAAATTATTAGTAGGAGCTTAAAATTAGAACATTCATTATATTAAACACAGGTGGGGTTGCTTTTTTTTTTATTTGTGGGTTTTTTTTACTAAATTTCATACAAATGTCCTAAACTGAATATCAATCATTTCAACACCAACAAACAGAGTAAGAAGATGCTTAGGCTAATTTTATAATTTTTTATTAAACTAAAAAAAAGAATAACCATTTTAATTATTAAATTTTATATGATATATTTAAAAAGAAAAATTGATCATTTCTATCTTAACTTTAGGAAAAAATTCAATCTTATTTCTGTTCTTTGTATCCAAATTTCTTTTCGCCCAAGATTAAAAAATAAGTAATGGCCCTGGCTGGTGTGGCTCCATCGGGCATCAGTCCCATGAACTGAAGGGTTATTGGTTTGATTCTGAAAATTCCTGGTCACGGTACATGCCCAGGTTGTGGGCTCAATCCCCGGTGTGGGGCATGCAGGAGACAACCGATAGATCACATCGATGTTTCTCTCCCTCTCCCTCTCCCTTCCTCTGTCTCTCTCAAAAAAAATCAATAATAAAAAATATTTTTAAGAAAAGAAAGAAAAAGTCAGTAATGCACCATGATAGTATCCACTAAGGCAACATTTAAAATTAATTACAATTACCTTCTTCATTCTCTCACGCGCAGTTATCATCCACCCGTCTTTCTCAGATGTACTATTAACACACCTGCTGGCTACACAACTGGCCTGCTGTAACGGACAGAGACGGCACACATAGAACACACAGCAGGACAGAGGGGATGAGTCTGCTCATACCTGGGTTATTATTCACATTGCTTTTGGGCGGTTTCTGAACTGGCTTGGGAAGCGTCGATTCAGTCAAAGCTTTACTAGCAACAGCCTGTTGGGCCTTCTTGATACTGCTCCCTTCCGATTCCCAGGTCTGCTCACCGAGGCTCAGCTGCACTGAGAACATCTTAGAAAAACACAGAGAGGAAGAAAAACATTAAAAGTTTTCAGGAAATCAAAAAAATAAAAAGGAGACAAATGTACTACTCGTTGAAATATTTTAAGCAATAAAAAAAATATTTGAAAAAAAAAAGTTCTCAAGAAATCAAATGTGCTATCCGAGAGAAAAACAGATACACCACAGAATCAACATTTTACAGCTAGAGGTCCCTTACAGATCATTTGCAACAAAATTGTTATGATTCTACCTTGTGAAAGAATTTTAAGAGCTTGGGCCAAATCTGTTCTGTCCTATCCAAAGGCTGAAAGGTATACATGTACATTTGGGGTAGAAACATCAAAAGAAATCATGTCCCTAAAAAGGATCATGCTGTTAATGCCATTCAAATAGTCCTCAAAAAAGTAGAGTAAGTACAAAGAGTTCAGAGAAACTGTAAGGGAACCCAAAAGGCCCTGTGTCTGTAACACTTTATAAAATTAAATTCTTTAAACTCATACTTAGCATGATCGAGTCAGTAAGTCAGGCAATCCTATCAAATGTTATGTCACCAAGATACTCTCGATCCTCCACAACCAACATTTAACCCGTCACCAAAATCTGTCCATTATTTCTCCAACCTCTCTGTCTGTGTTGGAGTCAGACTTTCATCATCGTTAGCTCAGACATAATAATCTCCCACCTGATTTCTGCTAAAACTGTCTTCCTAAAACTCAAATCCAATTGCATCACCCCAACCAACAGCAGGTTAAAACCCTTCGACTGTTCCCGTCCTAGCTGCTCCCACCTGTCAGTCTTCACTTCACACCCTAACCTTCCATTCACACCATATTTCCATATGAGCCCCAAACCTATTCCTCACCTTGAGAATTTAGAATCAAGTTACAGGATACGAACACAATCCACTATTTTAGTCCACATATAGCTTAGTACTCTCTAGGAATACAAAGTATTAACCCCAAATACTTTTCAATTAAAAAGAAATAATCGCAGGAAGGAAGTCAGGCAGAAAATACCTTAGCCAAGTGATTAAGTTAAATCATCAATAATCACACAAACTGACATCATGAACCTCCTGATATGACCCAGTGAGAAGACTGAATATCCTTGACCAAAAATGTTTAACCTCAATCTAACCAGAGGGAAACAATCAGAGAGATCTAGATGATGGTATATTCTATAAGATAACTGGACTATTCTCTTCAAAAATAACAATGTCATGAAAGGAAAAAACAAAACAAAAGAATAATAGCTATTATAGATTAAAGGATGCTCAAGAAACATGAATGCATATGATCAAGTACAACAAATGCCCCTTGATTGGGTGTGTACTTGGAAGACAAAAAAGTAGAAAAGGCATTTAGAGAACTCAGGAAATTTGACTGTGGACTATACATGTATCAAATAATATGTTCAGTCAGAGTCAAATTTCTTAAGTGATGATACAGTATTGTGGTTATGTAGAAGAATGTCTTTGATCTTTTACAAGATCAAATAAGAACATAAGTAGCCCTGGCCAGTGTGGCCCAGTTGTTTGAGCGTCAACCCAAAGGTCTCCAGTTAGATTCAGGGTCAGGGCGTATGCCCGTGTTGCAGGCTCAATCCCCAGTAGCGGGTGTATAGGAGGCAGCTGATCAATGTTTCACTCTCATATCAATGTTTCTTATTCCCTCTCCCTTCCTTTCTCTCTAAAATCAATAAAAACATATTTAAAACAAAAAACTGGTAAAATTTTTAAAAATCTGTGAAGCAAAGACTAATAGAACTGTGAAGAGAAACAGAAAACCGACACTTAAAGTCAGAGATTCAATACCCTCTCTCTCAATAACTGATCTAACAATTATCAAGCAGACAATCTCAGAGAATTTATTAGACTTGAACTAGACTCAATGAACATAACCTGGATGATATTTTTAGAACACTCTACCCAAAAAGAACAGAATATACATGAGTTTCAATTTCTCATAAAACATTTACCAATTTCTAGCACTAAATGCCTATAATAGAAAAGAAGCAAGAGATCAAATAAGTTAATTTCAGCTTCCATCTTAAGGAATTGGAGAAAGCAGAGCAAATTAAATCTAAAGTAAACAGAAAAGAATTAATAAAGATAAAAGCAAACATTAACAAGACAGTAAAACAATACAGAAAAAAATCAACAAAACTAAAAGCTATTTTTTTGCAAAGATCAATGAAATTGGTAAACCTGTAGCCAGACGAATCATGAAAAAAAGAGAAGACACAAATTACCAATATCAGGAATAAGAGAGGTAACATCACTACATAGTCTTTAAAGTACTGAAAGATAACAAGTGAACACTTTCTAATTTTATGCCAATAAGCTCAACAACCTAAATTCCTTGAAAGACACAATTACTAAAGCTCATTCAAGAGGAAATGGGTAACCCCAATAGCCCCTATATATGTTAAAGAAAGTAAATATGTATTTAAAACTCTTTCCACAAAGAAAACTCCAGACCCGGATGGTTTCAATAACAAATTCCACCAAATGTTTAAGGAAGAAATAATACCAATTTATACAAACTCTTCTAAAAATTGAAGGAACACTCCCCAACTTATTCTATGAAGCCAACATTACCCTGATACCAAAACCCAGAGTACGATACTACTAAAGAAAACAAAACTACAGACTATCTCTCTCACACAACTAAACGTAAAAAATCCTTAACAAAATATTACCAAATGGAATCCATCAATATAGAACCGAGATAATACATTTTAACCAAGTGTTTTATTCTAGGAATGCAAGGGTGGTTTCTACACTTGAGAATCAATGTAATTCATAATGTCAAAAGATGAAAAACAAAAAACCATACGACCATCTCAGTCAATGTAGAACCATATGACAAAAATCAACATCTATTCAGGTTAAAAACTCTCAGGAAATGATAATTATAAAAGAATTTCCTCAATCTGTTTAAAGGCAGCTACCAAAAAAAAAGTTATATATAACAGCACAATTAATGGGGGGGGGGATTTTAAATGGCTGCCCATAAGATCAGGAACAAGATAGAGATATTGGCTTCCATAACTTCTATTCAACATTGTACTGTACGTTCTAGCCAATGCAATTAGGGAAGAATAAATAAAGAACATTCAGATTGGAAAGTAAGATTTAAAATTGTCTTTACTCACAAATGGCATGTGGAACATCCAACAGCATTAAAAAAAAAAGCTACTAGAACTGATATGTGAGTTTAACAAGACTTGCAGGCTACTAGACCCGTATATAAAAACCAGTGTATTTTTATAGGACAGCAATGATAAATAAAAACAAATAGAAACTAAAATATAAAAAACAATACCACTTACAATCGCATCAAAAATATGAAATACTTAGGATAAACCTAAAGATGTGGAATACCTGCTCAATGAAAACTACAAAGCATTTCTGAAAGAAATTAAAGAGTAAATAAATGAGAGATACATTTTGTGGATGGATTGGAAGATTCAATGCTTCTAATATCTTCATTTTTGCCAAATTGAGCTATAGATTTATGGCAATTCTATTCAAAATAACATCTGTTTTACAGGATGGAAAGCTGACTTTAAAATTCATATGAAAATGCAAAGGCTGTAAAATAGCCAAAACAATCCTGAAAGGGACCAAATTAGAGGGCTAACACTATGCGATTTCAAGACTGACAAAGGTACAGTCATCCAAACAGCCCAGCATAAAGATAGAAAACAGATCAACAGAACAGAGTCCAGGATTAAAGAAACACATACACGGAAAGCTGATCTGTGACAAAGGGGCACAGGCAATGCAGTGGGGAATCAACTCTTCAAACAACAATAAAATCAAAAGCTGTTGGTTTTACAGAATCTGGACGTTGTTCCGTATCTCACATCACATAAAAAAATTAAGTCAGAATGGCAGTTAGACCTAAATGTTAAGACTTAATGTCAAACCTAAAACTATAAAACATCTAGAAGCTAACATAGGAGAAAATCTTATGATCTCTGATGAGGCAAAGATTTCTTAGATATGATACCAAAAGCACAATCTATCTGAGAACAAGTGGATGTTGGGGAATTAATCAAAATTAACAACTGCTCTTTGAAAGGCACTGTTAAAAAAAGAAAAGAAAAGACTCAGACTAGGAGGGAATATTCGCCAAGCACATTAATGAAGGACTTGTATTCAGAATATGTAAAAAGTGGTATCACAGCATATGGCAGAGGAGAAAGCTGCAGTGCAGGAACAGTGAGTATCACGTAGCAAATACTCAATAATTATTTTACCAAGGATTTGTTAAAAATCCTATACATAACTGCCCTGGACGGCTTGCTCAATAGTTAGAGCATCGGCCCATGCACCAAAGGGTTACAGGTTTGATTCCTGGTCAAGGGCACATACCTGGGTTGCAGGTTTGTGTCACTCTTAACTTTACACAATGGAAGGAAAGCTCATTTTGACTCTTTTAGCTTGAAGTCAGATTGTAAATTTGGATTAAGTTATTTTCATAAATTTTATGTTAAAACTTAAGTTCAGTCCCTGGTCAGGGCATGTGGAGGCAACCAATCAATTTGTCTCTCTCAAGTCAAAATTTCCCTCTTTCTTTTTCCTTCCCCCCCTCCCTCCCTCTCACCCTTCCACTCTCAAAAAAAAAAATCAATGGAAAAAATATCCTCAAGTAAGGATTAACAACAACAAAAAATCCTATGCATGCCCACCAGCATGGCTCAATGGTTGAGCACTGACCTATGAGCCATGAGGTCATGGTTCTATTCCCGGTCAGGGCACATGCCCAGATTGCATGCTTGATCCCCAGTGTGGGGCATGCAGGAGGCAGCCAATCAATGATTCTCTCTCATCATTGATGTTTCTCTCTCTTGCTCTCCCTTCCTCTCTGAAACCAATAAAAATATATAAAAAAAAGAGAGGGGTATGAATTAACGGGTATAAAAGAGGAGATATGATTAGAGAGGTAGACCAAGGTCATAACCTTCTTCTCTACATAAAAGATATTATGTAAATTGTTGCCCAGAATCCTTCATAAAAGCCTCTAATAGAAAACAAAATTGACGGATTTTAATTTCATCTTATTTTCCTTCTTTAAAGGAGATGCTAGAAAACAATTTAATAATCCAAGAGCTAGTTGCTTTACAAAAATAAACCAGCTTTTACAGAATCAATGCCTCCACATTCTATACAAAAATTGATGATCATTATCATAATCTTTAATATCCAAGATTCAAAATGTACCAAGGAATTTTTTGCACAACTGAGACTTTTTTAAACCCATATGCACTAGCTACAGATTTCTTTGTAACAGGTATATATGTAAACATACATGTATAAGGCTATATATAGAAATATAAGTTGTTTTTCCATTTAAAAGAACAATATTACAAGTGAATGCACAGATAATAACAATACTGGTTATACAACTTCCATAAATGGTGAGTCTCGGAATTAAACAATGGAAAAGATGTCTCACTCCTAGGTAACCATCGCTGTACTCGCAGTGTTACTGCAGCAGCTATGATTTAACGGAAAGAGCACTACACTTGGGAGCCAAAGAACACATAGTCAATGTTGACACGGGCATTTATGAACTATTAAGCAAGTCATTTAACTTTTCTGTGCCTGAGTTTCTTAGTTTATAAAAAGAAAATCAAAAAGCCGTATCTCATGTGATTTGGGGAAGTACTGTATCTACGTTTTGTAAACCATAAAAAGCTACAAAGCTGTCCAGTTACAGAGTTCAAAATATTTTTAATATGGAACTAAGAGCCTTCAGGACATCTGCCGCCCCCGCCCCCAAAAATGAAGCACAATGAAAACCTGAGATGATAAATCTGATAGACTTTGAGAAGCGCGTCTCACCGCCTGGCTTCGTAACCTTACCTTCGCGTGAGCGGGCCCTCTTTCTCTCAGAAGTTTATACTGGGGTTGGACTCTATTGAAACGGGCTAACTCATTTACCAGACACATTGGAGTTTTCTCTTTGGGTTTTGCCATTTTATCTTGGAGAGAAGCTGTAAATAAAAAGGCTGTGAAGTTTTTGGCACTCTTGACTTTACACAATGGAAGAAAAGCTCATTTTGACTCTTTTAGCTTGAAGTCAGATTGTCTATTTGGATTAAGTTATTTTCATGAATTTTATATTAAAATTTCAAATCATCTAATGTCTTCCATTACATGCAACAGAAATATGAATCACATTTTAAACAATACATTAAGGTAACTTTTTCTAAGTACTGAGGTTGCTCTCTATACATATATGATAACAGCATGCTTAAAGATTTTTAAATAATATAGGATAATAACAATTTCTAACTTATCTTGTAACTTTTCTTTCCTCTTAAAAAATTTTAGCATAAACATATAATCCTCCTGATTCTTATTACTATAAAACTCAGTATCTTCTCATCTTGAGGCAGCATATTAATTGAAAAGCTCTAGACTTGGGAAGCAAATCCTATATTTAAGTACTAGTTTTTTCAACTACTATTTCATAATACTTCTTTTTATTTTTTTAAACAAAATTTTGAAAGTATAAGTAGAAAGAATAATTTAACAAATGCCTACGTCCTTAGCATCCAGAACTGAAATTAACATTTTCCATGTTTCCTTTAAGTCTTATAAAAAAAAAAAAACAGTATTAACTTACAGTTAAGTTCCTTTTATCTAGAAACCAAAATTATATGAATTCAGAATATATCCCTCTAGGATATTTTAAATATATTTAAATGCATGCATGCATATCCAGGAAGAAATACAGTCTTGATATATATGGCTTTATAGCCACATAAATAGTAATAATATATCTTTTTCATAACTTTCTTCACTCTTCATTATGTTTTTGCAATTGTAACTTATATAGATTCAGTACATCACTTTTAACTGCTGTATAATTTCCATCACAAGATCATATCCATTTCTTAACCCACTCCCCTACCGACAGAGATTTAGACTGCTTCAAATTCTTCACTCGCACAGGTAAATATACGCTACCAAGTGGCATTGAGAATAACTGTACCCAATTACCTTCCCCGGCAACATGATAATTACCGTCTCTCTCAACCCTGAAAACACACAGTATGGTCGGGTATTTTAATTTTGATAATCTAATATCTGACAAATAGTATCCCATTATTGTCCCCCTACCCACCCCTCTTTTAATTTGCATCCACACATTGCAAGTGAGGCTACTCATCCTCTCGTGTTATTGATCATTTGGGTTTCCTCTTCTGGGAATTGCTTCTGTCCTTTCTATTGATCATTTCATATATTTTATATTTTTTTAAAAAAACTACTAATCAATCTTTTATGGACTGTGCTTTTCAGGCCTTAGGAAATCCTTTCCTAACCTGCAAGGTCTTAATGATTTTCACTTAAATTTCCTAAGCCTTCTCTTCTTTATCTGCAAAGTAAAGGCAATAAATCTATCCTACTTAACTCACCGGCTGTTATGAGGTTAAGATTTTTAAATGTATGGTATCCTAAATTATATTACAGCTTCAGAAATTTTCCTAATACCATATTAAGTTATTTTACCCTATGTTTTTCCTTCTTCTCACTTACAGACACATTAGCTGCATTTTAGTTTTTCTTTCATCTCCCATGAATCAGTGTTACACCATGCACGTGGATTGCTTCCTGCTCTAACTGGAGTCACAATGTACGGAGAACACATTAAATGAATGGAAACAACTGGTTTTAGGAACTTCATGTTCAAATGTTATATGGCAAGACTTAATGTAGAAAATTGTACTCTTTTAACTTTTTAATGCTCTTTGCAGGACCAATAAATTCATGTAATAACTCTATCACAATCATTATGATTAAGAAATGATTTATAGGAAAACTACATAAATACCTAAAAGAGTAGAAGTAAAAGGAAAGAGAATCTAAGAAATCAACTACAGGGCCAATACAGATGACAACTGATTCTACAATTAAACCATTCTAAGTGGCTTGCAAGCCAAAAAAACAAAACAAAACAACAACCTAGTAATCATTATTGTTTGGAACAACACAAAAAAGACAAGAGTAAGTCAAGGGGGTTTTGAAGAAACCTGCATTTTACTTAGCCCATTGGGTAGCATTCAGATAAACATTGCATAAATGGTTCCAGAGCCAGTCATTGTATCAAATACAAGGTGACCTGGGGCTATAATCAGTTTTGGTCCGAGCATACTATGACATTAAATACTCAAGTACAACAGGTAACACAGCTACCTGAACATCAAAAAAAGCCAAACAAAAAACGACAAATTTATTAAAAATGATAAAATATTAAAGTCTGGTAAGAATCAGGCAATTTTGCATAACACTGAACTAGCATCTGTGCTGTTAGTGTACAATGTTGATAACTCAGCAATGCTGCACATTCATCTGTTACAATGGCAAAGCTTCTAGGAACATGGCAAGCACAATGTGACAACTTTACAGTACGAAAAGGGTGGTTTTTTCAAATATATTTTCATTGATTTCAGAGAGGGAGAGAAATAGAAACATCAATGATGAGATCATCACTGATTGGCTGCCTCCTGTACGCTCCCTACTGGGGATTGAGCCTGCAACCGGGGCATATGCACTGACGGGGAATCGAACCGTGACCTCCAGGTTCAGAGATCGACGCTCAACCACTGAACCATGCCGGCCGGGCCAGTAAGAAAAGTTTTAACAGCACAGGCTTGAAATCTATTAAAGTAAAGTGCTATAACTAATAACATGGTATTAAACTTATATTCCACTAATTTTGACTTTCTGCTTCATAAAAATAACATGCACCCAATAAAACATTTTAATGTGTGAATGAAGTTTGGGCATGAAGGGTATGCAAAGCACCTGCAAGACCTCACTTTGATAAAACTTTATAGCTAAACTGCAACTGTTTCAAGTTGGCAAATTTAAAAATAATTAATCCTGGCTGAAATTGTTTGTTTTACAAAATGATTAAAACTGTAAATAGCTGTTCCTCTATTTAATCAGAAATCTCATAACTACTTGACAAAGCTCTTACCAGTGCCATCAAATTTCTTGAAAACACAAAGATGCTGCAGGACCTGTTTCAAAGCAGTTCCTAAATCAGTTATGAAACAGTCACCGGATGTAAAGTACAGCCGAGGGAATATCCTCAGTCATATTGTAACAACTCTGTATGGTGTCAGATGGGCACTACAGTTATGGAGGGATCCTTCGTAAACTATGTCATTGTCTAATCGCTATGTTATACACTTGAAACTAATATAATATTGTATGTCAACTGTAATGGGGGGGGGGGGAGCGGGCCCTAAGTGTAATGCCTACAATCTCTGACTTTTCAAATGAAGCTACCGTGGGATTTCAATCCTGCTAGAAGAGTGTGGCCTTGCCAGCATTTGGTATGGTCATTTGGACCTTAGTAAAGTCTTCTTCACTTTAGCCATTCGAACAGGTGCATTCCCATTGCGGTTTTAATTGGTATTTCCCTAATGACTAATGAGGTTGAACATATTTTCATTTTTTATATGCTATCTATATATATCCTGTAGTGAAGTGTCTATCTGAATATTTTACCCATTTTAATTGGGTTATTTCTTTTCCTTATTGTTTTATTTGAAGTTCTTTATATATTCTAAATACAAGTAGTACTAGTATTAATCAGGTATACGTTTGGCAAAGATTTTTTCTCAGTATGTGGCATCTCCTTTTATTCTCTTAGCAGTGTCTTTTGAAAAACAGACTTTAATAATGTCTAATTAATCAATTTGTTCATTTACAGGTTGTGCTTTGGGTGTTGTAACTAGGAAATAATTGCCTAGTTAAGATCTCAAAGATTTTCTCCTATGTTTTCTTCTAGCAGCTTTACAATTTCAGGTGCATATTTAGGTCTCTGAGCCATTTTAAATTAATTTTTATATACAGTGCAAGGTATGTATTCAATTTTATTTTTTTGCATATTGATACACAATGTTTGAGTACTATTTGTGAAAAGGGCTATATATTTTTTTCACTATATTGTTTAATGGCTGGTCAAAATCAATTACCTATATGTAAGTGGGTTTATTTCTGGACTACCTACCTCCTGTTTCATTAGCCTATTTGTCATTTTTATGCCAATGCTACTTTTACTGTAATTTTATAATAATTCTTGAAATTAAGTAGTGTTGCCCCCCACCCAACATTGTTCTTAGATGTTGTGGCTATTCTAAGTTCTTGCATTTCAACATGAATTTTTTTTTTAAAGATGGAACTTTTTTTTGTAAATATATTTTTATTGATTTCAGAGGAAGGGAGAGGAAGAGAGTCAGGAACATCAATGATGAGAGAGAATCATCAATCGGCTGCCTCCTGCACACCTCCTACTGGGGATAGAGCCTGCAACCCAGACATGTGCCCTTGACCAAAATCGAACCCGGGACCCTTCAGTCTGCAGGCCAATGCTCTATCCACTGAGCCAAACTGGCTAGGGCAACATGCATTTTATTTTAGGCAAAAATGCCTGCAAGGCTCTGGCTGTTGTGGCTCAGTTGGTTGGGCACTGTCCCGGGCAACCAGGGGTTGCTGATTCAATTCCCAGTCAGGCACATGCCTGGGTTGTGGGCTTGGTCCCTGGTAGAGTGTGTGCAGGAGGCAGCCTATCAATGTGTTCTCACATTGATGTTTCTCTCTTCTCCCTCCATCTCTAAAAGTCTATGAACAATTTTTTTTAAACAAAATGCCTGCAAGGATTAGAGTAAAATTTTCTTTAATCTGTACATTAATTTGGTAAAAATCAACATTTTAACAAAGTTGAGTCTTCCAACCAATGTACAGAATACAGAGTCAATTCCCATTATTGAACTAATGATATGTCAATCATAGTTGTGTTCTATCATCACCACAAACAGTGAATTGGTAAATCCTGAACTATTGCTTCTAGAGGGAATACAGTGTCAGGTTTCTACAAACCACTGATCATAACATTTTTGACAATTAATCAACACATAACCTTGTTTTATGGGTGTTTCTAGTTAAGGACACATTACTTAATATATGTTGTTGGTTTATTAACATTGAACTCACAGCCAACCAGCACTGTAACTCTTAACTGAAAGGAGCTAATCTAAATACATGTATGGAGAAGGCACATCTCAACGTTCTTATGCTTAGGAAATGCAAAAAATGTGGCACTAAGTAGACCAAGAAAAGGACACATGTACAGATGAGAGCTGAAACGGGAGAGCAGAGTTCACCATGTTCAACTTCAGTTCACACTGGACACTTAGGTGACTCAAACTTTTCACCACTCTGTGTGTGTTAGCTCTTTGGTCAGAAGCAGTGTTGTATGGAATACCAAGACTACAACTAATGTGTCCATGGATGTGGTGGTCAAAGAAGGCAAATCCATGTACAGAGTACACAAATTGCTGCTCCCTCAAGATGGAAGAGGTTCATGCAATCAACCTGTCACTAGGTGGCTAGTTCCTATGGGAATGGTGTCACATCAGGAATTCTCTGCAAGCTGGGCCCTCAACCACCGTTAAGCTAAATCGGTCTTGATGAGAGGAAGTCTATGTTGTTGAGTCCACTTATAACCTCTAACTTGATTACCAAGCCATTTTGTATGTGAGCCTGTTGAGCAAGAAAGGATAGGATTGCTGGAGAAAGGAAATGACTGACATCTATAAAACAAGTCATCTGGTCCATCTATTTACTGAGAGTCTCTATTGAAGTAGTTATCTTTAGGGGAAATATTTGAATAGAATACAAATATTCTCTTCTGTACACACTGTTAAAGGCCCATGCATGTACCTTCTCCCACAGACCTCCTTTTTACCAATCCTCCAGTCCTGATCACACAGCCAAACCATCCATCCTACAAATATGTGTAGATCCATATTTGTCAATTCTATCTCCATCTAGATAGACAACCATATGTACAGTTGTGCCTCATTATTCATGGGGGATTGGTTCCAGGATGCCCCTCAAATACCAAAATCCATGAATACTCAAGTCCTTATATGAAATGGCAAGAAAAAAGTCTACCTGTTCAGCATAGATGCAACCATCATAGGCCCAATTACACAGTGCACGTCAATAACAATGTAACTTTTTTTTTCTCAAATATTTTGGAGCCCAGTTGGTTGAATCCGTAGGTGTGAAACCTGCAGATATGGAGGGCCGACTGTACTGTTCAGTGAAAGGTTCTGCCTTCTCCAATGCCTTTCGGGGCCTTCCTGTAGTGCTCATCCACTTCCCGTTGGTAGCAAGCCTGAGCTTTTTCTTCCTCCACCAACTGATCATAGGCCAGTGATGGCGAACCTTTTGAGCTCGGCGTGTCAGCATTTTGAAAAACCCTAACTTAACTCTGGTGCCATGTCACATATAGAAATTTTTTGATATTTGCAACCATAGTAAAACAAAGACTTATATTTTTGATATTTATTTTATATATTTAAATGCCATTTAACAAAGAAAAATCAACCAAAAAAATGAGTTCGCGTGTCACCTCTTACACGCATGTCATAGATTCGCCATCACTGTCCTAGGGCAGGTGGCAATGTGGCAGGAAGAGGTGACATAGTCTGAGCGGGTTCACTCTCACTTGATGACAGAATGCTACAGTACATACCTAGCTTTATGGTTTGATGGATCAGGTGACACCTAGTTCATGATGGGCAGCTCAGGTTGCATTCACTTGGTGTCTCCATGGTCAGGTGTTCGGTCTCTACCAGGGCCCAGGAGCAAGCCAGACATTGAGCGGACACCGTCACCACGCCTGGCCACCACTGTGACCCAGAGTATCACTCCACCCCCTGGGTAGTTTTAGGGTGACAGGGTACCCTCCCTCCTATACCACAGGACAGCACAACACAGCCCAGAGACTTGCAGGGACGCCTCTAACTCTTGGCTTATTACATATCCGTCCACAAGGCCTCGAAAGGCCCCTTTTGGGGTACATGCTCACCAACTGGGAGAAATTTGACCAAGTCCCTCAAAAAAGAGGCTAATCTTTTACAACGTGGCCTGGCCCCAGTATAAATTGGGCAATGAAGATGTTTGGACAGTTAATGGCACCATTAATTTTAATACCATCTTACAACTAGACCTATTTTGCAAGTCCCAAGGAAATAGATGGAGGTTCCATATATCCAAGGCTTTAGGCCCTGAGATGACCCTAAGCTATGTACTACCTGTAAACTAGAAAAAATGTACCTTATTTTGATATTTTTTGTCCCATCTGTTTTTTTCCTTTTTCATCTTTACCTACCTTTTTTTGAACTATTATTTTTTAGTATTCAATTTTATGTCCTTTATAGGCTTATAATTTATTTTTCTCTATTTTGTTTTAGAGCAATGGCTCTAAAATATACACAGCCTACCTTCAAATAAATATTATACCACTGCATATATGGCGTAAGCCCTAACAATGCTATCCGTCCCTTTCCCATGCCCCATTCTTTATGCTACTGACATCAGTCTATATATGTATGTTATAAGCCTCCAATTAACTGTTATCTTTATTTTGAATCATCAATTATCTTTTGAAAGGTTAAAAACTAAGAAAATGTCTTTTATATTTACCACATATTATACAATTTCCTGCACTCTTCATTGCTTTTCAAAGATCCAAATTTCCATCTGTTATTATTTTTCTTTGTCTAAAGAACTTCTTTAAGACCTTGTGCAGTGCAAGTCTGATGAAAATGAATTCCCTCAGATTGTGCTTCTCTCAAGTCACTGCCTTTGCCTATCATATATCTGATAAGGGATTAATACACAGAATATATAAAGAACATTTATGTCTCAACAACAAAAATATACCAATCAGCCCGGCTGATGTTGCTCAATGGCTGAGCATCAACCTATGAACCAGGAGGTCACGGTTTAAATCACAGTCAGGGCACATGCCTGCCTAGGTTGCAGGCTCGATCCCCAGTAGGGAACGTGCAGGAGGCAGCCGATCAATGATTCTCTCTCATCATTGATGTTTCTTTTTTTTCTTTTTTTTAAAATATATTTTACTGATTTTTTTACAGAGAGGAAGGGAGAGGGATAAAGAGTTAGAAACATCGATGAGAGAGAGACATCGATCAGCCACCTTCTGCACACCCCCCACTGGGGATGTGCCCGCAACCAAGGTACATGCCCTTGACCGGAATCTAACCTGGGACCCTTCAGTCCGCAGGCCGACGCTCTATCCACTGAGCCAAACCGGTCAGGGCTCATCATTGATGTTTCTATCTCTCTCTCCCTCTTCCTTCCTCTCTGAAATCAATAAAAAGATATTTTAAAAAAAGAAAAACATACCAATCAAAAAATGTGTAATGAACTTGAATAGACAATTCTTCAAAGACGACATACAAGTGACCAACATATGAAAATATACTCACCACCACTAATCATCAGAGAAATGCAAATCAAAATCACAATGAGATGCCACTTCGCACCCATTAAAATGACCATTAGCAAAAAAACAGAAAATAAGTATTGGTGAGAGTGTGAGAAGTTGAAGCCCTGGTTCATTATTAGTGGGAATGTGAAATAGTGCAGTCGTTATGAAAAACAGTAATTAAACATAGAATTGCCATAAGATTCAGCAATTTATCTTCTGGGTATATACCCAGAATAACTAAGAGCAGAAACTTGAATAGATATTTGCACCCCATGTTCACAGCAGCCAAAAGGTGGAAGCAACCCACGTGTCCTCCCACGGATGAATGGCTAAATAAAATGGGTATGTACATAAAACAGAACATGACTCCGCATTAAAAAATAAATTCTAACACAAGCTACACCGTGGATGAACCTTGAGGACATTACACAAAGTAAAATAAGCCAGTCTGTCTCAAAAACACAAATACTATATGATTCCACTTAGAAAAAAATTTTTTTTTCTCATGGTGTCTTTGTTTGGCTTTGGTATCAGAGAAATGCTGGTCTCAGAATAAGTTAATATTCTCTCCTATTTTTCTGAAGAGTTTAAGAAGGATTGGTGTTAATTCTTCTTTAAAGGTTTGGTAGAATTAACCAGTGAAGCCATCTGGTCTTGGACTTTTTTTTTTTGTTTAGGAGGGATTTTTTTTCTATTATTGATTCAATCTGTTCATATTTTCTATTTTTTTCTTGAGTCAGTTTCAATAATCGGTATTTCTAGGAATTTTCCCATTTCATGTAGGTTATACAATTTTTTTCCTATATTTATTCATACTATTCTCTTAGAATCATTTTTATTTCTTTAAGGTCAATAGTAATATCCTCACTTTCATTTCTGATTTTAGTTATACGCATTTTTGTTGTTTTTTTTCCTTTGCCAGTCTAGCTAAAACTTTGTTGATCTTTTCAAAGAAACTTGTGGTTTTGCTGATTCTCCATATTGTTTCCTATTCTGTATTTTGTTTATCTCCACTTAATCTTTTTTATTTCCTTTCTTTGTTAGTGTTAGATCTAATATGCTCCTCTTTTCTAGTTTCCTTAAGGTGAAAAGTTAGGTTATATGTTTTAGAGCTCACTGGTGTGCCACAAGAATTTGTAAAACATGCAATACCTGACTACTTAGTCAGGGGCACTGACCTCTTTTCCCTTAGATTAACACATAAAAAAATGCCAACAGCCAACACAACAATAGCCGTCTGGTGTGAACTCCCTGTCTTAAACCATAAATATATAGGTCAGATAATAGACTTGCATCTTATTGGTCACGTTGCATAAGATTGCATCTGATTGGTTAATTTTTGGTACCAGAAATCCTTATGTACAAGTGTAGGCACTTGATTTTTTTTAAAGTCACTTTGTTTTTGTTGTTGTTATTCATTTGGTCGTTTTATAATTGTAATCAATGAGTGTGCTTGTGAATTTAGTTTGGTATACTTCCAGAACTGTTGGTATCTTTCTTAATATATTTTTATTGATTTCCAGAGAGGGAGAGACAGAAACATCAATGATGAAAGAAAATCACTGATTGACTGCCTCTTGCACAACCCCCACTAGGGATCGAGCTGTAACCCAGGCATGTGCCCTGACCGGAAATCAAACCATGACCTCCTGGTTCATAGGTTGACACTCAACCTCTGAGCAACACCAGCCAGGCTTAAAAATTCACTTTGGAATAAAAAGTGTAGGTAGTTACTATTATATTTTATTTTTGTAAATCAATCAAAATTATACCCTTTTTTGGTCAGATCAACAAAAAATGTATTTTTTTGGTGTGCCACAGAATTTTAGGAATTAGTTTATGTGTGCCAGGGGATGAAAAAGGTTGAAATCGCTGCTTTATGTGTTTACTGCTATAAATTTCCCGCTGCTTTCACTGCATCTCACAAGTTATGGTATATAGTGTTTTCATTTTCATTCGTCTCTAATTATTCTCTAATTTCACCTGTGATTTCTTCTTTGATCTGTTGGTTATTTAAGAGTGGTTGCCCTAGCCAGTTGCTCAGTGGTTAGAGTGTCGGCCTGCAGACTGAAGGTTTGATTCCAGTCAAGGGCACGTACCTTGGTTGCAGGCTTGCTCGGTCCTCAGAGCTGGTTGGGGTATGTGCGGGAGGCCAACCAAGCAATGTGTCTCTCTCTCTCTCCTGCTCTCTTTGACTCCCTCTAAAAATCAATGGAAAAATATCCTCAGTGAGAATTAACAACAACAAAAAAATGTATTGAAACTTGTTTGTGGCTCAACAAATGGTCTATTCGTGGAGTCTTATGTTCACCTGCGAATGTGTATTCTGCTTTGCTGGGTGTTTTGTACATATTTACTAGGTCTAATTGGTTTATATTTTGTTCAAGTCCTCTGTTTCCTTGCTGATCTTCTGCCTAGATGTCCTGTCCCTTATTACAGCTGAGGCAAGCATTTTAGTGTTTGATTGGATGACAAAAAGCGTGAATTTTACATTGTTGGGTTCTGACGTGGGTTTTATGCCTCTAAATAGTGCCGGACTTTGTTCTTGTGCACAATTAAGTTACTTGGGATTACTTGGAGCCCCCTGAGGACTCTCCCCAATGCCCCATGTATCACAAGGTATTTACACTCTGGACAATGGAGACACAAACTATCCCCAGCATTCCGTGAGCTCTGCAGATTGTTTCCTTACTGTTTCCCAGTAGTTCTTTCCCTGGCTTTGCGTAGGTCCTGTCACCATCTACGGATCAAAACTCAGCCAAAGACTGAAGGGGAGCCCTCTGCAGATCTCCAGAATGCACGCACGCTGGCCTGCACGCCTCTACTGCAATATACACTCCATCCGCCTGCCCCACCCAGCTCCCTGCTCTCTGGTCCTCTGCCCTGCAATTCTTGGTCTTCCCGAACTCTTCCCTGTGTTCCTAGCTCCTCAAGCCTGGGCTCTGCTCCGGTCCCTCCTCCCTGCATTGCAGCCTATGAACAGCCTCATGGCCCTCCATAAACTGCAACAGAAGGGCTGCTCCCATTTGCTTCCATTCTCAGGGACCACAGGCTGCTGCCACCTGTCATTCAGTGTCTAAAAGCCACTGTTTACATATTTACTTGTTTGTAAAGGAAGGGTATGTGTTATCGCTGCCTAACTAACCTCCCCTGACTGTTTCTGAGGTTCCGCAATCAAGGAGAAGCCTCACTGGGTGGTTCTGGCTCAGGATCTCTCGTGAGGTTGCAGGTAGGGGTCAGGGGGTCAGGGGTCAGTGGGCCAGTGGGCCAGGGCTGGGAGCCTGAAAGGGCAGGAGATCTGCTTCACAGAAGGCTCCTCAGAGCCTTGTCAGCTGTTGGCAGGAGGCCTCAGTTCCTCGCCACGTGGGCCTCTCCACTGGGCTCTTCCCAACATGGTAGCTAACACTCTCAGAGAAGCTATTTTTCAGTCCCCTAAGTGCGGGCTGCATCCTGTGGCTTCAACAGAGATGGGCGGACTGTAGATCCTACTCCGCAACCAGACTTGGAGAGAAAAATGACTCGGAGCGAGTAGCAGCAGTTGTAAGAGAAAACAATAGAGTTCCTGCGCCCGCGGCAGGAAAGGGGAGGAGAGCCGCAGCTGACTGGTCTCAGGAAAGGGTCAAGCTCCACTCCCCCGAACAGACCAACCTGAACGTCCACCTTTCCCCCCAGGCTCCAGAGCCAGACAGCAATAGCAACAGCGACATGCACACGGCGACAACATACCCACACCAAGCACAGCAGCAACAGTCCCAAGACCAGCACTAAGCATTTGCCTTTGTCACCTCAGCACAATCCTGTGAGATGGGAATCATTAGCCCTACACTCCAGGCCTGTGTTTCCTGAGGCCCTGAAGGGCAGACACGCTTTACAGTGCATCTTGGTGCCGCTTTATTCTCCCAGTGTAACCCCGGGCTCCCTCCACCCTGCAGGGGGCACTAAAATTCTGCTCCGTCCTGCCTGCTCTCCCACCCCACTCGATCAGGCCTGAGCGCTTCCTCTTAGAGTCCACGTTCCCAGCACCTACTACCAAACCTCTTTAAAAGAAACCATTAAAAAAAAAAAAAACAAGCCGAAACTGGTTTGGCTCAGTGGATAGAGCGTCGGCCTGCGGACTGAAGGGTCCCAGGTTCGATTCCGGTCAAGGGCATGTACCTGGGTTGAGGGCACATCCTCAGTAGGAGATGTGCAGGAGGCAGCTGATCGATGTTTCTCTCTCATCGATGTTTCTAACTCTCTATCTCTCTCCCTTCCTCTCTGTAAAAAATCAATAAAATATATTAAAAAAAAAAACAAAAAACAAAAAACCCACACATTTAGACCTCTTTTATTTATTTTAACTTTTAGCATTTTTTTTTTTTAATCAGACCTCTTTGAATCCCCTGCTCGGGCTTTCCCGATGCCACCGCTGCCTAATATAGACTCCCCGACCCTGCAGACAGCCGCCCTGTCAAGTGTGCCTCACCAACTAATCCCCAAAAATGTGCCCCACGTCAGCCACTCGATTTAACATATTATTTCACAGCACATGTGCCTTCTTCATTTATATTTGCTACAACTTCATGTTAAGATGGGTTTCCTCTCCCCCAGGGACTTATAATTAATCATCAGGGAGAAAGGCCAAAACTCTACCAAACTCCTACAGAGGTTTTCATTAGATAATTATTGAATAATAAATTAAGAAATATATA
The DNA here is from genome assembly GCF_000147115.1 of Myotis lucifugus. Classification (NCBI taxonomy): domain Eukaryota; kingdom Metazoa; phylum Chordata; class Mammalia; order Chiroptera; family Vespertilionidae; genus Myotis; species Myotis lucifugus. The sequence goes on along the minus strand of NW_005871075.1, from coordinate 8,161,805 downwards.
AGGCAATGATTATAAATAGTAGCTCACAATATTCTCAAGGGGGTATAATCAAAAGAATTTTATTTACAAAGAAAAAGAAAAACAGAGCAGTGGACACAAATAAGCAATTCACAAAAGACAAATCCAAAAGAACCAATATATGCAAATCATAGGAATGCAAATTAAAGTAACACTTTTTGTCAGACAAATTGGCCAACATTGAAAATGTGTCAAGGATGTAAGGAAACAGGCATTCTAATAAACTTTTAATAAATGAGATTTTGTATTTTTAGTATTTTTGCATTAAGTATCTTTAAAATCTACATACCCCTTTGACTAGTATTTCTATTTCTCATACTTAATTACAAGAAAATAATGGACCAAGGACTACAGATGTAAAATTACATGGCACTAATTATAATATACAATCTGTCCAACAATAAGGGTTTGACTAAATAAATTTTAGTGCCTCCAAACTATGATTATGAACTCACTTCAGAATATTAGGTGCTGTATACACATATTTTTTAAAACAACATATATTCACACAAAAACATACCTGCGTAGAAAAATATCTAGAAGTATACACCCCAAAATATTAGCAGTGATAATCTCTGTAAAAGAATAGTGGAATTATTTGTGATTTTTTTTTCTCTTTGCTTATTTGTACCACTTAACTTTTCTACATGAGTTGCACATGGATCACAACACACACTCCAGACAAAAGTCAAATTGAGGAGCACAAATTTAAAGGAAAAGTGTCATTATTCTAAAAGAACATGATCATTCCCAAATGCCTAATAAGAATAATGTCAGGCAGGGTTAATTTTTTTTAAAAAAAAAAGTCAAATAACTTAGTATTCAATAGCCTAGGTTTTAATTAGTACCAGAAACACACCCAGGAGGATTTGTTAGTACTCTTCAGGCATTTTAAGACAACAAAAGGACCTCCCAAATAAAAATTGAGTCCTAATCCTAAAGACAGTGCTGAGATCACATAATAAAAACCTCCACTGCTCCGAGTGGAAGGTCGGCCTCCATCGCCTTTTGTTACATTTATCTCGGGAATCCTCCTCTGCAGGGAGAGCAGTCACCGTGAAAACGAGCAAACATAAAATCACTCAGAAGTTGAAGAATCCAGTGTAAGAGAAAGCCCTCTCTATAGCTTCCGCAATCCAAATGAGGGTAACTCTTCCCTTCAGACTCGCACATTTTGGGGGACAACACTTGGTCGATAGCAAGAGAGGCTCCTGAAGTGAGTCCGCAATACACGTCTATGACAAGCAAAGCGCGCACGGCCGCAGGCACTGGGGACGATCTCTAGCCGAAACCCGGGCCCGCTGTGGCCATGCAGACGGTCGCTTAGGAACCACTCCACGTGCCTGACTCAACATGACCAGCAGCACGGACAGTTAGTAAATCCTGAGTGGGACTCACCTATGAATGCTACTTTTCAGTGATGTTGACTGGCACAAAAGGATCAATTCCATCTGTGTGCAGCAGAATATAAAACAAATTATTCTAATCGGACCCCTATCACTAATGGCAGGTGTCCACACGGTCGTCTAGAGGCAACTTCACACGGTCAGCACAGTTTGCCGGCCATGTCTCAGAAGCTCTGTGAACGCATGCAGTAGGGATTCACCGCCTAAGCACAGTGCAGCTCTGAAATGCCTTTAACCGCTATCAGTGATGGCTTGGATGAAAGCAGTATTTATTGCATGAGAAAATTTTCCAATGCCAGGAGAAAATCAAAGAACAGCTTTGCAGAAGGGAGAGATTTTACATTAATGGCATTTGTGTAAAGCAAGCGTCATCTAGCCCCAGAACGGACAACACCGTTATGTGGTTGCTGTTAAAAAGAATGCAGATACCCTCGCTTTCATCACAACCCTTGCACCTTTCATCCACTCATTCAGCTAATAGATGAACACTATCCCCAACAAGAACTACTAGGACCTGAGATACAAGAGTAAGCAAGCAAGGTCACTAGCTCCAGGGAGCATTGGGCTACAGGATATCTAATAAACAGACATTAAACAACTAATGACATATTTAAATGTCAAGGAAATGTCAGGGTGTCATTCAATAGAAGGGCAGGCAGGGTGCCGGGAGAGCAAATACTAGGCCGATGGGAGAGGCCGCGCGCAGGGGAACAGCGAGGTCAGGCAGAGGTGCTCTCGCGGAGTCCCTGCGGTGGGAATGACCCTGCCCCGTGAAGGAACTGAAACAGCCTGGGAGAACTGAAACAGTGAGACTGTTTCTTGGGCACGTGCTAAATCTGAGATGTATAAAAACATCCAAGTTAAGAGATCAAGCCGGAAAAAAAAAAAAAAAAGAGATCAAGCCGGTCACTGCTATGTGACTCTGGAGCTCAGAGAACAGGTCGAGACCAGGAGTAAACTTGGAAGTCATTAGAGACGGCGTGTGGTGCACAGGAACTGGGTATGTCCCGGGCAAGGTAAGCAGGTGGGGTGGGGGGAGGGGAGGGAGACTTGCATTACTTCCTCAAATCACACACAAAAAATTACTTTTGCAATCAAATTTTGCCATCTAGACCAGCTGGTTTGGCTGAGTGGTTGAGCATCAGCCTATGAACCACAAGATCATGGTTCAATTCCCAGTTAGGGCACATGCCCAGGTTGCGGGCTTGATTCCCATTGTGGGGCATGCAGGAGGCCGCCGATCAATGATTCTCATCATTGATGTTTCTATCTCTCTCCCTCTCCCTTCCTCTCTGAAATCAATAAAAATATTTTTAAAAGAAAAAAAATCTTTTGCCATCTAAACTTCTCTCTTGACTTGCAAACGTGAAATAAAGTGCTTTCTAATACTACAGTTACGATACAATGCCCGATTTGTTCAGAAAGGATAAGATTAAGGGTATAAAGTTCTTGGAGAAATGCCAAGACCCAAGAAAACTATTTCTTTCAGTGAACCTAAGGCACGCGAAGCTGTCATTTATTTAGCAGAGCACTTCCTTCTCGCCTTTTCCAGTGCCCTAGAAAGGAACCTTTTTTTAACACACCGATACGACCACTTCACAAGATTTGTCACTAGAAGTGCTTGCAGCCCGCAGAACTGCCACGGGCTGAAGACGGATCACAATGGTCAGCATTCTGAACACGCCAACACGTCCTGGAGAGACACGACATCAAAAGGAACCAGCAAACTGCCGAGCCCGCTCAGTGCGCCTGAAAGTTATCACCACTCAGGATTACCGCTGTAATCCTCAAACAGCCTGCCCTGCACGGCCGCCTGCGAAGAAGAGCTAGCGTGTAACTGCTCTGTGAAGCGGTGGTCAGGTTATGGTTACAGAAAAGCCAGGTAAAAACGTGCCACGGGGTATATGGCCCAAGCACCACATTCGTATGACAGGCCTCAACACACACTCACCTGGTTGATTTGAAGCATGTTAAAGCAATATGGACCCAACTGCTGGATCCCTCACGGCTCCAAAATCTGGAAAATGGAAACGGAGAAATAAAGTTGAGCTTAGTTGGTGATTTCAAGGATTAGCACTTGTAACACACACCCCTGATCAAAATCAGATATAAAATGGAGAACTTTCTAGGACGATAAACATGTTCTCTATCTGCAACGCCCAGCTCGGTAGCCTCTAGCCACACACGGCTCCTGAAGCCCTTGAAATGTGGCTAATGCAACCAAGAAAGCAAATTTTTACTTCTCTTTAATATTAACTGAAATTTACATAAGCACATGTGGCTAGTGGCTACCATTCTGGACAGCGCAAATCTAAGCTGAATAAAGTGCGCCCCACCCCCCAACCCCTACCCTGGTTCTAGAGTTCTAAGACAATTCCAGCAAAGGTGAAACTTAAAATGATCTAAAAGTTTATATGTAATATATACTCCCCCATCTCTAACATATACTCAGATTAATATTTAATATCCTCTCCCCTTGCTCCAATAAGGTGTTGAGGCTTCGTTCCCATCCCCTATAAGATAAATTAAGCCTAAAGATGCAACACACACGTATTCTCTCAGTTTGGCACAAGAAAGAGTACACAGTAAGGTTACCTACCTGGAGACTTTTGTTTGTGGTTTTATTATCACCATTATAAAAACAGCATGCACATTAAAATTTCACATAAACGGACTGACAGAAGTCAAAGGGGAGGGGGAGAGGGGGGACTGGATGAAAGAAAGTGAAGAGATTAGGCAAAGAGCATATAAACATAACCCATGGACACAGACAGCAGAGTGGCGGAGGCCGGGGGAGGGGGGCTGGGTGGAGGCAGACATGGGGGAAACGGGGACATCGGTAAGAGTGTCAACAATAAAAAAAATTTTCTCATAAGATTTTCAAAAGGAAAATCACCGATCCTGACACATCCCAGTGTTACATTCAAATGTGTTTCCTTCTGGATCGGACCTCACCATGGTGGCATTTCTTTTCATGTGGCAAATTTCTTGTACACTTAACTTTAAAATATAGATACCAAAGAAGGGCAACACCACCAAACTTATAAACAAATAAATCATGGGATCTTTTAACAGTAAGTTTACATAAAAAATAAATTATGGCCCGGCCAACGTGGCTCAGTGGTTGAGCGTCAACCTATGAACCAGGAGGTCACGGTTTAATTCCCAGTCAGGGCACATGCCCGGGTTGCAGGCTCGATCCCCAGTGTGGGGCGTGCAGGAGGCAGCAGATCAATGATTCTCTCTCATTGTCAATGTTTCTATCTCTCTCTTTCTCTCCCTTCCTCTCTGAAATCAATAAAAATATATTTTTAAAAAATAAATTATATACACAGCCCCCCAAAAAAATTTTACCTAAAAAGCAGTACGTTTTTATATACAAAAGTTGTATAATTTATACTTGTGTATAAACTTTTATGCTGTAAAATTTTAATATTGAACTTTCCCTCAGAAGCAAAGGTTCTTGAGAAACACATATACGCACAGATACATCATATTCACACACATATATACACACACGCCTATTATAAATGTGTGTGTACGTTTGCCTATCATTTTTTTGAAATGACAAACCGGGGTCAATTCTAAATGACTTTGGAGGTTTTCAATCTATTTCTTACAATAGTGACCTCAGCATTTTATAGCTTACAAGAGAATCATATGTTATAGAAACAGCCCAAGGCCTGAGCAGCCGTGCATTTGAGATTGAGTCCGAGCTCTTCAGGAGGTGACCTTGTGAGCCTTGGTAAATTACTAAGCACTTTGTGTATCTTTGGGTTCTTTTTCTTTCATATCTTTTTTTTTTTTAAGTCTTTACAAAATAAAGTCCTTGTAGCTGGCAGCCTCTAACAACTGGACAACAGCAGTTATAACGACGTACAGCTGCTCTATGTCTCTCACCTGTCTGCTCAGAAGGGAGCCAGCTCACAGTGCGAGCTGCCCAGTGGAGAGGCCCACCTGGCAAAGGACTGAGGGAGGCCACCAGCCCTAAAGAAACTGAGGCCTTCCGCCCAGTACCCTCCTGGGAAGTGAATCCTGCCAAGAGCCACAGGAACCAGCTTGGAAGCAAATCTTCCCCCAGTCAAGCTTTCAGCTGAGACTACAGCCCCGATGACAGCTTACCTGTAGCTCTTAAGAGACCTGGGCCACAGGCACCCAGATAAGCTGTACCCAGATTTCTGAGGTAATAAATGTTTTAAGCCCTTAATTTCTGGCGTAGTTTGTTATGCAACAATAAATAAGACAGTTTGGTTCAACTCTAAAATTCTATAACCCTATGGTGCTTCAGGTATTAACTAACATATGTAAGTAGGCCAAAAAAGAATTAATTCCCTGTGCAAATTTAAAAAGTGGCGAATTATAAAACTTAAACATGTATATTTTATTCAAAAGATAAAATCATTAAAATGTGTGGCATTACTCAAATGATATTAAAATATACTAGCGATAACTAAAAATACAGACCCATCTGATTTTCATTTTTTAATTGGGAACAATTCATTTGGAAGTTAAAATGTAAATGAACTACCAAAAGCATCTCAGTGATTTCATGTGCCTTACTTCCTAGAATGTAACATTATTTGGTAAGCACTCACCCAAGTTGAGAAATCCCATTTTGTTTTTATTTAATGTAAACCTCTACAGCTTACAAATGCTTATCTTTAGAGCCTATGTCATTCTTCAGTATTCAAATTTGGTACCACTGGTGGCTGATTCCGAGCAGTAGGCACAGTAAGATACAGGGGTACCTTTTTTTTAAAGTTCTAATCTTCTGATATAAAAAGGTATTTTATAAAGAAAAAATGAAAGCATCACCAGAGCTGGCCGGGCTCCATGGATAGAGCACTGGCCCTCGGACTGAAGGGTCCCGGGTTCAATTCCTGTCAAGGGCCCGTACGCAGGTTGCAGGCTCAATCCCTGGCCCTGGTTGGGGTATGTGCAGGAGGCAACCAATCAATGTCTCCATGTTTCTCTCTCTGTGTCTCTCCCCCTCCCTTCCACTCTAAAAATCAATGGAAAAATATCCTCAAATGAGAATTAAAAAAAAAAAAATAGCCCAGCTGGGTGGCTCAGCATCCACCCTGGAACCAAGAGGTTGTTGGTTCCATTCTCAGTCAGGGTACAAGCCCAGGTTGCAGGATTGCGGCTGGATCCCTGGTGGGGGGCGTGTGGGAGGCAGCCAATCAATGATGCTCCTCTCTCTCATTGATGTTTCTATCTCTCTATCCCTCTCCCTTCCGCTCTCTAAAAATCAATAAAAACATTTAAAAAAAGCACCTATTCACTTAAAATGGACCTGGCAATTTTAAATATTCTGCAATCCTTTTCTCCACAATAATATCAAAATCTGTATACATTAAAACATGAAACTAATATCCATCACAGCACCTGAGAGGTAACTGGGTCACATTCGGAACCTATTCTTTTTCACAAATTCCATTAAATTTACATCAATATAAAATTTGTGATTCACAACTATACTGTGGACAATTCAAAATGCCCACTCACCATGACACATCTTTAACAGTTCACTTCTTCTTAAAAGACATGCCTGGTCTAGTGTCCTATATTTAAAACAATTTGATAAAAAATCAAGGCAGTGCATTCCAATTTACAGGTTAAGAAACCTAGCCCCATGCCTCAAAAATGCCCTACAGGGGCCCCCAGTCAGGCACCTTAGAACAGGCAGTTTCAGATTCCGGCTACTAAATGGAAGCAGGCGGGCTCCATGGAGAGGGGCCCTGCTCAGTGCGGGAGGACTTGCTCCCATGAGGACTCTGAAATGCACTGCTGGTAAAACCCACTGCTTTTGATTCGAATTACACTTGGCTCATCTGGTAAACTGAAAGGCGGGCTTAAACCTATAAAATCCTCAACAATTAAATACTGCTTTATAAAACAGCAATATTAATCTCCCTATACATTTTTATATCATCACCCATTCCACAGTCCTCCCTTAAATGCCTTTTTTGGACAACTTGGAAAGCAAAAGCATGTCCCATCTCCACCCTTAAGACTCCAAACTACTATAAACCTAAATATCAACTCCAAGCTCCTTACTCTAAAAAAGGCCTGGGGTCCTTAAAAAGTGTTTTAAAAATCTTTTTCACTTTCATTTCTCTTTAAAAGTAGGCATCCCCAAAAAACTGCTTTTATGTTTTTAAAAAACGACAGGTTAGTATGAATTTTAATATGTCCTAAGAGTCTATGGAAGATTCTATGTATATAGATGTCTCACTTCATGAACTTTTCCCATAAAAATAAATAAAAATACCACCAGCCAAGAGGAAAAGGAAACTAACACTTATCAGACTCCAATTTTAAATGCTGCGTGCCATATTTTGCCATTTTGTAAAATATATTTTTATTGATTTCAGAGAGAAAGGGAGAGGGAGGAAGAGATAGAAACATTAATGATGAGAAACAATGACAGCAACATCAATTGATCGGCTGCCTCCTCAGGCCCGCTGCGGAGGATGTATGGGCTCAAGCCCGCAACCCCAGCGTGTGCTCTGATCAGGTTCCCATGACCACCTGGTTCATAGCTCCACACTCGACCACTGAGCACACCGGCTGGGCTATTTTGCCATTTTTACATTAACTCAATCTTCATCACCTTGGATGTAGGTATTATCCCCATCTTTCCAGAAGTTAGGTTTCTTTCCCATAGTTCATTGCTAGGATTAAAACCCAATATGGTCTGGTTCAAAGTCCTCTTCTCTTCATTATACATTTAATTATAAACAAAGACTAAACCTAAAGTTTTTCCTGTCACAAAGGGCATGAGCTCTAGGACAACATAATGTCAAGGCTCCTCTATAGAATTTTGGTGACTTATTCAAAATCAAATAATTATACATATATAGATTATAATTATTATGGATTCTAGACACTCATCTACTATTTTCTTTAGTACTAAGAAGGCAAAATATACCTATATGATTTGATCGGACTGTGCATCTCTCTATTCAGTCTAATATCAACCAGTCCAATTTTATAATATCTAGATTTTCCCCTCTCTTTCTGACCTGTGCACATAAATAATCAGATACCCAGCACAAAAGGAGACAGAGTAATAGGAGTAAAGAGATTAGCTACAAAACAAAACAAAACAAAACATATTGGTCAATTATTACATCTTTCAGAACCTGATCCTGCCCTAACCGGTTTGGCTCAGCGGATGGAGCGTCGGCCTGTGGACTGAAGGGTCCCAGGTTCGATTCTGGTCAAGGGCATGTACCCCGGTTGCGGGCACATCCCCAGTAGGGGGCGTGCATGAGGCAGCTGAATCGATGTTTCTCTCTCATCGATGTTTCTAACTCTCTATCTCTCTCCCTCTCCCTTCCTCTCTGTAAAAAATCAATAAAATATATTTAAAAAAAAAAAAAAAAGAACCTGATCCTAAAACCAGAAAACCACTCAACCTCATTTTGTGTTGCTTATATACTAAAAAGTTGGATGACCACCCTAGCCAGTTTGGTTCAGTGGATAGAACATTGGCCTGAGGACTGAAGGGTCCGGGGTTCAATTCCAGTCAAGGGCACATGTCTGGGCTGCGGGCTTGATCCCCAGTGGGGGGCATGCAGGAGGCAGCCAATCAATGATTCTCTCTCATCATTGATGTTTCTATCTCTCCCTCTCTCTTCCTCTCTGAAATCAATAAAGATATATTTTAAAATAAAAATAAAAAGTTTGATGACCATTTTAGGTATTTTTGAAATCCTTACCTTTGCTGAAAACCAGACCAAGCCACTCTTTCCTAGAATTCCATTCCCAGTAAGCTAAGTAAGCTAAAATATGCAAGTTTATGGTTTTCCATGCTGTGTATTTAGGAATAAAGAGCCGTGATGTATGACATTTATTACCCTCATGGTCCAGGAAAAAGATATTGTGTGTGTGTGTCATAGAGAGATCAAGTGATAAACTATAAAACAGTAACAAGTGCATCTGAGTAAAGGTTACATAAGTGTTCTTTGTACTATGCTTGCTACTTTTCTGCAAGCTTGAAATTATTTCCAAATAAAAAGCTAAAACTTAAAAATTACATGGCATTCTATCTGAAGTCAACCATGCATATTTAGATTACACAGCAACATTTTTACAAACACAAAGCAAGAGTTCTTAAGGAAAAATAGTTTTTTTTGAGGAAATATGCACCATATCCTACCAACTAATGTTCTTTCAGGAATAAATGTCAAACGACACTGCCATGTAATGAAACGTGGCAACGGGGACTTGAGTTGAAACCCTAGCAGGGAAAGAAAAAAACATACACACCCCATAGTTTGGCCTAAGTGCTTCAAAAACGTAATACAGGCCTGCTGCAAAATGCAGCAAATCGACAATTCCAGGGACATGTGATCTCTCTAGTTTGCAGAAAATACAAACTGAAAAACTTGTCGGATGACGAAACAATCGAGATGCGGAATGTTTTGGTTTTGATGGTTTTATTAAATATGCCCCCCCCCCCCCCTGCAGCTCAATTAAAGTATATTTGAACCATCTTACGAGGAAGGACAGAGAAGACCTCTCCTCCAGGAGAAATGCTGCCATCTCTTCCCCCACGAGGTTACTAATATCCTGCCTGCCCATCGCAATTCTGATTTCAAGTGTTTACCAGGGTTTTTCTTAAAACGTAAGGATGCACCGGAAGAGAAGGCAAACATTTTGCTTGGCCAAAGTGCACCAAAATCGCGAAAGCAAACCTTCAAAATCAAGGTCTTCAGCTCACAGTGAACTACCTTTCCAGGATCCTCTCTCCTTCCCGCAGGAACCACCCACTTTAAAATCCTTCCGTACATTCTCCTAATGGAATGGTCCCTCCCCGCTCAAGGAGTTCTTAACCTTTCGGGGGGTGGGGGGGGCGGGGGTCGAGGGCGTCGGGGGCTTTGCAAACAGGATTCATCACAAATGCAAAAGCCCGCACAGATCTGCAGGGACGTGCAGAACCCCGAGGCCACGGCCCCCGCCCCCTCGCCAAGAATCGCGGCCCCGCGTCTCCCCGGCAGCCTCTGCAGAACCCCCACCCCAGCCCGCTCTCCCGGAGGGGCCGGCGGCGCTGCCCACACACAGAGCAGAGCACTCGGTAACTGATCTTTGTCTCTTCGCCGACTCCCTTCGCCCGGCAAGGTCACTAGCTGCCAACCACCCCTTTCGGCCGAGCCGGCATCGCGGCGGCGGCTCGCAGGAGCCCCGGCAGAACTTGCCCGTCACAGGACCTATTTGTCCCCTCGGCCCCACCTCCCTGCCCGTGACGGCGCGTTACGTCTGCACCACTTGCCCATTTTACAGAAGGA
>NW_005871075.1:8033707-8149996 GCF_000147115.1 Myotis lucifugus | reverse complement strand
GGCTCTTTCTAGACGGCGGTCGGCGCGCGGTTCCCCGCCCGTACCTTCCCCAGGCTCGCCGGACGCCCCGCTCTGCTCCGCCGGGGACGCGCGACCATCCCGCGTCTGCTCCGGCCGCCGCTGTGCGCCGCTGTGGGTTGCACGGTTAGCGGATCAGGCACCTTCCCAGTCTGGGGGGGCGGGGGGAGGGGGAGGGGACGGGGAGGGGGTAGTGCCACTGTCTCGTCCAGAAAACACCAATGATGAGTAATCACCTGTTCTCCAAGCTCAGCAACGTGGCCACACATCCTCCTCGACCAAAAAAAAAAATCGTACTTGGTCACATGAAGAAGAAATCCTTGGAACCGAAAATGAGGACCATTTTACAACAGTGCCCTAGATCCTAGATTGTTGAAGCAAGAGTGCCAGAACACTCAAACTACTTTCTGATTCGTCCTGGTTTTGATGTGGGTTTCTGGTGGCCAGATAACCCCAGTTCAGCCCAAAAAAATTCCACACTTCATTTAGTAAGTGGCACCGAAAATAATCTGACAATAAAGTCCAAAAATATAAATACCCCGTGTTTTCACCAACGTATCCATTGGCATTGTTATTCCCAGCATTCCTTCCCAACACCAGTTCCCCCAGAAGTGTCTACCAGGCCTGTGATTTCAGCCGTCACTGAAAACCAATGGGCGTCTTATCTCCAACTGGGAGACAGTGGCCTGTGGTTAAAAGCAAGAGCACCAGACATAGATAACCAGGCCTGTTCTCCATTTGCCTGTTACTTACCCAATGAGTCAGTTATTCTTTTGTTCCGCAGGAGGTTACGTATGATATTATGTGTTTAAATGTGATGCTATATAAAAAGCCCTTTCTGCAGGGCCTGGCGTGTGGTAGGTGTCCTGTGCTGAGCTATGAGCTACCAATAGGTCTTCTCCTAGGACTTTCCCATGCTCCTCCCTCTGCACCTCTGCAATCCCTCACACTTACCATGTGGCATCCTCCCCATATCTGCACCAGTCCTTCATCAATGACCCTGGGCTGGGGGTGGGGGGTGGGGCTGGGACCCCTTGTTCCTCACAGGGGACCCCTGCAGCCGAGATATCCCAGTCTTGATGTACTTTCTTCTTTTACTTCTCTAATTGTAGGACTTCCATTCAGCCACCTTTCAGGCGGTGCTGAATGATGGTTATTCTGTATTTTAGTTGTAATTTGGTTGTGGTTGCGGGAGACGGGGAGTCCCACTGTGTACCTACGCTGCCATCTTGGTTCTCAAGAACATTGTTTTTAAGCTTCAATCAGCACCTTCAGTTGCTCAAGGTATATAACCTCAGTACATGGAATCACCAGAGTGACGTGGTAATCTGCACATAAATCAAGGATCTCAAGATTTTACTTTAAAACGAAATATTTGCATAGGAATTGAAAATAATGGACAATTAAAGAGGAGTGGTCCTATTGGCAGCTGATTAAAACAGGGCAACTAATTTATCCAATCATTGATAGGCTAGCTCCTGTACATCCACACTGGGGATGGAGCCTGCAACCTGGGCATGTGCCCTGACCCGGAATCCAATAGTGACCTCCGGGTTCATAGGTCGACACTCAACCACTGAGCCAAACCACCTGGACTCCATGCATCTTTAATAGCAGTCAAATATTCAACCATCAGAAAAAAATAGTGCTTTCAACTTTATAGTCAGTTTAAGCATTTTGAATGGGACAGATTCCAGAGTCACAAATATGCTTATATTTGAACATATATTTATCACTACACAATATTTGTTTCTTCTAGTATACCTTCAGCTCTTTGAAGAACAAGGACTTCCTCATGTTTGCTTCTGCAGCATCGAGCACAGTGCCTATATGGTCATTAATAAATGCTGGTTGAATAAATGGATTAGTGAATTTGACAAACATTTATTGAGTACTGCTGGGAAGGAAAATTGTTTCCTCCACCCTTCTTTTAGCTGGTCTAATAATTAAAATGACATGGGACAGATTAGGAGGAGAAAAGACAATTTACTTACTTACATAAGGGGGCCCCTTGAAAGCATGAGAGCCAAGGGCAAGGCTGAGGTTGCAATGCCATCCTGCGTTAAGGAGTGGGATAAGGGCCCAGAGCCTCAAAGGGGAGAGAGTATTGCACAGGACAGTAAGAAGAGCAGATGTTTGGCAATTCCATGTTTGCCCTGCCATACAGGTGAGGCATGCAGATCAAAGTTATCTCTGGTAATAGCTCTCTTTCTGGACCAGGCCCTCCATCTAAATTCTTCTAGTAGTTAAGGCAGATAGAAGAGTCTTTCTTGAGTCTGCTGAGTCTTGATTGCCTTCAGTTCAAAATAATCCACATGCCAAAGTGGCATATTTGGGGGTCACGTATCTGCGCCCCTGCTACTATATGCCAAGGACTGTTCATGGCCTGGGATATATAGCAATGAAAAAAAAACCTGCTAAGTCTTTGCCCTCCTGGAACTTACAGAGGAATGAATGAATGAATGAATGAGTGAGTGAAATAAACACTCCCAAATCCTCTACCTCTTGGAGTACCATTCTGGATATTCCTAATTTATTTGTGTATTCACTAATGAATTGATTGCTTGGAATTAAATAATTTTTCCATAATAATGATGTTTTTTCCAAAACATCAGCTGTCTACACACTGTACTAAAAAAAAAAAGCATCAATAAATTACATTATAAACATCATCATTGAGAGTAAGGAAACAAAATTTTATTTAATAAACTGTACAAAGATTCTTTTAAGTTTTATGAAACATAGTGTTCAACATATTTTTAAAATTTTTGTATTGATGTTTAGAGAGAGAGAGGATGGGAGAGGGAGAGAGAGAAACATTGATCGACTGACTTCTGCATGCCCCCTGCCAGGGATCTGGCCGCAACCCTGGCATGTGTCCTGACCAGGAATCGAACCAGCAACCTTTCAGTGCATGGGACAACAACCAACCAACTGAGCCACACCGGCCAGGCTCAACAGATATTTTTGAATTAAAAAAAAAAGGGAAACCAATTATATTTATTTTGATTTCTCCTTCATATCTATCATCTTCTAAATATCTCAATTTGGAAGTGAGGGGAGGGGGCTACATCTACACTTTCCACCATGCCAGAAATTCGATTTAACTATATTCAAATATCTTTATTCCAATTTATTGGCTAAGTCTCCATTTCAAAATTATTTAATTAAAATACAAGATAAGATAGCTTTACAATCTGCTCTTTCATCTCAGTCTGTTTTATCATCTATAAATCGGGTTATTTTACTGAATGTGTACTGTAGGGTTCAGGAAGAGCCACCCAAGATGTGCCTCCGTGGTCTGCAGGTTATTTTGAACTAAAGGCAACAGAGACCCTGGGGGCACAAGAGAAATTCGCCTGTCATAAGAAATCACCAGAAATAACTTTGAATGCGCTATCTACATGGCAGGGCAAACTACTAACTACTGAACATCTCCTCTTCTTACCCTCCTCCGATGACCCTTTGAAGCCCTGAGGCACCCCACCTCATCCTTAGCTCAGAATGCCACCTAGCCATGGCCAGTGTGGCTCAGTGGTAGATCGTAGGCCAGAGCACCAAAAGGTCTCAGGTTCGATTCCCAAATAGGGCCCATGCCCAGATTGCAGGCTCAATCCCCAACAGGGGGTGTGCAGGAGGCAGTTGATCCATGATTCTCACCATTAATGTTTCTATCTCTCTCTCTCTCCCTCCCCTTTTCTCTCACAAATCAATTCCATATATCCTCGGGTGAGGATTTTTTAAAATGCCAGTGATGCCCTAACCGGTTTGGCTCAGTGGATAGAGTGTCGGCCTGCAGACTGAAGGGTCCCGGGTTCAATTCTGGTCAGGGGCATGTACCTTGATTGCGGGCACATCCCCAGTAGAAGGTGCGCAGGAGGTGGCTGATCGATGTTTCTCTCACATCGATGTTTCTAGCTCTCTATCCCTCTCCCTTCCTCTCTGTAAAAAATCAATAAAATATTTAAAATAAGTAAATAAATAAAAATAAAAATGCCAGCGATACCTCATTTTAACTTTCTGTCCCTGAACCTCTCATGTCGGTGGGGCCTCTCACTCACCCATGTATGTGGGGTTCCCATGCATACATATATATTAAATTTGGTTCCTCTTTTCGTGTTACTCTGTCTTATATAGATGTAACTACTAGACCAGCAGAAGGAGCACTGCGAGGGACGGGTCTTCCTCCCCTACAACACTTGCTTAGACTGCCTTTATCCGTAGTACAAAATACTCGCAGAAAGCGTTCTTTCCAGTTCTCTGATTACCTTAGCTTTGCCCAGTAGAGTTTCGGCTGCGGGGGGGAGAGTGGGGAGGGAGGATTTTTGTTTGTTTTTTTCATGCATTTCATTAGTTTTTAAGGATAGAAGAGTGTGGTGTGATGATATAATAAGAAATATTTATTTTGCTGTTTGTCCAGGGTTCCTATTATAGAGTTCCTAAAACGCTTGTAATTTTCATGATTTGTTATAATATTTGGGTTTTGTTCCAAGCTCCTGAAATAGCCACAGAATAATAAAGGTGAAAGTGTTTTGCCCTGGTGGGTGTGGTTCAGTTGGTTGAGCTTAGTTCTGTGCACCAAAAGGTCACCGGTTCGATTCCGGGACAGGGCACATACCCAGGTTTAGTGTACAATCCCCAGTGTACAATTCCAAAAAAACAGAGAATTGGTGGGTGGTGGGGAAAAGCATTCCAGAGAGGAAATCTATAATTTGGCTTTATTCCACCCTGTTTAAACTAAATTTATAATACTTTCCTTTGAATCACATATTTTTGACTAAGGCCAGAAATGTGCCTTGTTTATAATTGTTTAATTTTCTTGCAACAGAAATAAATGTGTAACTTTTTAAAAAATATATTTTTATTGATTTTTTAAAGAGAGAAGAAGAGCGAGAGAGAAACATTGATGAGAGAGAAACATCAACATAAATTGGCTGCCTCCTGCATGTCCCAACTATGGTATTGAGCCTGCAATCCAGGCATGTGCGCTGACCGTGAGTGAATTGAACCAGTGACCTGCTGGTGGCTCAATCATTCAACCACACCAGCCAGGCTGCAATATTATTTTTTAATTTTTATTTATTGATTAATTTGAGAGAGGGAGGACGGGAGGAAGAAAGAGGAGAGAGAGAGAGAGAGAGAGAGAGAGAGAGAGAGAGAGAGAGAGAGACCCATTGCTCTACTTATATATGCACTCTTTGGTTGATTCTTGTATGTACCCTGACCTGGGATCGAACCCACAACCTTGCTGTATCTGGAAGATGCTCTAACCAAATGAGCTACCCAGCCAGGGCTAAACATGTAACATTTCTAAACAGGGTGGGAGGGAAGGCAGGTGTTCCTTTTTAAGTAAGTTGTTACATTTTAATTGTAACTATTTTGAGAGACATCATCTTAGCAATCACCTCTCAATTTTTCCTTATTGTCCCCTCCTTTTCAAAGGCCTTCATGATTGATCCAACATTCTCCCTTCGCATCTGTAAAGGAAGAAAAAAACCTGGACCTTGCAGCTACTGACACCTCCTCATTCTTTCCTCTCTTTGGTAGCTGTCAATGGCATTCTGAGTTAGTAAGATATTGCAGTGTAATAAGCCATCCCAGAACTTGGGGTGTTTTTTAAAAATTTTTATATATACACTGAGTGGCCAGATTATTATGACCACCTGATGTTTGTAGGCAAATTAGCTATAATTTCACGCTGAAGTTGCTAGAGGGCCAGACCATTATAAATAGGGAAGCAGGTTGTTTACTACGACAGTAGAAGTGATTTTTTTTCTGAAGATATGGGTAAACAACGTGATTTAACAGCCTTTGAATGTGGGATATATATATACATATACACACACACAGAGTGGCCAGATTATTATGACCACCTGACGTTTGTAGGCAAATTAGCCGTACACTGCATCGTATGGAATATGGAAGCCGAAGGCCTGTTTGAACACCTTTGCTGTCTGCAGTTACCAAGATAAAATATCTCCAATTTGCACAGGAACACAAGGATTGGACCGTCGAACTTTGGAAAAAAGTCATGTGGTTCGATGAATCACGTTTCCAGTTGCATCATGCAGATGGCAGAGTGAGAATTTGGTGGAAACAGCATGAAAGCATGCACTCCACATGCATGAGTACAACCCTTCAAGCTGGTGGGGGCAGTGTTATGGTTTGGGGCATGTTTTCCTGGCATGATTTGGGCCCTTTAATTCATGTGGAACAACGCCTGAATAGCACAACATACCTAAGTATCGTTGCTGATCAAGTTCATCCTATCATGTTGATGGCATATCCCAATGGAGATGGCTTCTTCCAATAAGACAATGCGCCATGTCACGGTGCTCGTATTGTGCATGAGTGCTTTCAAGAACATGAGGGAGACTTTACCTTGCTTAGGTGGCCCCCACAATCACCAGATCTCAATCCAATTGAGCATTTGTGGGATGAAGTTAAAAGAGCCATCAGGCAGCTGGTTCCACAACCATCAAATCTCACAGAACTGGACAGTGCTATTCATCAGGCATGGTGTCAGATTCCTCGCATCACCTTTCAACATCTCGTGGAGTCAATGCCAAGAAGAATCGTTGCAGTATTGAAGGCAAAAGGTGGCCCAACGAAGTACTGATGGGGTGGTCATAATAATCTGGCCACTCACGTTCAAATATATCCCACATTCAAAGGCTGTTAAATCGCGTTGTTTACCCATATCTTCAGAAAAAAATCACTTCTACTGTCGTGGTAAACAACCTGCTTCCCTATTTATAATGGTCTGGCCCTCTAGCAACTTCAGCGTGAAATTATAGCTAATTTGCCTACAAACGTCAGGTGGTCATAATAATCTGGCCACTAATAAAGGAAATTAATTAGAAGAAATATTTTAATATCGCTATTCGCCCTTTCTCTATAATAGAAGTGTCAACCAAATTCACAATCGACAATGACAGATCGAAACACACACGTGTGATTGGTGCCAGTGAGAGCTTTATATATATACATATAGACCTGCTTTCTGATTTAGCTAAGCTTTTTCCAGCTCAGCGAAGCACCCAACTTCTCTTTCAGGTAATTATCAGCAACACAGCAGTAAATACCAACACGAAGCAGATTATTATTGTAGATCATGCAGGGAGAACAAAGGGTAAAATATGTAAGTGCAGCAGTGTTTGACTATATTCTGCATAGTGAGAAAACCTGAAGTCATTCTTAAGGTCCACCATTTCTTACTTCTTTTCAGTCAGGTCAAGTTTCTAAGCTTTCTAAATCTCCATTTTCTGGCCAATGAAAAGAAAATAGGATTCCACCAAGTCTCCTACCTACCTACTCCAGGACTTCTGGATGAGATGAGGCATGGGAAAATGCTTCACAGACATTTGGTTGAAGTGTAAAATGTTTCCATCTGGCTATAAATCAAGCCTAGGTTATAGGCTTGATCCCCAGCCCCCATTGGGGCGTATGCAGGAGGCAGCCAATCGATGTGTCTCTCTCACATTGATGTTTCTCTCCATGTCTCTACCCCTCTCTGCCCCTCTCTCTAAAAATCAATGGAAAAATGTCCTCAGGTGAGGATTAACAACAAAAACTGTTTTGGGGTTTTTTTGTACATTTTGCTTTCATTCCCTGGCTGTGTTCTCCCCTCCAAGTATTTTCACTCCTGATGCTGAGTTGCAGCTGAAAATTACTTTGTCTTCCACCCTGGACTGATAGGTGAAAGGGAAGTCACACTGCTTGTGACCTAAGGAACTTGGAAGTAAGTTAAAACTGTCATCCTTGAAGCTGACTCTGTGTCAGAATCATCTGGGGGAGCATTATTCCCCCAAAATATAATTCTGGCTCCATTCCAAATCGTACCAGAAGGAGATGGAGTTGAATTGACTTAACACTCAGCAATGCAACACTGAACACTTGTTTTTTCCTTGACGAGACAGGATATAAAACATTATCTCTTTACTTTCTGGCACTGGCAGGCATGGATGAGCTCATGGGAGTCTCTTCAGCTTTGTGAACAGAGGAACATTTTGGCCAGGTCCACGTTGGTACTAAGATGTGATTTCAGGAATATCAAGATGAGAATGATGGGAGATTCTGTCTGAAAAGTACAGAACTCTTGTTAATCATGAACGTCTGTTGAATTCCTGATCTACAGCAGGCAATATGCAAGCAACTGGGATAAAGAAGTAAAAAGAGCCCTGGCCAGTGTGGCTCAGTGGTTGAGCGTCATCCCTGGTTTGATTCCCAGTCGGGGCATATGCCCGGGTTTCAGGCTCAATCCCCAGTAGGGTGTGTGCAGGAGGCAACTGATCCATGTTTCTTTCTCATTATGCTCCTCTCTCTCCCCCCTCTTCCTCTCTCTCTAAAATCAATAAAATCATTTTTTAAAGTAAAAAGACATTTTTAACGTCAAGTTCAAAGTCAAGTAAATTTCCATGACTTAAGTCAAATTTCCAGGGGTACTGTTATTTTTATTCCTGTTAAATTGTATGTATTGATATTCAATTCTTATGTGCTACAGAAGGCTATGTTCTCAAAAATTCTCTTCTGGTATAGAAACTGCATTAAGATCTAGGAACTATTACTAAAGAACTTTAATAGTAGTTCTTGGGGAAAATTATGCTCAAGCAAAATTACTACAATGTCTTCTTCCAGTCAAAATCTGCAAGAGATTGCCTTGAGTCTATTAAGATTCCTGAGTTGGCCATCAGAGACAATTACCCCTGACAAACTGGCCTTATCACCACCTGTCCCTAGACACAAGATACCCAAAGTGGCCCGGCTGGCATGGCTCAGAGGTTGAGTATGGACCTCTGAACCAGGAGGTCCCAGTTTGATGCCCAGTTGGGGCACATGCCCAGGTTGTGGGCTCAATCTCCAGTGTGGGGCATGCAGGAGGCAGCTAATTGATGATTCTCTCGCATCATTGATGTTTCTCTCTCTCCCTTCCTCTCTGAAATCAATAAAAATATATTAAAAAGAAATCCAAAGTGTTAAAACAGTAGCTATAACTTGGACTAATATAAAACAACTAGAGGCCCAGTGCACAAAATCTGTGCACGGGTAGGGTCCCTAGGCCTGGCTGGTGATCAGAGCCGATCAGGGCCTTCTGGCTGCTAGCCAGGCCCTTCCTTCCCGGCTGCCAGCTGCCAGGCAAGGCCTTCCTTCATTCCGTGCCGCCCCCTGGTGGTCAGCGCACATCATAATGAGTGATCAAATTCCCAGTCAAACTTCCAAGGGGACACTTTGCATATTAGCCTTTTATATATATAGATAGGTGGGAGTGGTGCGATGTCCCCTGGTAGGGATGGGGTATTTTTAGGACCCACGTATTCTTCCCATTGAAGACAAAGCCCCATAGAGAGGTCTTGAATTTCAGTGCATGTACAGCATCCTTGAAGAAGGCATGCACCTTCGAAGACAGTTGCCTGCAAGCTGACATCATTGTCCCTTGGCAGGCTATTTCTAATGCACTCTCAGGCCAATCACTTCCAGATGATGCATACATGATAAGGCCAGCTGACCCCATGGCCACGGGCCCACTCCTGCACCTCCTTTGCTGTGAAGTGAGTCTCCTGGTCAGATAGCATGTTGTGTGGGCTCCATGCCTGTGGATCAGGCACTCTCATGAGACCCGACAGTGATGTTGGCTGACTGACTCTACTGGCAGAAAAGGGAAACCGTTACCCTTTGTATTAGATTGCTAGTAAAAATTTTCACAAACTGAGAAGCTTGAACAACAGAAATTTATTCTCAGAGTTCTGGAGCTAAAAACCCATGATCAGGTGTTAGCACGACCATGTTCTCCAAAGGTTCTGGGCAAGAATCCTTCCTTGACTTTTCCCACAGTCCTTGGTGTTCCTTCGCTTGTAGATACATCACTCATTGTTCCATGGTGTTCTCCCCTCAGATGCCTGTGTCTTCTCCAGTTCTTAAAAGGACACCACTCTACTCCAGTATGACCTCACCTTAACTAACCACATCTTCAATAACTGTTTCCAAATACATTCTGAGGTAATGGGAGTTAGGACTTCAACATATCTTGGTAAGCAACACAAGTTAACCCTTGACAGATGATAATAGTAGGGAGGCCGATTTCAGTTTGGAAGAAGTAACTTTCTAGGAATAAGATTTATTCAGGAGTGCAGTAACTTTCTGAGGTTAATTCTCATCAGTGAAAGCGGTCAGGGGTGACCCCTTCAAAGATGTTGAAGAATGACTAATTCAATGGTTAGGTTATTCAACTAGAAAATATTTAATTCCTTTCCAGCTGTTAGTTAATAAGCTCATGAACTAAGTAAAATTACAGCACACTGTTTCATTGGCATTGCCACCTAAAAACTTCAGTTCACATCTTACTAATTGACTAGATAAGCTACTATACTTGGTGCTATGGGGAATACCAACGTATCTCCTCCCCCAAATTGGTTCCTCCTTTTGTGAAAGTCATCACTCCTCACTCAGTTGTCCAACTAAAAAATACAGCGTCCTACTAAGTATAAAACTATTGACTTAGAGCATGGATTTTGGAGTAAGTCAGACTCAGACTTAAATTTCAGCTTTTAAGCAAGTTGTCCATTTTCTCATTTTCCACTTCAGGTCATCATCATCATCTGCTGTTTGTATTGCTGAAAGCCGAATTCTTCTCAATTAAAGCATAATGTTCAATAAATTAGAAACACTTAAAGTGTGCAATTCAACGAGTTCTGATATGTATCTGTAAAACCAAAATAATCAAGACGAAGAACATATCCATCAATTCATGCCCCTTCCCACCACCCCTATCCTCACACAAACTCTTACTTAATTCTTGTCACTATAAGTTCCCATTTTCTAGAATCTTAATGTAAAGAAAACCATACAGTATGTACTTTTTCACCTGGGTGTTTTCACTCAGAATAATAGAAAGTTATCAATGTTGCATGCTTCAAGTTTGTTCCTTTTGTGTGTGTGTGTGTGTGGGGGGGGGGTGTTCCTTTTTTTTTTTTAATTGCTGAGTAGTACTCCATTGTATAGATATACCAGGGTTCGGCAACCCAATCACCTATTGGTAGACATTTGGGATAAACTTGAGAAAAGGTTTGTGATTCTGTGTGTGGACACATGCTTTCTTTTCTCTTGGGTAATACACAGGGGAGAAATGATTGATTTGTACAGTAGGTACGTTTTACTTTTTGAGAGGCTGCCAAACTGTACTCCCAAGTGGTTGTACAATTCTACGTTCCCATCGTCGTGTAGGGAAGTTCCCATTGCTCCACATCTTTGCCAAAACTTGGTCAATGCAGTGGGTGTCTCTCGTTATTCATTTATATTCCCCTTACGACTAATGATGTTGGGTAGCTTTTCATGTACTTATTTGCCATCCCTGTACTTTCTTAAGTAGCAGTTCAAAATATTAATAAAATTTGCCCATTTTTAAACTGGGTTTTCTTCATATTACAGTTTTTTAAATATAGCCTAAATATAAATCCTTTACCCGATATATTTTGCAAATATATCGCCTTGCCTTTTCATTCTGTCTTTTGAAAAGTCTAAGTTTTAAATTTTGATGAGCCCAATTTAGCAATTGTTTTTGTATCACAAAGCATATCCCGGGCTTTGTTTTATGGGCAACCTTCCCTGTTATTGGCCACACAGTGGCTCAGCTTTCTAATTTCCTCCCTATTGATAAATGTCCTGAGGACAACAGGAACTTTGCTAGTGCATCTGTGGGGTGGACACTGAGAGCCCAAAGTTGGTTTTTACTGAACATGTGTCACTTTCACACCATTAAGTTGAAAAATTGTAAGTTGGGAACTGTCTGTACCTGTTTAATGTCCATTTTTAACCTTAATGAGTGTGAGGTTTACCTTTATGATCCTCAGGGCTCCTCAGATGTACTTAATTTAAAGCAAGTTCTTAAGAATATATTAAAGACAAGCAATTTATCTCAGAGATATAACAAGAATATGAGAAATACCATTTTTAAATAAAACAAAGCAAACCCAATGAATTTACTTAAGAGTAATAATTTTCTGAAGAGTAATTTTCTAACTCTGGGATGAGAAGGGTAGCATGTTCTGCTCTAACACTTCACAGCGATAGTGATTTAGATGTATGTTTCAAAACTGCTGGTGCTTGCCTAAGTTTCTTTAAAACAGCTATGATAAAAGACCAAGTAAAACCAAGTTAATTCAAAAAACATTTATTAAAAGCTTATATGACAGGACTATGTGCTAGGGACACAAACACAGTTGGGACATTGTTCCTATAGTTAGAGTTCAGGATAGAAGACTGGCGGGGGGGGGGGGGGGGTGGAGAGGGAAGGACAGAGGTAACATTTGAACTGGTGCTTTCGGGTAGGAAAGCAGGTGATGGACACCCCAGGGACTGCGGAGACCATCAGCAAAGTACAGGCACTCGTGTTCTGTTACTACTTAAGGAACGAGGTGTGTGGACAGCTGAAGAGCAGTCTAGGACACCAGGACCAAGTAGTGTAAGGGGACTGAGAAAAGGGGGAAGTTTCAGAGATGTCTTAAAGACAGGCTCAACAGGGCTTAATGAGGTCAGAGATAACTAGCAAGTAATGTTCAATTCCCCGTCTGGGTAACTAGATTGGATAGAATGCTGACAGGAAAGACGTTTTGGGGTTCGAGGGTAAAAAAAATTGTAATGTCAAGCTGAATACCTTTTCTGCAGGACATAGACATCCATATTAGGTTCTCGCCTGATATGACTCTACCCACATTATGTCCTTGAAGGCAAACACATCTAAAAGATATTTTCTACCTTAGTTTATTTCAACTTTCCTATTAAAATATTTTCATACTCCACTGGACTGGAAAGGGCACACAAGTATTCCCACTTATATACTCTGCCTTAATATCATACGCAATTTAAAAGATTTGCTGACAGGGATTACAAAAGGACAGAACCACTGTGGCCTTGGGCCATATTCTCCAAGCACACAAAACCCTTAGCTGTGTCACCTGACCCTTCAACTCAGTTCATGTTTGATTTTGCTGGGTGTTATATTAGCGTGAAAAGTACTAAATACAGGAAGGGCTTCAACATAAACACTCATTCACCCTTACACTAGTGGAGAAGTCATACCATCTATGACAGGTAGAAATTATTCTGAGGATTACAGTAAAGGAAGAGAGTGGCATCAGAGTCCAGAGGAGATGGATCTTGCATTTATCTAAGGAGCTGCTCATCGAGCTGCCTAGGGCTGCAGAAACTGCCCGTTGAGATAAGACATCCCGCAGGATGGCTGCCCCAGGTTGGAGTGAGGTGCTCCCCGGGCCATAGATACCCTGTGAAAAGAACAACACTCAGACCACCAGCAGAGCACACTGGGTTTCCTCCTGCTAGGAAGAGCTGAGATGCAGAGACGGCCTTCTTCTGCTTGCTTCCTTCTCTTCTCTCATAGCTTCAGGAGTTCCTCGTTTACTTTAGGTGATGGGTCTGTATCCTCAGGAAAATATCCAGAAGTTCTGTAGAGTATGCCCTTATTAATCACTCAACTTGAAGTTCAACAGCACCAGACTCCTGTTAACTCTAAGTGCCCAGGTCTCTATTTCCATCTTTTCTGAAAACGCCCCGTCTTTCACCAGGACTTAAAGCACGAAGAAGCACTAAGAGGCACCAGGCTAAACTGCCAGGTAAAGGTGACCTGTGAGCAACACAAACAAGCCGCTCTAGTGACTGTCTTCTCTGCTGCCCTCATTTGGAAATGGACACGTTACTGTTTCCATAATCTTTTCAAGATCCGTCTTTGTAAAGAAGAACTACTACAGAAATAAATTTTTACATTATCATCTATAAAGTGGTTTAATATCTCTGCAATTTAGTACTCAAGTCTACAGGAAAAAAACAATGACAACTGCTTTATTATTAAAAGTTACTGAATTCCATGAAGCACACAATGTAATTTATATTCAACTAACAAAAGTTTGATACATGTATTTAAAAATATATAATATATAGGCTTTATCTGTCTTTTAACATTTATATTCTATTTAAAAAGCAATAGCTTTACATATTTTACAACTTGGATTTATAAAATATACACATCCACCCTCTTCAAATCTTCAAGCGCAAGCTTCCATTCCTATTAATAAAATGTACAATGTGTATTTCTGAATATTGAGAGGAAAATGGTACCAAATAAGAACAAAAAATCCATTTTGACTTATAAACATGCAGTCAATTCTAGATAATTAATTTAATAATCTATTCAAATAATTATTTTACCTCAAGCATGACAATCCATTCCATTTATGTGAACAATCTGTGGTTAATTATGGAGAGGTTTGTATTTTCATGGTAACTGACACAATCTACCAAATTGCTTAGCAGTCTTGCTTCAGGCTTTATAATTAACGAGGCAGGATTATTTAATCTTTCCATATACCAGGAAATGTGACAAGTGATGTCATGTTGAACAAGCTAAAGCCCATGCCTTTGCCTTTGAGCTTAGAAGTAATGTAGGAACAGTTTCCTCAAAAACCTGCCAGTGTATGTGCCAAGAATCAGACCGAGAACTGTTTCCTTTCCCACTAACTGCACTCGGCTCACAAAGCTGCAGTTCTTTAGGTGTGTTAGGCCAGCTTCTAGTCTGGCATTCCTTCCACACATTCAAAATGACTTCAGGTGTTACTTTTTTTTTTTTTTTTTAACCAACCAAGTACCTTTCATAAAAAATATATTCTTGTAAACATTCTGGAGATTCATCCCCAAATATATATTCCAATACTAACATTTTAGAATTAAAATCACAGTCAGTACCATAGAACCAGAACTTCCAACTTCAGGGGACAGATTTAGTTTGAAGGATGTGTTTAAATTCTGTGGGCCTCTAATGATAATGATAAACGCACAGTTTATGCTGAGAAAGCAAAAGTCTCCTACAAATTATTGTTTAAAAAGAGTCCAAATCTCAGAGTGACTTAGAAACTTAGAAATATACTTTTACCAAAACAAGTAATTTAACGGAAAGGAAAAGGGAAGTAAAGGAGGAAGGAAGGAGGGAGGGAGAAAAACTTAGAAGTCAGAAACTGCTGAAGAACAAAACACTACACACACATCTGTGAGGACACAGTGAGGAAAAAAGAGGAATAAAAAACAAAACAAAAAACAACCGACTGCAAAGAGGACTAGCGCCAGTGGGTGCAGATGAAAGACACCCTCTTCACAGATCCTACTCATGCCCAACACAGAACACCAGAGCAGCTGCTTCTGCTAACAAGGAAGCCTCAGAAGAGAAACGTATGGTGAAGACTGAGTTCTTCATAAAAATCAACTCACACAGTTATAAATCTAAAGCATTCAGCTAAAACACGCACAAAAACTAAATAAAAGTGAGACCGAGAAATATAAGCAGGAGTAACCATAAAGCCTTGAACTAGTGACACTGAATTCTTTATTTAAAAAAAGTTAACACACAGTACCTCCTCTTCTCTTCTATTTTTAGGGAGAAGCTTTAACAAGGCTTAAATATCTCAATTCTCGAAAACAATAGGCTTTTTAAAAAATAAGACTTGATTAGCAGAAACAAGTCCTATGTGGTTACATACCATTTTCACATCACTACTCATTTCCATTATCTGTCAATTCATCTTTGATGTAATCTGGGGATGATCAAGCAGCCACTAGATACCTGTTTTAGAATCTGAAAAAATTATCCACCACAGGAATCTAATGACACATTATATTGCATATATTTAAAATATCAGAAGGGAAAAAGTAATAAACTATTCTAGTTATTTTATACCAAATATGGGTATACCTAGTCAATAAGGATTAAGATCTTTCTCCAGGTGAACTGTTTAGAAAAGCTATTTTTAGCATTTGCCCCTGGGGATTAAAAAAAACATTTTATTTCCCTGCTAGCTAAAAGGAAGAATTTACACATTACAAGTAAAGTCCTTTAGAGGTGAATATCAAATTCCTTAAGAGAACATCCATAAAATTTACTTTTAAAAAGTGTATCTTAAAAAAACTGAAAACCAGTTCTCTTTAAAGTCTACGGCAAATACCTACTTGACGTAATAGTATTTTTCTCTTTTTTTGAAAGGGCCAAGTTCCTGATCTAAGCATGCAAAATAAGGAATTGAATGCATCACTGTCTTAACAGAATTTGGCAAACCAGAAGAATGGCCTTAAAATAAATAAATAAATAAACAAACAAACAAGAAGGAAGTGCACACTGTCTGAATGTGAGAGGATTCTTAGGCCTCCGCAGCAGACAGTGCCCCAGAGGGAAGCAGGGAAGAGGGAAGGCGCAGGTTCCTATGTACATTTTCTTGGCATTGTGGTTGTCTTTCAACAACATATCACAGAGAAATAGTCATTTAATTATTACAAAGCCATTAACTGCCCTTTCCAGAGCAATGACTCAGGTAAACAGCTTATGTCTTTCAATAATGTAACTTACATTTAAAATTAACTCGTTAAATCTAAGTGCAAAGGACTTGTCAATGATTCCTAAGTTCAAGGGAGAAATAAAGTGTTATCTGATTGTACATTTTGAATGGCTGGTGTTTCTATATTTTAGGACATTTCATCTTCATTTCTTCTCTTTAAACCATAAAATGTACTGAAATTATTTGGTTTTCCTCTGCTTCATTTTAATTTTTATGGTGTCTCCATGTAGAGAGAGAGGTATGTTAAAATACTGTTATTCATATTTTAAAAACTCAACTGAGGTTATATCTATAATATAGCATTGTTAATCTTTGACCTGGTATATCAATTCTTTTGGTAAATAAATGTCACAGGTCATTTTTTTAAATAAAAGGATTTTAGTAAGAGAACCAGCAGAACGAAGAGAATTTCCCCCACCCTCACCCCCCAAAATGATCAGGTTAATCAGTTTAGAGCAGTTATGTAAAATATGAAAAATACATAATTTACAGCTGCGATTTTCATATTAAAAAGCAGTTAAAAACTAAGAGTAATTCAAAGCATCTCCAAAAACATTTTCTGTCTTGGTTAAATAGGCCATCTAGTAAGACAGATAAAGACTACTGTGGGAACTTACTTATGCCTAGTCAAGAGAGAAAAAAATGTTTTTAATTTTAAAAAGTGGTAGTTGCTAACTAGCAGTATAAACAGTGTCCACAATTTGGTGGCTGGCTATAGTTTTAATTTTTTTTTCAAGTTATTTCTAAAGCAGACGTATTTTTGAAGTCTACCCACCCCTGAGTTCAGCAATTATACTTTAGAGTGTAAAATTATATGCCCATAATTAACAACATGTACAAAGCTACAAAATGTTGTCTATACAGAGATTAAAAACAAATTTTAAAATATTATTTGCCAATTATTGATTGGACAGTTTTGCTGGGGTACATATTTCAAACCTTTCAGCCAATTGGCTTTTATTTTTAAGCCCAAATTGATTCATAAATTCACTGCAGGATATGTCAAAAGAGTGCAACAATATGCATTAGTAAAAATAACATTGTAGTAGAAACAGATTTTGCATATGTGAAAAGGTAATTTATAAAATACATTAATCACTTTTAAAAAAGAGAACCTAGCTGCAGTATCATTACTTACACGGTACTGAGAATTGGACCTTTCAACAATTTTTTTCCTATAGAAAAAATTTTACTATAAAGCAAAGACTCTAAGCAAAGTCTTTTAAATAAGAAAACAAAAAAGAAATCTCTCCAGGAATAACTGTATGGTTGTGTGAGATAAATAAAATAAGTAAACATACCATTCTATAGTGTACTTCTGCCTAAATTTTAAAATAAAAATGTCCACACTCTTTTGATAAAACATTAAGCCTCTGTCAAAAATGTATTTCTTATTTTAGGGTACAGGATTGAAGGACAAGATGATAGTTACAAGTAAAGAAAATTTACAAGAAAAAAATTGACAAAAGTTTTTCAATTAAAGTATTGTAACATTCAAACTTGACTTAAAACATAACAAAAGAAACAAAATGGCAAACAAAAAATGTTTTTGGGTTTTCGAAACAAATAAATGAAATAGTGTTTAGGCAGTAGGGCTCATGCTGATGGCTAGCAGGAAGTAACAGAGTGTACTCTACTTGGAAAAATCATTAATGTACAAACAAGCCCAAATTATGGACTGCAGTAATTTAATCATCACTGCCATTTTTCTTCCAAAATAAAGCCTTGATTAAACCATTCATACCCTATTATTACTCATACCTTTACTTCAAAGATTAAAGGAACTATATACAACAAATGAATTTATTTTCACCATAGGGATAACATATTGTACCTCTCTGCCAATGTTACTTGAAAACCTTCCATGTCAAAACAACTTGACAGTAGATATAGACAATTCAATAAATACGCAATGATCTTTCATTACAGTCCTTTGAAGATGCATGTTAATTCATGCTGTTAACCTTAGGATCACAGTGCATAGAATCCAAATAGAAACAAGTTGGGGTGACTTTCAAAGTAATATTGGATCCCTCACTTTATTTATAATCCCACTAGAACCGTTACGTTAATTTCATAGGCCCTATCATGCATTAATCACTGGTTGGCAGGAGTTAATGAAAACTTTTCCTGTTATGACGTCCATTGCCGGCAATGAACGTCCCAAAACCGTCAAGGAAGTCATTGTTATTGCACAATACATGAGGACCTGGAACTTTTCCAAAAGCTTAAAAAAATAAAAATAAAAAATGGAATTATATTTGACATTTCCTGACACCTGCATTAATACTGTATGACTAATAAAAGCATGTCAGTTGCCTGGACTGAACCAGCGATCAACATGCGCCCAGAATGCACACGAGTAAAAATGCAGTAAAAGGAAGTAGTCTTCATTGCCTATAGGTCACTTCCAGTCAAAGGTTAAAGTTCAAAGACTGAATGATCAAAGTGCTCATTTTCTCAGTAGGACTATCTTCTGCTAGGAGGATGATAATAGTGGCATCAACAAGTATCATCTTGAAGAAAAGGAGAAAAAATATAATTAAAAAAGTCAAGCATGTGTTAATAAAATCTGTAAGTTAGTCTAACAAAAAAATAATTTCAAGTATCAAGAACACTAAGGTTTACATATCTGACTTGCTTCACCCAATCCCTGCAAATAAAAAAGTCCAATTTGTGTTCATTTATATAGTGACAAACAAATCAAGTCCTATTTTTTCAGGGAAATGGTAGTTCATACAAATCTTTTTTAGTTCATACAAGTCTTAAAATGACGTATTAATAGTACATTAGTTCTATTTAAAATAATAAATTAATGTATGTTAGCACATATTCAGGATTTACCAGTCTTAAGAGAATTCTTTTATGGGCAACAATTTAAAATGATAACAAGATAAGAAGTACACCCCTGAGCAACAATGCCATGCTATTTAACACAGAACAAACAAGTCATGTCTTCAGTCTATTAAAGTAACTTCACAAAGGAGGTACAATCTCCACATCAATCAAATAACGTCATTAAAAAAAAACCACGCCCTAACTGGTTTGGCTCCGTGGATAGAGCATCGGCCTGAGGACTGAAGGGTCCCAGGTTCGATTCCAGTCAAGGGCACATGCCCTGGTTGCGGGCTTGATCCCCTGTAGGGGGCCTCCAGGAGGCAGCTGATCAATGATTCTCTCTCATCATTGATGTTTCTATCTCTCTCTCTCTCTCCCTTCCTCTCTGAAATCAATAAAAATATATTAAAAAAAAAACACCACGCAGAATTATTT
The DNA here is from genome assembly GCF_000147115.1 of Myotis lucifugus. Classification (NCBI taxonomy): domain Eukaryota; kingdom Metazoa; phylum Chordata; class Mammalia; order Chiroptera; family Vespertilionidae; genus Myotis; species Myotis lucifugus. The sequence continues at coordinate 8,130,317 of NW_005871075.1, read as the reverse complement.
AGTAACGCCTTCTCGTAGCCTCAACATTATATTTCTGTAATACGTAGCATCATCTTCTGGGTTTGTGACTTGTTTTACAAGATTTATTTCACCAATCATATCTGAAGGATTTATTTTGAGGACTGGTTATTCTTCAGAAAGAAGCTAGACTAGTGGCAACTACTAGAGTTGTTAAAGCTTTCTAAGTGAAAATTCTGAAAAATTGGCTAAAGTATTTTACAAACCATTCCATGTTTGGATCAATATATTGCTATTAACATTCCCATTCATAAAGACTCAATGGGAACTAAAAACCAGTAAACTGACTTCTATTCTAGACAAACTAATGGAATATTCTGTGATTCTACACCTTCTTTTATTTTTTTTAATATATTTTATTGATATTTTACAGAGAGAAAGGGAGAGGAATAGAGAGCCAGAAACATCGATGAGAGAGAAACATCGATCAGCTGCCTCCTGCACACCCCCTACTGGGGATGTTCCCGCAACCAAGGTACATGCCCTTGACCGGAATCAAACCTGGGACCTTTAAGTCCGCAGGCCGACGCTCTATCCACTGAGCCAAACCAGTTTCGACCTACACCTTCTTTTAAAACATATTTTTATTGATTTCAGAGAGGAAGGGAGAGGGAGAGAAAGCTAGAAAAATCAATGATGAGAATCATTAATAGGCTGCTTCCTGCACAATCCCTACTGGGGACTGAGCCTGCACCTCAGGCATGTACCCTTGACCGGAATTGAACCTGGGACCCTTCAGTCCACAAGCCAACACTCTATCCACTGAGCCAAACCAGCTATGGCTGTGTTCCTACACCTTAAGGGTAATCTAAAGGGTGAAATAGACTAGATTTTTAAAATAAATCACATCTAAATTAGAATCCTTTAATAAATAACAAATCTTTAAGAAGCTGATGTGGCTCAATGGTTGAGTGTCAACCTAAGAACCAGGTGGTCAAGGTTCAATTCTCAATCAGGGTACGTGCTTGGGTTGCGGGACCGATCCACCATGTGGTTGTGTGGGTTGTGCATGAGGCAGCCAATCAATGATTCTCTCTCATCGTTGATGTTTCTATCTCTCCCACTTCTGTCCTCTCAGAAATATATATATAAACAAGTGGATAGTTTATAGCCTCTAAGTGTCACAACTTGAAACTATCTGTTTCTTAAATCAGTGTGGAAATGGGAAAAAGAGGACATATTAGTTATGGGATGTACAAACTTAAGAATATGAGTAAGTTCCTTAAAATATCACTTCTCCAGTAGTATATTTCATAATACTAGAAATTAATACTAAAACTAATCACACTTAAATCTCTAAGCTAAGAGATAGCACTAAACTCTATCTAATATGTCCAACTACTAAGGATAAACTTTAGCATCATGTCATGTGACAAAGTATGCACTAAGTGACAGATAAAATCAACTCAACATAAAGTTACCCAGCAATAAGTTTTTTTAAAAATATACTTTATTGATTTTTTACAGAGAGGAAGGGAGAGGGATAGAGTTAGAAACATCAATGAGAGAGAAACATCGATCAGCTGTCTCCTGCAGACTCCCTACTGGGGATGTGCCCACAACCAAGGTACATGCCCTTGACCAAAATCGAACCTGGGACCCTTCAGTCCATAGGCCGACGCTCTATCCATTGAACCAAACCGGTCAGGGCAACAGTAAGTTTTTATCTCCAAAGACACATCATCTTTGATAGGTGGTACCATAAAGGTACCTTTATCAGGTTGTTCATTCTGGAAGTTTTCCAGGACAATAGGCTGATGTAGAATGTGCTACCAACATCCAAAATGACTGGGAGATCCATGCGAAGCTATTCTCCCTATCTTGATTCCCATGTTGGGTCAGATGTTAAAAGAAATTTAAAACTAATGCAACATTATCTGCCTTGAGTACTGTATCCTTAGAGGAATAAACTTCCTAAATAAGTTCTGAAAATGGAGTTCAATTAAACATGACAACTCCACGATGGCTGCCTGGCATCAAGAGTCTGTGAGCAAACACTTAAGTACAGAGACAGGTACAACCAAAAGCCACGGCCACCTTCTCCTTAAAAAAGAAGACCCGCCTCTAAGCAGCAAAAAATTCATTGTTAGAAGGAACACAGCATCCTGGCTAAATGAAAGGGTTCTTGGATATCAGAAATGGCTTACAAAAGAATAGTTGTTATAGTGAACCCATCTTGGATCAAAACAAATATAAGTCTACAAAAGGTACTGAAAGAACACAACGTATTTAACCTCCTGGCTAACGTATTTGTGCCAAGATGATGTCCTAAAAAAAAAAAATCTATTAACTATTTAAATTTTTTCTGGAACTGCAGAAGCCCCTCCTAAAATTATATTCTCAAATAGAATATACAAATCACCAGTTCCAAACAGGTGACACCTACCATGGCTAACTTCACTGGGTTCTGGGAAACATGAATGAGAGAGAACTATATTAGAAGAAGGTCATTTAGTTTTCCCCAGAGTACAACTACCATCACATTATACTGGAAACCACCTTCCTGAATATTACCAGGTACAGAAGATTAGAAGAAAAGGGATACAGGTTAAGATCAGTAGATATGAAGTAGGATGCTACCTCCAAGAAAGACAAAAATCAATCTTTATAGTTAGATTAGTCTCTCAACAGTTTAGGGAATTAAAGTTTTCCTTTGATGAACCGATTCAAGAAAGATTTCAGATCAGACAATAAAACTATTATAAAGGGCAAAAAACTGTTAAAATTAGTATAAAAGTTTGTACTCATCAATTTAGAGTTCAAAAAGGTAGCACAGCCGTAACCGGTTTGGCTCAGAGTGTCGGCCTACGGACTGAAGGGTCCCAGGTTCGATTCCAGTCAAGGGCATGTGCCTTGGTTGTGGGCACATACCCAGTGGGGAGTGTGCAGGAGGCAGCTGATCGATGTTTCTCTCTCATCGATGTTTCTAACTCTCCAGTCCTCTCTCCCTTCCTCTCTCTGTAAAAAATCAATAAAATATATTTTTTTAAAAAAAGGTAGCACAAATAAAAAGGTTCACAACTAATGTAGATAAACCTATGAATTTATAAGGCAAGGAGAAAAAGAGTTTGTTAATACTAGTTTGAGATTAATTTTATGTTCTTATTCCCTTATAATCCTGCAGGAAATGTTTCAGCCAAATGGAACCAGAATGTAGTCTATAGTTTTGCAAAAGACATTCTTCTGCTCCTTATCAGTTTACTGAATAAAACATATAAACATTATGTCAATTTATTTCCTATAAGCCTAGTTTTCTGGAGCCAATACTCGAAAGCAGTCTTAAGCTATATTGTTCAATAATCTATCACCTTAAGAAAAATGCTTCAGTAACCACACATCTGTACTCCTATCTATAGAAAGCATTAATTTAAGAAACTAAGTTGTAAATGTTTTATATTAATTCCAGAAAGCAAATGGATATTAATGGATTCTAGTTGACTGCTAGCTCACTGAAAGTTTTTATAATCTCATAAAAATATTCTTTCTTATCTTTTTCAAGAACAATTGTGTCTGCTTTATAGAAAGTTGAGGCTCAATCATTCATTCACTTGTACACTGAACTGGATACAAACTTGTCTTCTAAGAAGATTCTAGCTCTCAATCACAGGTAAATCCCACAGATCCTCAGTATGCTGAGGTAAACTGTCCATTCAATACGTATTTAGCAGTGACTAGGCTAAATTTCAAGGTATGCTAACTAATAATGCAGAAGATGACAAATTTAAGCTGAGATGCTTTTTTTTCAAGAACCCAACACTGGTAATATCTGGCAGCTCAATTTTAGTGTGTCAGCTGAGTCCTCCTCTTCTAAAACCAGGAGATAAACTAAATTTCAGATTTGTTTTTCATTAATAGTGCCTTCATCCTGCATCCAGAAGCCCCCTCTGAAGTACACATAAATCACCAGTCTAAACCCAAAACCTCTCCTGTCTCTTTGGCTACACTTGACACATATTCTGACCCACGCTGATCCAAGGATGTTGGTTAGCACCACAGAGCAGGACTGTGGAGCTCCATACCTGACGCTTACCATTCTGCATGTTTCTAGAAACTGAAATGTTAAGTGTTTCAGGGAGTTCATCCAATTCCAAGCAAATCTTTGTTTAGTCTGATCTTTTTGTTTGGCTTTGCTGGCAAACTTTGTAATCCTTTCAGAATTAGATGCTGCTAAGAAGTAACAAAAGATCATCTGTCTTGGTAACTTGGTTATAAAGAGAACATGATCAATGAAGACCTTTTGGAACTAAAGCAGCTAAGCAGAATACAAACACCTAAGACTTGATGTATTCTACTTTATAAGTGAGTACGATTACCTTATTGATAAGATTTTCCAAATTCAATTACAATGTCAAGGTAGGCTATTTTTCACATTGCCCAAAACTGTTAATTATTCTTAAGTGTAAAAAGAAGACACTATATGCTACCCAGCTGACACACTTTATCTTTTTAAAGATGAAGAAAATGTTCAAATAAGATTCTCTGCACATACTGACCCACATTTATGACAGGGCAGTTGCTCTACCATCACAAAATATATACTAATATTCTCTTCCCTGATTTCACATCAGGCTCACTCATGGAGCAAAATTGTTGATTTAAGGGTAATTGTGGGAAGGGAATGATTTACACTTACAGGGTTCAAGAAAACACACTGAGGTAAGAATGGTCACTATAAGTTAATGAACTGAGGATGTTCGAAATAATTATCTGTGAATGAAAAAGAACATGTGTTCTGGGGCTAGGATACTATCCCAGGACTGAAACTGGACTAGGGTAGTCATGATTTAGTTGAATTAGAATCCAGTGCTTTTAAAAAATGGCTTACTTGTATTTTAGGGGGAGGGATAGGAAGAGGGGATACTTTTCATCTGTTTATTGAGAAAATTAATTCCAATATAAACCCTGGACTATTTTACATTAAGAGGTAAATTTTGTTTAAAAAGTCTCTCTTGGCCTGGCTGGCGTGGCTCAGTGGTTGAGCATCAACCTATGAACCAGGAGTTCACAGTTCAATTTCCGGTCAGGGCATATGCCCAGGTTGCAGGCTGAACCCCCAGTGGGGGGGATGCAGGAGGCTGCCAATCAATGATTCTCTAATTGATGTTTCTATCTCTCTCCCTCTCTTTTCCTTTCTGAAATCAATAAAAATATGTATTTTAAAAAAGCAAATCTCTTTTCTTGGCACTTTTTGGCCAACCTAGAGATGATCCATCTGAAAATATTAAAAGACTTTTCTAGTTTAGTTATGAAAGTACAGATTTCTCAGAAAGTAACTGATAAAAACTATTAATATCAAAATAACTTCTATTATAAGTGTATTTTATTTTAAAGAACTGATTTTTATATTTTTAGTATCACTGTGGCTTTTCTCCATTTCTTATTAAAAAACAGGTAATAGCCATAACCGGTTTAGCTCAGTGGATAGAGCGTCAGCCTGCGGACTGAAGGGTCCCGAGTTCGATTCCGGTCAAGGGCATGTACCTTGGTTGTGGGCACATCCCCAGTGGGAGGTGTGCAGGAGGCAGCTGATCGATGTTTCTCTCTCATTGATGTTTCTAACTCTCTATCTCTCTCCCTTCCTCTCTGTAAAAAATCAATAAAATATATTTAAAAAATAAAGAACAGGTAATAAATTCTGGACGTATTTTCAGATAAAAGGCTTCTCAATCAATCCTATATAATAAAAGGCTAATATGCAAATCGACCGAACAGCAGAACAACTGGTTGCTATGATGTGTACTGACCACCAGGGGGCAGACACTCAATGTAGGAGCTACCCCCTGGTGGTCAGTGCGCTCCCACAGGGGGAGTGCCGCTGAGCCAGAAGCCCTGGGCCAGGCTCATGGCTGGCAAGCGCAGTGGCGGTGGTGGGAGCCTCTCCTGCCTCCGTGGCAGTTTGACATCCCCCGAGGGCTCCCTGACTGCGAGAGGGCGCAGGCCGGGCTGAGGGACACCGCCCCCCCACCACCCAAGTGCACAAACTTTGTGCACCAGGCCACTAGTTTACCATATTTACAAATCTTATATACAAAAAGACCTAGAAAAGTCTAATTGTATTGCAATGTCTATTATTACATTAATATGTTTTGGTGTATGGTAGACTAATTTTCCTTCTTATCTTTTAGTTGAAAGTTCAAACTGATTTTTTTCACCTGTCATTTTTTTCCAAACCTTTTAAAACACTCACCCCATCATTCCATTGGATTTTTACTGAATTACATCAAACCTATAATTTTTCAAGAATACACATTTTTGGGGAGAGCATTTGAGACCTTGCTCTCCAACATGTCATCAGTTTGGCTCAAATAAACTCATAAAAAATTACATTTTAAAAATAATACTGGTGTCTCATTAAAATATTTTCTCACAGCTCTTAACAGTTTTGTTATTTTTTTTCTTCTAGGTCTCTATATTTCTCATTAACACTATCCCAAATATTCCTTTTTTCTGTGGCTCTTCTTTCACTGTGCTTCCTAAACTGTACCTGCTGGAATAGTGCTATTGTATGACTCCAGTCATCTTTTATTTCAACACCTAGAGAACTCCTATTATTTATTATTTTTTAACTCTTTATTGTTTAAAAGCATTACATATGTCCCTTGAGAACTCCTATAATTTAAAAAAAGTTTTTTAAAGAATGAAAAGGAAACAGTAGTAAGGAAAATTGTTTTTGGAGTCAGAGGTCCTGAATTGCAACACGGTTTCATTACTTCTTTTGTTTTTGTTGCTTCTGTTGTTGTTTCCAGATTTACGGAGGTATAATTGACAAATAAAATTGTCAGATTTTTTTTTTAAGTTTTTAATAGACTCAAATTAATTGAGGTAACAGGTTTCATACTGGATAGAAAGATAAGGGGGAAAGGCTCCATTCCTTTTCAATAGTTTTGTCAGTTCTAATTCTTATTAGATAACATTAAAACAAAAATCAAAACAAAGGAAACGCTCTTATGTATATAACTAGAGGCCCGGTGCACAAAAATTTGTGCACTCAGGGGGGTCCCTCAGCCCAGCCTGTGCCCTCTCGCAGTCTGGGACCCCTTGGGGAATGTCCACCTGCTGGCAGTCAGACATCACTCTGGCAGCCTGGGAGCCCTAGGGGGATGTCCATTTGCCAGCGGGGAGCAGGCCTAAGCTGCAGTTGGACATCCTTAGCGCTGCTGAGGAGGCGGGAGAGGCTCCCGCCATCACTGCTGTGCTGGTAGCCATCAGCCTGGCTTGTGGCTGAGCAGAGCTCCCCCTGTGGGAGCGCACTGACCACCAGGGGGCAGCTCCTGCATTGAGCGTCTGCCCCCAGGTGGTCAGTGTGTGTCCTAGTGACCAGTCATTCTCAGTCGTTCTGCTGTTAGGGTCAATTTGCATATTACCCTTTTATTATATAGGACAGAGGCCTGGTGCACGGGTGGGGGCCGGCTGGTTTGCCCTAAAGGGTGTCCCGGATCAGGGTGGGGGTCCCGCTGGGGTTCCTGGCCAGCCTGGGTGAGGGGCTGAGGGCCGTTTTCAGACTGGCCACATCCCCTTCAGGGTGGGGGTCCCTACTGGGGTGTCTGGCCAGCCTGGGTGAGGGGCTGATGGCTGTTTGCAGACTGGCCAAGCCCTCCAGCGATCGAAGCTCCCAGCCTCTCCTTTTTTCTTTTTTCTGGGATTTATTTATCTTCTATAATTGAAACTTTGTAGCCTTGAGCGGAGCGGAGGGCCAGCCAGGGCAGGCGGGAAGCTTGGCTTCCTCCATTGCCAGGGGCAAACCAAGCCTCCTGCTCGCTCCAGCTCCGTGGCCTCCACCATCTTAGTTGGGTTAATTTGCATACTCGCTCCTGATTGGCTGGTGGGTGTGGCTTGAGCATAGCAGATGGACAGTTAATTTGCATGGTTCTCTTTTATTATATAGGGTGTCACAGGGGGTGTGTTTTGTTCACTTGCTTCAAAAAGTATATTGAGAATATCAATTTTTTGTCTTTAATTTTAAGCATTTCTGGCAAAGCAGTAAGGTCAGTTTAGAAAAGATGCCAGGAGCTTTCAATTATAAAAGCTACCATCACCCTCCCCACAAGAACAGAAATTTAAAATTATAGAGTACTGTATACATAACTTCACATTTTTTGAGGAATAACTATTAGAGGAGGAAGCACTTTCTTTAATTTGATGGGTCAGCTCTAACAATGTGGTTCCCCCTCCCAGAGAACAGCACCAAAACTGAAGGAGTACACAGGCATCAAAACCTCTATTTCAAACATCAGGTTTCCCAATAACTAGCTCTAATTTGATCTAAACATTACTAAGGACTTCTTTTTTTGTAATATAATGGTAGTTTCAAAATGTTAAAGCAATTTTAGATTTTACTTGTATGATGGTTATAATTTTGCGTGCCCCATTAAGAAGCTAGTCTAACTTGCCCATAAAATATCTTAAAGTATTTTGAAAATTTTTTCTCCATATTACAAAAATTCAACATTAATTATATTCCCTTCTTTTTCTCAAGCAAAAAGATATATAATTTTTCAAATCAAAATGCTAAAAATTTATTATTCTAAAATAAAACTGCTTACCATGATACCACCATTTTGTTTTCTTTGGATTCTTGTTACATGTTCGAACATAAAAAGAATTATCTGGTGGTCGTCTCTGAAACAAAAAAGCGTTTAAATAGATAAGAAGTTGTAAAATAGAAAAGCATAAGGGAAAGACAGATTTAATAAAAGCTTTAGCAAAACTATTATAGAATGCATAAAAAAAGAATATAACTACTGATGGCATAAATGAAAGAAACCCTAGGGACTGTAGACATTTGACACTAAAATTGCTTTTAAAAAACTAGAAGTGTGTGGTGTAGTTTGAGTTAGGCTCCTGTAGGATTACTAGAGAATGAATATCAACTAGTAGTGGCATCATTAGGTTGTAAGAAATTCTGGTTTCATGTATTTTGTCTCCCTAGAAATAAGTTAGTAATAACTTTTGTGAGGTAATTAAAACAAAAAAGTCTACCCAATTAGATTTGTCTGAGAAAACTAATGCAACTTACACATCTCCACAAAGGAATTTACTTTTCTGTAAGAGCACCAAGGACAGACCATAGGACTCAGCTTCCAAATAATATGAGAAAAAAGGGGAAAAGATATATTGGCATTTCTGCTGTACATATATATGCCTTACTAGAACCATACTACAAACAGATGGCAGCTTTGCAAGGGATATACTAGTACATCAGAAACAGTGATGCCAACACTGAAGATAGATTATAGAAAAGAGCTGTCCTGAAAACTGTTGTATATTGATCAAGTACAAGGAATAGGTGACACTAAAGATTTGGAAACAGGTCAAACCTATACTAAAGTCACGGAAGGTAGGTTTGTAGCTAATAGGATAGGCTCAAGCACAATGCAATGGAGAACAGGACTACCTAGAGATAGCAGGAAGGAAAACAGGTAGTCCACCTCATCTAAAACTCACACATACGACTCTAATCTTAGCCGAGCCTCATAATGCCCCTATGAGTTAATATTAATTTAACAAAAGGGAAGAGTAGAGCATAAGATGTACAACTATCCAAGATTACCCTGTTAATACTGTCTGAGGAAATTCCTGAAAAATTATGACATTAGATGCCTGACTACTTCAAAGACTAGATGATCTGCTGTTGCTTGTCCTGCAAAGTCATAACCAGTGCTCATATGGAATAAATTGCTACTACTATGGCAAATAATTTCACAAACTACTTCTATGTATATTTACTAGAACCCAATTTAAAAAAGACACTTATTCTATTTGCTTAAGTCAAGAATATAATCTAACTGGTAAGTGCCCAAGGAGATTGTGTTCTTAGAAAAAATAAACTATATATAAAGATGGATTACCAAATTGTTTTAGAATAGGAACACAGGCTGGGAAGTTTGGACTATCTATATTATAAGGGCACTGAGAATAAAGGGTAGATTACTAAAAAACCCCTGGTCTCAAATCTACTAACACCTACTGACATAACAGATTTACTAGTAAATACCTTCAGTTTAGGAAACCATTCTTGACTATGAAAAGGGAATCTGGAACAAAACAATTGTAACTAAATCTAAACCTCAAAAGCCTATAGTAAAAATTAAAATTTGCATTAAAAAAGAGTCACTAATAAAGTGAAACTCATACAACCATGTCCACCACAGAATACCATTCACCTGCTTTACTAGAAGAGTTTTTGGTGAATATTTAAAAGACTTTTTAAAGCTTATTTGAAGCTAGAGCACCTCAAAGACAAAGCAAGTTTCCAATTTGTAATCTACTACTTAGCACAGTAAAAATAGCATAGAGTAGGTACCTAATAAATGTTTGCTGAATTTCATTATATTTCACAGAGTTAATGCAGCCAGTTGCTGACTTCCTTTGTTGAATACATTATAGTTTATACAATATAATATAGCTTATCAATAATTATAATATAGCTTATCAATAATTCAAATGGTAGGAAACAACTAAATATGAGGGGAATGGTGAAACTTAGAAAAAGATGAAGGAGGTAGAGAATACAGTAATTTTCTAGTTTTTAATAGTAAATCAATAAATTTAAATGTAAACAAAAGCTAATCATCAGGTATATGGAAGAGCTATGTCAGATATCACTAGTATTCATCTCTTAGCTTTTCTTATTCAAACCTGTTACTGCCTCACCTGTCTATAGATATTAAACATTAGCAGGGACATAGAAACCCTAGTCATAGCAAACTGCTCTGTTCTACTAAAAGCTTAAAACTGGTATGTGTCCTGGGGAAGAAAATATGGAAGTAATAAAGGAGTAAGACTTATTTCCAAAGCCCTTGGGGTTTACTAAAGCTCAAATGTAGTGTTAAAATGCAGCTTAGAAAAGAGCAAAGAGGAAACTAAAGTTAAAAAGTGATACTAACATATGTACTCTATTTCATCTCTCCTAAGATGTACATTTTTCTTGCACAGTTTAATATTCTTGAATGGAGATACATGTCTTAACTAATGGTGTGTCACAAGTTTAACTGCCCCAGTTAATTTCCTTTCTTATATAGTATATAAAAGTGCATTTTAAGGGCTCTTAATTTGAAAAAAAAACACAATCTAACCCATTATTTACCCAAGAAACCTAACATCCCAAGAAACTTACTTTGCAAACAGTGGCTTAAAGTGCTTGAGTCTAGATAACCCACTGTTTAAAAATAAAGTACTCTGCTAGCCAGTTTGGCTCAGTGGGTAGAGCGTTGGCCTGTGGACCAAAGGGTCCCGGGTTCGATTCCAGTCAAGGGCATGTACCTCGGTTGCAGGCTCCTCCCCTGCTCGGGCCGTGGTCAGGGAGCATGCAGGAGGCAACTAATTGATGTGTTTCTCTCACATCGATATTTCTCTCTGTCTTTCCCTCTCTCTTCCACTCTATCTCTAAAAATCAATGAACAAATATCCTTGGGTGAGGATAAAAAAAATTAAAATAAAATCCTATCTTAAAAGTTCTCTAAATACCAATTTAATAAAAATGACAGTTCAATTTGGAAACAGAAAAATAAATAACCGCTCAGCTCTCTAATCTCAAGGAGAAGTTTGTTTCTTCTGTAAACAGAATACAAAGGAAAGCCCCATGGGGAAGTAAGGCTTTAAAACCGTAGCACTCTATGAATATTGTGCCGCACTCACCCTCAAGTGGGAGTGACAAGAGGACCAGAAGTGCGGAGGATTTAGGGTCTTTGAAAGGATATCCTAAATATTAACTCATGTGACTTTTGTTTTTGGTCTTATTCTCCTCTGCATCAGACAAAGAACCTGTGGGTTTGTAAAGGAGAGTAAGAGGAAAAGTCCTAAAAATTCTCCTGATAATCTAGTCTGCCGCCTTCAACCTAATCATTATGATAGCAAAGCTCCGGTTCCTGGGAAATGCCCTAAAAGAGGCTGATAGGGTGAGAGCCAGCACAGGGAAGAAAGGGGAGTAGGGAACTCCCTTATGATGCTTGTTCTTGGGGCTTTTCACTCTGAAATCTAGAAACAAGAATTTCTTGTACACTTTTGCCCTGTGCATGTTTTTGGAAATAAAATCCAGACTGTTTAGGACATCTGCAGGTATTTTCTGTTTAAGAAATATAAAACAATGTCTAACTTCTATTTGGGATGAAAGATTATCAAAACACACATTCCCTGTAACTTTATAATAAAAAACATTAAGTCTTTCCTTCAAATAAAATGTATATGAAAATAGTTTCTCTACCTAAACTGAAAGAAGAGACATTACCTGGAATAATTCTGGAAAGTCCTACCTTTTCTTTGCAGCTGGAAAGCATGCTAATAATGCTAAGACAAACTGATTGGACTGAGAGCGCTGGGGACCAGTCTTCTGTTAGAATGGATAAACAGATATGACCATTGCTATAAACATGAGGATGAACGGGAATATTTTCACCAGTAAACATGACCTAAGAAAGAATAAAATTCCATTAACATGCAAATATTCTGTATGACAAAAAAAAAAAAATCCCCACATATCTTAGTATTTTTAAAACCAAATTAAAAATAAACAAAAACAGTGCCAGGAACAAGATAAATAACTGCTTTTTTATTCTCATGAATTCAGTAAATACTGGTTTCACTGTATGAATGCCCATGTCATAGGGGGAGGGGAACCCCCAAATTATCTATTTTATATTTCAGTTATTTTTCAAATCCCCTATAAAAATTTTCAAATTACCATGTATTTTTAGACTAGTAAAAGTCAACTCTCAATTTTTAAGAATGGTTTTTCAAATTCTATTCATTGCTCTCTGCATTTGATTTGTATAGAAATCAAATACAATAAAATTCTGAACAGAAAGTATTCAATTTTGAGACAATATGAGTTATAGTTTGGAGGAACACCCCTTCCACCTGTAACAATGCTACCACCTCAGGTGCTCTATGCAAAAGGAAATGACTGCAACATATTCCACCTCCTCTAAACTTACACATCCATTATGATGGGCACAAATTACTACTTATTAATCATAATCAGTAAATAACTATGTGCCTAGACCAAAATAAAAAACACAATTACTTGCTGTTTTTCTCTGCCTTTTCTTTTACTCAGTTCTTATAATAGTTTTTCCTTTACACTATTTTGCTTCTACACTATTTTGAAAGGTAATAAACCTATTATTTCCTTCCTTTTCCCTAATAATTCAACAAATATCCTAATAGTAGTGTTTCTTATACATACCTACCTAAGCATCTGAAAAGGAAGGAAAGTAGATCCATGTATCCTGAGGAATTTATAAGCATAGCCCAAAGTAGGTCAAAGACAATAAAAGTTATTTTTAAGAATGTTTGTTACTTCATATTAAATTACTTATTTTAACATAGAAGTTAATTCACCAATCTTTAACTGAATTTTATTCTGCAATAAAATGTACCATTTTTATTCTGTTGTTTAGTATTCATTCCTAATTCCCCAACCTGGCCTTTAAAAAAATTACCTGAAGATGTGGCTAAAAATACAAATTCAAGGACCCCACTTTCACAGATTTTGAATCAGTAGGTATAGTGGGATTATTATAAAGCTCATCAAATATAAACCAGTAGTTTCCAAACAAGACTTACAGTATTTTTCTCAGTCCTGCAAACGGCCTCACACTTGAATATAGCAGAATCTTAGTAAGGAGAAACTTTACCTTAACTTATGACAGAAACTGATGAAACATACATTGTTCTAGACATACCTTTCCTTCCCTTTAGAGAGAAAAGAGCCAGTGAAATAAATGTGGCCAGTGTAAAGTATGTCATAATTTAATATAGGACACGTTGTGGAAAATTACCATAAGCTAGGCTTTTGCTTTTATTTTTACACAGCTAGCTACAAATCTAATTTTATTACAATCTCACAAATACTTACATTTAACAAAGCATTCTTTCATACAAGTAGGAGTTCTCTAATATTTCAAACACACTACTAACATATGGGACTCATTTCCTTGGCTAAAGCTAATATAAGACAGCAAAAAGATTTTTTTTCTCAAAGGAATGACTTTTCAAACATTCTTCTTTTTTTTTTTTCTCTTTAAAATCTGGCCATCCACCCTCCATTCACACTAAAGAGAGCTAAAATAAAGCTGAAAAATAAAAGTAAAATCTCAAAATAAGAGACATCAAGTTACTTTCCTTGCCCATGCAGAAAACCCCTGAAAGACTGGCACAGCTGTGTTAGAAGTATACTATTTACCTCAATTATATCTGCCCATGCTAATGCCTTTTTCATGACTTCTTGCTTAAAGAAAGTGCTGCTCTGCAAAAGGAAATGACTGCTTACATGGTCTTGCAATTCTTGAATTTATCCTCGTTTCCACAGGCTGTTTTAATTTAATTTTTAAATTAAATTTTATTTTTTACCAGTACAAATTATAGTTTATTATTACATGCATTTGATATTCCCACAACCTGTTGTAGATGTCTACAGTGGGTGTTAATGAATCTCACAGAATATGCATCTGCTTTGGGGTATTCCTTTTGCCAGAAAATACCGTTGGACCAGTAGGATATATTTATTAAGAATGCAAGCAATGCCCAAGAGCTTATTCTCTGACCACAACAATTATTTTTTTACAGGATATTTTTCAGGAACAACTCTTTTTTAAGAAATCAAGTAAAACAGTGCTTTGAAATTGCCAAAAAATGAAGAACCACCAAGTTATCTTCTTTGGCAAAAAAGAACCAATGTATCAGCAACCATCAAGGAAAACACACAGACAGACAAATACAATGGTCAACACTGTATACTCTGACTAGCCAATTCACAGAGCAGAAGGAAAGCAGCATTCTTGGGTAGAAATGACGGCACACTGAATCACTTGGCCTGGGAGCCAAGAAATATGCAGGGACCAAAAGGAAACAAGGAGAAGCGAGAGGAAAGGGGGGAGCAGCCGTGGACACCTGCAGCAGAGGCAGCACAGTCTGTAAGCAGAGAAGAGCCAGAAATCAAGAGATCAGCTCTGAAGTATGAGGGGACTGAACTAAAAATCAGATCTCAGTAACCCTTAAAAAGCAAAAAAATAAAACGGGGCTTTTTAACATGCTGCATGCAGGGCAAATGCAGACAGTCCAAAACTTTTAGCAACCATAAAAACGGGAATAACTTAGTTGTACATAGTACAGGTAACCCCTAAGGCCTAACCTGACAGATACAGAATTTTAGAAGTTTCATGTCTAAACATGGAAAGGCTGAGTTTACGTGCCACAGATGAATTGCTAAAATAAAACACTTTTCAAGAGTATCATGTAAAAAGCTGGTAAGTAGTTTCCACAGGCTGTTTTAATGTAAACTTTGCTATTCTGGTCCTCTGCATGGGATTGGGAGAGTAACCAAGGCTGAATTTCTTCAAGATCACTCTCTTAATCATCCTCATTTACTTAACACCAGTAGAAGCCAAAGGAGGAAATGTACATTTCAGTTATTTTAATGCAGCTAAGTAAGTTCTAAAACCTTAAGAGATAATTAAGCTATTTTCAGAGTTCAAAACTTTTTATTTGAAGTCCCAAGTAGCTGATTAAACTATCTAAAACAAATCTGGCAAGACAACTGAATATAAACGAATTTGAAACCAAAGGGAGTAAGAATGTTGCTAATTTATTTATTTTAAAAATAATTTATTCAGATACAAACTAGTCATATAGACCTAATGCATATGAACCACACCTGAAGTTCTCAGTCTGCATTAGAAGCAGTCCTCAGATGTCTCTAAACTTCCAAACATCTCCCTATCAATGTGGCTCATTTTCAAGAGCAGGTGCGATCTGAGAACTGTGCTCAGGATCCATATAATTTTATGTGTGCATATTACACATCCACTGAATGTACGGTCATAAAACACTACTAAAATTTAAACTGAAAGCCACCAATAGTGACAAAATAAAGGCTGGAGCTCAGCTGTTCCTAATATGAAATTAATGGTACTCATATATAAGATTTCCAAGCATCAAGCTCAACCGTACAATACTGAGGTCTTACCACAGGAAGGCATACTACTATGTTCAGACTAGTGCGCTAGAAGTAATTATAAAGTCAGATACCTAATCTGGTGTTAGGTTAGGTCAAAACACAGCATATATAGAATGAGTAGTAGAAAACAGGCTATAATTATAAAAGCCAATTGATAATACAGATACCAAGATTTCTCCAGGGACAATGCGAGAGAATACTTTTTTCCTGATGAAAACTGTAAGTAGATGAAATAATGTGTAACCATAAAACTGAACACACAAGCAGAGAATTTACTGTAATAAACTAAATTGGGTATCTAATTATGAGTAATATATGATTATAGGTAGTCTAGTGTAAATGGTGAATCTTTGACAAAAGTGACTGGGGTTAGATTTTAACATAGTTTTCAACTCAATTCCTCCCTTTGGTCATCTACTATGAATTGGCAGCATCAGTATTAACCGTTTTCCCGGTCTTTCATAATTGCCATGACCATACAGCTATACCTGTACTGCAAAGACAAAATTTCTGGTTATAATTAAACTAAGATTGGGTTCCCGTGGATGGTAAACATTCTCTCCTTTATGCCCTGTGATCTTCTAGCCTACCTGTCTTTTCCTGTACCTTCCCTCCGCTTTACTTCCAATACTTGAATGAACCGGGTTCATTGTCAGATATCCTAGGTGCTAGACCATTTAAGGCAATAGAAATTGTTATTAAGACTTTGGAAAGCTTACCTGCCATCATATGACAGAGCAAGGAGAATTGGAGCACAGATAACAGGACGAGGACACTATGAAGACAGGTTTGGGATCTCCACAGTTCTCAGCAACTAAATGAAAGGTCTATGTTCGGGGCATGCAAAGGAGGGGAATAAGGGTGAGGGAAAAATGACTACTCTTTTGCCCCAATGTTTCGAAAGCTTTGTAGTCAAGGCAAGTATACTTTCAGCACTGCTCTTAGCATCAATATGGTTTCAAAACTAAAGTGTCCTCTACCTCCTAAAAAAATATTCCCCTCCTATTTCTAAAATGCCTAACATTTCTCCAACAAAAATTATTTGAAAGCTTAAAAACAACTATAACTGGGACATTTACAACCTAATATAGGTGTGCTTCAGATTTGTTTTATTCAAATAGGATGTTCTGCCCTAGCTGATTTGGCTCAGTGGATAGAGTGTCAGCCTGCGGACTGAAGGGTCTCGGGTTCGATTCCAGTAAAGGCACATACCCGGGTTGCGAACTTGATCTCCAGTAGGAGGTGTACAGGAGGCAGCCAATCAATGATTCTCTCTCATTTTTGTTTCAATCTCTCTCTCCCTCTCCCTCTCTGAAATAAACAAACATAAAACAACTAGGATGCTCTGACAGGCGAATGGGGTCTAAGATAGTGAATATTTTCAGGAAGGAAGAGTTGTGAATGTGAAGGAGGAGGTAGAAAGGAAAAGAAGCAAAATAGTAAAGACATAAGCTTGAAGACTTCCTAGTTTTTTGTTAAAAATATATTTTATATTTTTATTATTTATATTTTTATTATTATTTATTGATTTTTTACAGAGAGGAAGGGAGAGGGATAGAGAGCTAGAAACATCGATGAGAGAGAAACATCGATCAGCTGCCTCCTGCATACTCCCTACAGGGTATGTGCCCGCAACCAAGGTACATGCCCTTGACCAGAATCAAACCTGGGACCCTTGAGTCCGCAGGCCGACGCTCTATCCACTGAGCCAAATCGGTGAGGGCAAGACTTCATAGTTTTGATGCTGACCATACCTCCCAAGTCCTTTGAGATAAACTTCAAACTCCTTCACATTACTGTTTTGACAGATTCCCAAATATCCATTCACTTTAATCTCTCGTTGTAGCCCTCCAGGATCTACACACAAAACCACAACAACATAAGCTCACAGAACTCAGAAGAGGCCACACAAAACCACAACAACATAAGCTCACAGAACTCAGAAGAGGCCACATTCTCTCATGCCTTGCCCGTTTGACATAAATAAACCCTTCTTGTTCCTTAAGTCCCAGTGCAAATAGGTTTTTCAACAAAAATTAATTGAAAGCTTAAAAACAACTAAAGACATTCTACTCTAAATCAGTCACTGCTTTCTCTTTGCTCCCAAGCATACAATCACACTTCCAGTTGCAGAGCCCAAAACTTGTGGACTCCTTCCCTTCATTCACATTCCACGCTGATCCATCAGCAAATTCTGTTAGCTCAACCAACTTTTAAAATAGGTATAGCCCAGCCGCTATACCTATTGAGTGGTTGAGCATCGACCCATGAACCAAGAGGTCAGGGTTTGATTCCCGGTCAGAGCACATACCCAGGTTATTGGCTTGATCCCCAGTGGGGGCTGTGCAGTAGGCAGCCGACCAGTGATTTGCCCTAATCACTGATGGGTTTCTCTCTCTCTCTCTCCCTCCCTCCCTCCCTCCCTCTCTGAAATCAATAAAAATATATTTAAAAATAAAATAAATAAGTACAAAATATGGCACCTTCCATGATCTCCACTGCTACCCTTCCTGAATTACTTCAATAGCTTATCTGGCCCTAGCTAGTTTGGTTCAGTGGATAGAACATCAGCCTGTGGACTGAAAGGTCCCAGGTTCGATTCCAATTTTGGTCAAGGGCATGTACCTGGGTTGCAGGCTCCATCCCCAGTAGGGGGCATGCAGGAGGCAGCCAATCAATGATTCTCTCCCATCATTGATGTTTCTCTCTCTCTCTTCCTCTCTGAAATCAATAAAAAATATATACATATTTAATAAAAGCTTATCTGGTATCCCTGCACCAGTATCCCCAATAGTCAATTTGCTATTTAACAGCCAGCTTTTACCTTTTAATTTTAAGTAGGATCATGACATTTCTCTACTCAAAATCTTCAAAGGTTTTCCATTTCATTCAGAGTAAAAGTCAAAATTCTTACCATGGGCTTTAAATGTCCTATCAGCCCAAATTACCTCTGCCCTATGCCCTACACTTCCCCCCTTGTCTACATAGCACTCTAGGGACCACTGCAGGAGCACTGAAGTCACCTGCTCTTCCCCTCACCTCTATCACATGGTTCACTCACTCCTCTCTTTCAGATCTCTGCTCCGATGCCACCTTTTCAGTGAAATCTTCCCTAATCACTCTTTCAAAACTACAACACCCTCATTCCTCTTTTCTGTTTTCCCCCCCAGTTTTCCATACTATATGTATTTTACTTACTGTCTGTCTCTTTCCACAAGAATACAAACTACATGTAAGCAGGGTTGTTTTTTTTCTCCTATAGTTTTATTTACCACTGAATCACCAATACCTAGTCCAGGATCTGTCCTATGCTATGTGCTATATAAATACTTACCAAATTAATGAATAAATGTCTACCTGTCCAAATATTAAACAGATTATAAGGCAGGACCAATGCTTTTTAATTTCTGTACTCCCATCTCTGAAGTACACAGAAGGGTATTTGGCACACAATTCATGCTCAATACAAGTTACCTGCATGCTAATATAGAAAAGTAGTATATACAAAAATATTATATTTTCTGTATGGCTGGTCGTAAATGCATATTCGTAGAAACCAGTGATGAAAAGGTGTCTCATCTTGGCTCTCATATTAACTGAAAATGTTTTTTGTCATTGTTATTATTTTCTTTAAAGCAAATGGCCAGGCCAAACACCATTATTTTAGATAGATAGTCTTTTCACTATAAAGTGAAATAATGTGAGATAAATTATAACTAGTAGGGGAAAAAACTCAGCACACTATCATGTTTATGTATGGTTTTAAAGATCTCACTCACAGATACAAAAGTAATAATTTCACAATGAGATTGGTCTATTCTAGTGCTATTTCCCCAAATTCTACTCTTGTAAATAATGGTAAATTTAGTGTTGTTCATTGCACAGGAGATTGAATGACTAGCCAACCAGTGCCAGTGCTGCCAGGTCTCATCCAATATAATCTTTGCTTTGAATGAAGAAATTTACTACCTCAGAGCAATGGGCTTCTACAAAGTCTGTTATGACAAACATCTTTAAATCTATATGCATATCAAGCGTTTATTATTTAGACCCATTATAATTACATTATAACCATAAAGATGATGTGATTAAAAATAATATTTAACTATTACTGGACTCAGAGTAGCTCTGTCATGTTCTCAATCCTGGATATTAGGATATGCAACTTCTACGACATGGGAGAATTCTACAAATGATCTTTCTCTTCCAGAGATAACATTACTGAATGGATAAATAGGCATTTTTTTTCCCATGCTGGTACTCACTCCTAATTGGCAGGCAACAGAGAAGTAACTTGGGTTTGAGTCGTGACTATTCTACTAGCTACCTTTTAAACCAGGAACAAGACATTTTACTTGTATAAGTTTCAATTTCTTCACTTTTAAAATGAGGATGAACCCATCTCCCTCTAACCCAGGGGTGGGCAAACTTTTTGACTCAAGGGCCACAATGGGTTCTTAAACTGGACCGGAGGGCCGGAACAAAAGCATGGATGGAGTGTTTGTGTGAACTAATATAAATTCAAAGCAAACATCATTACATAAAAGGGTACGGTCTTTTTTTTTTTTTTAGTTTTATTCATTTCAAATGCCCACAGCTGCTCTAACCTCTTCATTAAGAGCTATTACAAACAAAATAAGGATGGATGTTACATTACAAAGTATAATATAAATATCCTATGTAATAAAAGGCTAATATGCAAATCAACCAATCATAGAGACTGGTGGAACAACCAGTCTCTATGACGCACACTGATCACCAGGGGGCAGAAGCTCAATGCAGGAGCTGCCCCCTGGTGGTCAGTGCGCTCTCACAGGGGAAGTGCTGCTCAGCCAGAAGCCTTGAGCTGGGCTCATAGCTGGTGAGCACTGCAGTGGTAGCACTCCTGCCTCCGTTGCAGCACTAAGGATGTCTGACTGCTGGCTTAGGCCTGCTCCCCATTGGGAGCAGTCAAGACATCCCCCAAGGGTTCCCGGACTGCGAGAGGGCACAGGCCGGGCTGAGGAACCCCTGCGAGTGCACAAATTTTGTGCACCGGGCCTTTAGTTCAGTGATGGCGAACCTATGACACACATGTCAGAGGTGACATGCGAACTCATTTTTTGGGTTGATTTTTCTTTGTTAAATGGCATTTAAATATATAAAATAAATATCAAAAATATAAATCTTTGTTTACTATGGTTGCAAATATCAAAAAATTTCTATATGTGACATGGCACCAGAGTTAAGTTAGGGTTTTTCAAAATGCTGACACGCCAAGCTCAAAAGGTTCGCCATCACTGCTCTAGTTACTATATAATAGAATGCATGAAGGTAACGGATAGCTAAAATTATTAAATTCAGACTTGACCATGAATGGACCTAAGCTAAAGAGTATTTAGACCTGACAGGAAATAATGAACCATTAGAGGTTTTACTGAGGAAGGTGGTTCCATGTGTACTAGTACATATAAAAACCAATGAGGTAATCGTGACTTCAAAGAAATCTAATGGCACTGTAAAAGGATGGGTAGGGGTGAAAAGAACTAGGATTAGCACTGTTAGTAAGGTAAGAGCAGAGTGACTGCAAAAGGATCTGAAAAACTGCATTTAGAGTGTGGGAAACGGAAGAATTTTAACACGAGCAGTGAAAAAAATATCTCCTTATTTTGTAATTGGAAAAGATTGAGTTTAGATGTGTTATGTTTGAGATGTCTGGAGTTACTTAAGTAGAGATGTCCAAGAAGGGAGTGAAATTAAACATCAGAAGGAAGAACTTATACTCAGAGCTGCAGACCTGGGACCAGCTGCTTAGGATGGTTGAAGTCAAAAGAGTGAGAAGAGTAAGGGAGAGCTGAATAAAGAACTCCAAAATCAGAAGGGTGGGCAGAGTACATTCGGAGAAAAAGAATTTAAAAAATATGAGATAAGATGATAAAGGGAATTTATTACAAATGACCATATGTTAAAAATGAAATTCAAATGATGCTTGTTTGATATTTGATATAGAAATAAATACTAAGGATTAGAGGACACTTTTGACTTAGTTTCACGTTTGCAAAATAGTATTTTCCTGATGAAAAATGTGTGAGCTCCCACAGTAAGCCTCCAGTAGTCAAAAGCTTCCAAGTTGGTTAGTTGTATTCTCTTTCCATATATGCAAGACCCCGTTGCCTTCAAGCATTAACAGTCAGCAATGAGGCTAATAAACCAAAAGCAACAATAGAAAGTGAAGATCATTTTCTGGAGAGAAGGAAGATATTTACTTTTGTTTTTTATTATAATCTTTTTCTATTAGACTATGGTATATCCTCTTTAAAGTAGCAATGCAATATGAATTTCCTTAAAAATAGCATATTTTAGCACCAAACAGGTTGAATTTCAGGTATTTGGGAAATTTAATCATCCAGAACACCTCATTACCTAGCAACATCAACAGAGTTGGCATTAAGTCTTATCATTTTGCCACTACGAGTAACTCATTTACCCTTACCAAGACAGAAATCTGAAGTCATCTTAGAGTCTCCCCTTCTCTAACCTCCACCGATTAATTATTCACCCTGTTAAACAGCTCTCAGAAATGTTCCTCCACCACTATTTTCCCTGTCCAAGTATTAAGCCATTAACTGACAGTGCCTCAAATTATAATGATCAGATTTGGGGCTCATGTCTAGATGTTTAACATCTCCTAATATATTCTACTCTTGCAGTGCTAAAATGTTGCAAAGACAGCATGTCAATGCAAAATCAAAGAAGTGCTCCTTTGAACAAAGCACTTGCCTCTTTACAATGTCATTCTATCATCTAATCTAGGAACGCCTAGCTATTCCAGAATGTTAAGTTCTCTCTCTGACAATCCATAGGCCTGGGTCAGATTTCCACCCCTTTTTATTAACATCTATGGTTAAGAAAGGTTTAAGTTCTTGGAAGTACAAAAGTAGCAAAGACCTAATCTCAATAATGTAAAATGTTCAAAAGATCCTGGTTTACATTATGGTAAGATAAAGGAAGAAATCTATTTATATAATTAAAATAAATTTACTTTATCAAGTTTTTCTTTGTCAAAAATCACCAATTTAGCATTTTGCTATAAGAAATACAATGAATTTTTTAAAAGCAAGGAGTTACCTGAGGAGAGTCAAAAGGATATCGACTACTAAACTTAAATAGAAGTTGAAATTTTTCCCCTTCATATAAGGTACCTGGTGCACCTTCCATGTCTACAATCCACCTAGAATAGAAAAAAAGAAATTAAAAACTTCAGATAAAAGGGATTGGGACAAGAAGGAGAAAAGATAACACGAAGAACTTCCTCTATGCCAGGTATTGGGATAGGAGTCATTTGTGTATAATAGCATACTTCATCCTCCCAATAACATTCACATTCCTGGAATGCCTACTCAAGGGTTAAATAACTAGATCAAGGTCAGACAGCTAGCAAAAGACAGAGACAAATTTTATCCCAGGTCTCAGAAAACAAACATAATAAATAACGAATGAATAAATCAAAAACAAAATAAAAACCTAACTCAGGGTGATAACAGCAAAGCCTGTGCTATTCCTACTCAATTTATCCTATCTTATTTTCTCAAGATTATTTCTACAATGACTAAGAAGATTTTATAAATAACATCAAACTAATTAACTTCCATTCTGATATCAATTATTTTAGAAGCAACGGGGGAAGTATCAGCAATGACAACTGAGAACTACAGTCATCTGACCGACGATCTCATCAGTGTTCTAAAGAAGACTAAATAGGAAAAAGAAAGCTAAGCTGACATTGGTCCACGTACTCTGATGGGCATTCAAAATTTTATATGGCTTTTCCTTAGTTTCTCATTATGTCTCAAATGTTTAATAAAACCCAGAATAGATTTCTCTGGTATCAATGCAAGCTTACTTTGTTTCCACGTATAAAAACCATGAATATAAAATAGAGACATAATTAGGAACTCATTCTTATGACTTTGGTCCACTTTGCTTCTAAAATACTGCCCCATTATCTTTCTCATCAAAATCTCTATTTCTCTACCTTCCCCTTCTCCATTTGATTTAAAAGAAAAGAACAACAGGTAATGTACAAAATATACTTATATCTCTGCACTTATAGTAATGATTGTACACCTGACCAATTCCTTCAATGTTATGCTTTTCGGGTATAAAAATTTATTATTTTAAATACAGGGAAACAAAAGAAAGAAAGAAATGAGAATACAGTTTTGGGGTTCTATTCATCACACCACTTACTACTGATTAAGAGTATGTGAAAAGCCGAAACCGGTTTGGCTCAGTGGATAGAGCGTCGGGCTGCGGACTGAAAGGTCCCAGGTTCGATTCCGGTCAAGGGCATGTACCTGGGTTGCGGGCACATCCCCAGTGGGAGATGTGCAGGAGGCAGCTGATCGATGTTTCTCTCTCATCGATGTTTCTAACTCTCTATCTCTCACCTTCCTCTCTGTAAAAAATCAATAAAATATATTTTAAAAAAAAAGTATGTGAAATAATAAATGTGCCTATTCTCTCAAAGCAACAGCGAATGTGAACAGGCTCTTAAGAGCACAGCTATTCATTTTCAGAACGCATGCTGAATACATATGTGGTAAAAAAGATATGACCACAGACCCAAGAGGCAATATTTTACAGTGAAATTAGATAGATCTGCCCCTTAGCTAGCTGTGTGGCCATAAGTAAGCTATTTTACCTCCCCCATTTTAACTATTTCAATTGTAAAACAGGTATTTTTTTTTTAAGTAATCACTTCAAAGTGTTGTTGGATACATAACATTACATATGCAAAAAAACCCCTAGCACATTCCTGACAGCAGAACCAGAACACAATAAATTAAATACAATGCAAAAGCTGCACTAAAAAACAAAATCTAAAACTATTCTCTTTACAAACTAGGTAGGTCCTTCCTAGCCATCAAAATCCCCTTTTAGCCCTAACCAGTTTAGCTCAGTGGATAGAGCGTTGGCCTGTGGACTGAAGGGTCCTGGGTTCGATTCTGGTCAAGGGCATGTACCTTGGTTGCGGGCACATCACCAGTAGGGGGTGTGCAAGAGGCAGCTGATC
The DNA here is from genome assembly GCF_000147115.1 of Myotis lucifugus. Lineage (NCBI taxonomy): Eukaryota > Metazoa > Chordata > Mammalia > Chiroptera > Vespertilionidae > Myotis > Myotis lucifugus. The sequence goes on along the minus strand of NW_005871075.1, from coordinate 8,105,289 downwards.
GATGTTTCTAACTATCCCTCTCCCTTCCTCTCTGTAAAAAGTCAATAAAATATATATTTTAAAAAAAAATCCCCTTTTACCCACCCCCCCTAATCTGGACAACCATTGCAAAGCGATATTCTGAGGAAAACTCAGGACTTCCTGGTAGCCTTTCATTCTGTTTTATAAGGTAATTTTTAGGACAATGTACCATAAATTTATGTGATCTACCCAAGCACAGCCTTTAATAAAAAAAAAAAAATCCTTGCCCAAGGATTTTTTAATGATATATATACATATTTTTTAGGAAGAGAGGGAGGGGAAGAGGGAAAGAGAGACAGACAGACAGAAAGACCCCCTACCTGGGGACTGAACTCTAACCTAGGGATGTGCCCTGACCAGGAACCAATCGAACCTGCCACCTTTTGGTGCATAAGAAAATGCTCCAACCAACTGAGACACCCAGCCAGGGCTACAGCTTTTAAACAGCTAAGCAAATACCTCAATAATCCCTCCAAAGCTGGGTGACAGGTCAAAAAAGGCATAATTTTCTATTGTACAGTATACTATACTTTTAAATAACATTTTATTAATTAAAAAGTAAAATATGATCACCACAGAAAATTTAGAAAAAGTATCAATAAAACAAAAATCACCCATAGATAATTACTGTTAAAAGTTTTTTGGGTACATCTCATTCTAGTCATTTTGTGTTGCAGTTTCTTTATCAATGGTATTGAAGATTAGTAGTTGCATTATGTGCACACTTAATTACATACATTCAAATCATCAGTGTTTATGATTTCAATCACAAGCACACCCCCCAAAGTAAGGATGAGATGGGAGCAGCCTCAGTTCTTAACTTCTTGTGAGTAGCTGAGATTCTAATGTTTAAATATAGGTTTGAACTGCGCAGGTCCACTTATACGGAAATAATTCTTCAATAAATATGTAGAGTACTGTAAATGTATGTTCCTTCTAGTCAATCTGTCTATATTTCTATTCCTTCAGATAGCACAGGGGTTTATTAGGTTAAAGGATATGATACTCGTGTTTTTAAAGGTCTTAATATATGCTACCATAATGTCTTCTACAAAGCTTAATGTGCTTTCATCATCTTTCTTATCCATATCCACATCCCATATAATCCCACTAAATAAAACTTTTGTGATTCATTTATGTTATTTTAAAAGAAAAATTACTGCCAGACAAAAATCTCTAAATGCAATATTCAAAGATAATGCATGCTGTTTTCAAAAGAAACATCAACAAAATGGCAACCAGTCAAATGGGAGAAGATATTTGCAAACAATACCTCCAACAAGGGGTCAATATCCAAAATATATAATGAACTCATACAATTCAACAAAAGAACAATCCAATTAAAAAATAGACAGAGGACCTGAACACTTTTCCCAAGAAGACAAACAAATGGCCAACAGATATACGAAAAGATGCTCAACTTCACTAGCTATAAGGAAAAGGCAAATCAAAACCACAATTATATACCACCTCATGTTGAATGGCTATTATCAATAAGATAAGAAATAATATGTATTGCAGAGGATGTGGAGAAAAAGGAACCATTATGCACTGCTGATGGAAATGTAAATTGGAGCAGTCTCAATGGAAAACAGTATGGATGTTCCTCAAAAAATTAAGAATAGAGCTACCATATGACCCAGCAACTCCTCTTTTGGGTTATCTACCCAAAATATTTGTAAAGATATAGGTATTCCTATGTTCACTGCAACATTATTCAGTGGCCAAGACATGGAAACAACTTAAATGTCCTTTGACTAATGACTGGATAAAGAAGATGTGGTATGTATATACAAGTGAATACTACACTCAGCCATAAAAAAAAGATGGAATATTGCCATTTGAGAAAACATGGGTGGATCTTGAAAGCATCATGTTAATTGAAATAAGTCACATAGAAAAGGACAAGATCATACAATTTTATTCATATGTGGGATATAAAACAAAAAACAACAAAAGAACAAACAAAATAAACTCACAGACACAGACAACAGCATGGTAGTTACCAGAGGGGAAAAGGGGGAGGTCGAAGAGGGTAAGGGGGGAAGAATACTAGATTTTGGGTGGTAAGTACACAATAAAATATAGAGATGTTATATTATAAAGTTGTATACTTGAAACATATATAATGTTAATAACCAATGTTACCCCAATAAAATTAAATTTTTTTAAAAAAGTAATGCTGGCCCAGCTGGTATGGCTCAGTAGTTGATCATCAACCTAAGAACCAGGAAGTCATGGCTCAATTCCTTGTCCAATTCCCAGTCGGAGCACATGCCTGGGTTTCGGGCTTGGTCCCCAGTGTGGGGCATGCAGGAGGCAGCCAATCAATGATTCTCCCTCAGCATTTATGTTTCTCTCTCTCTCTCCCTTCCTCTCTCAAATCAATAAAAAAATATTTTTTTTTAAAAAAAGAAATTGTTATAGAACTAGAGATGTGCATTGCATTTTCAAACATCAATATATCCATCTAAATATCAACATATTAATTGCCCATATTCCTGTTCTTCATGTTTGACTCCTGTCTTAATAACTCAAATATCAAAGTGAAAGGTAACAAAAATTTTTTCTTCTAGAAGGACGAGTATGCCCCCCAACCCTCCATTGTGTGAATTTTGGTTACTTTTGCTCTCTCAACCTAAAATATCCTATATAATAAAAGCCTAATATGCTAAGTGTCTGGTCAACCAGTTGGCCATTCAATCAAAGCATAATATGCTAATGATATGCTAAGGCCACTCAGCCACTTGCTATAACGTGCACCAGTGGGGTCCCTCGGCCTGACCTGCGCCTTCTCGCAATCTGGGACCCCTCAGGCGATGTTGGAGATCCGGTTTTGGCTCATCTCACAGGCCAGGCCTTTTAGTCACAATTCAATATTTGAATTGTCCTTATTTGTCCTACAAGATGGTCTATGGTAAACTTTTATCTTGTAGGCTTCTATCCTTTTTATGTTTTTCTGGAGATTTTTTTTAAAGGAAAGGAGCAATTATTTTATATTTCCCCCCTATTTCAGAACATTCATCCTTAGTTAACAGAATTATTAAATCAAAGGAACAGTAAGAATAGACCATACTAGGTTGTGAGATCTTAGAATGATACTCGTGAAAATATTTTAAACTAAGTCAAATTCATTTTTAAGAGAGGGGACGCATCTCTCTCTACTCTTCTTGGTATCATATCTGGGAAGATACTTCTGCTCCACTCCCAAGGAAGGAGCTGAGTTAGAGAGAATACTTGTGTTCCCTTCCGCCCTTCACTTTTTCATGCATAGAGTAAGGTCTGTTAACTGTATTTACCACTTGCTGGAAGAGAATGTGATGAAATATAAAAACAATTATATATTTAATAAAGTATACAGTCATACATTACACTGATAATAAAAGAAACTAAGTACTTTAAAAATTAAGTACTTACTGTGTAATTGAATTTTGAACACTCTTTTCATTTAAAGTCATCCCAGGAGGTGGGTCATTTTGCAAAGCCAACAGTTCTTTCTGCAGTCGTTTCTAGAAAAAAATACCAATAATAATTTGTACCTTTTTGTTATATGTCTAAATATATTTATAAAAATTGATGTTGTAAAGGATTATGAAGAGCAGCCAGCTATCCACAAAACTTCATAGCTATTTCATGGAGGTTTGTAAGGTCTCAGCCTAGGTTATAAGTGTTGAGTGTTCGTAGTGCTTCTTTTACTGTTTTTCAACTATAAATATAATCCAAAAGAACATGTCATTTCAGACATGAATAAGTTTTAAATAGTTATTTATAATTTACAACCCATATTTCTGTTTTCTTAAATATGATCACCTGCACATTTTTAATCTTTCAACATATATATGTTGAATATAACATATCAGGTCCCAAGATATGTAAATTTATTTTCCGATATAACAGATGCCCCCAAATGGATATGTATTTTGCCTTGTTTGTGCAGCTTTTATTGTCCAACTCTTCAGTTATTATCACTAGTGTACATTAATTTATAGTACACAACAACAAAAAACTCACAGAAGCTCACAATTTATGGGTTTAAAATCCAAATAATTAGAACTGTATGCAACATTATAAAGATTATGAATAAACATCTTTTCTTGGATTAAAGTAGACAAACATAAATATCTGTTCAGAACTCAAGAACTTGCTGCTTAAAAACTAGTATCAAAAAAAAGAGCTAGTATCTGCTTTTTTTCTGGACAAATATTACTATCAATATAGCAATGTTTCTAGATCTTTACAATATATGACATCTTTAAATAAGCTTAACATAACCCAACACCAATACAGTTTAGAAAACAACTCCCCTTCTTTGTTGAGAATCACTGTAACAGAACTTATCAAATGGCTCTTTAGTTGCCAAGAATGAAAAATTTTCCTCAGACCTTGCAATATCATAATTGAAAGTAACGATGAAAATAAGATATCAACTACATACAATTCCCCCCAATCCCATTCTGACCACACCCACATTATCCAGCAAAAGGGTTTGTTTTGGCAACTATATCATGTTATTTTGGTGTAACAAACTCCAACTCATCTTCAGTGCTGGCATTACATTGACTAACATTTACTGCTTCATGTGCTCTTTTAAAAATTTATTTATTATTGACTAGAGGCCCGGTGCACGAACTTTGTGCACTCTGGAGGGGTGGCGTCCCTCAGCCCGGCTTGCACCCTCTCGCAGTCCAGGAGCCCTTGTGGGATGTCCAACTGACGGCTTAGGCCAGGACCAGGCCTAAGCCGTCAGTCAGACATCCTTAGCACTGCCACGGAGGCAGGTGAGGCTCCCGCCACCACTGTTGCGCTTGCCAGCCGTGAGCACAGCTTCTGGTGCACTGACCACAGGGGGCAGCTCCTGTGTTGAGCATCTGTCCCCTGGTGGTCAGTCCGCATCATAGTGACCAGTCGTTCTACCATTCGGTCATTTTGCATATTAGCCTTTTATTATATAGGATTGACTGATTGATTTTAGAGAGAGAGGAAGAGAGAGGGAGGAGAGGGAGAAATATCAATTTCCTATTCCACTTATTGATGCATTGATTGATTCTTATATGTGCCCTGTATGGGGATCAAACCTGCAACCTTGGCATGTCGGGATTATGCTCTAACCAACTGGGGGACTTTCTCAATGTCATCAGCAATGTGCAAAAGTGTTTGTTTTCTTTGCAATCTTGCCAGAACTAAAGGTAATCATCCTCATCAATTTCTGTGAAGTTGGCAAAAAAAATATTCTACCTTGCTTGCTGTTTTAATTTATACTGCTAATGGCTACTTGAATAAATTTTTGTTGTCTACTAACTTAAAATTTGTAAGGCTTTCCCAGTTTGTCATTTGCCCTTTAACTTTGTCGTTTGCCATGCACACACTTAAAAGTTATATTATTAAATATATTTTTTTAAAAAATCAAATAAACGATGATTTCATAAAAAAAAAATAAGAACCTGAAATTTAATTTTGGTTATTTATTTATTTCATGCGTCCATTTTATTTCCCTTTTTAAGGTCTGGGTGAGACTTCTTGGGAAGCCTCTAAAAACTTTACTGTGGGCTACATGGGGCATTAGAAGCCAGAGCACTCCTCCTCCGACTCCTTCCCAGTGTCTGGAGGTGCTATCAGAACCACAGACCCAGCCAGGAGCTTCCCTAAGGCAGTACAGAGTCGGGCCAGGGGGCCACTAGGCAGGCCCTAATTAAGTTTTTCTTTAAAAAAAAATAATTTATTTTAGAATCATGTCTTTCTGTATATTAACTTGGGGAATATCAGTTAATATTTAGGAAATAAGATTTGAGGTCAGCCATCTTCCAAAAAAATTTTTATTTTTGCTCATTTAAAAAAGTACAAGTTAACTATACATCTTTTATCCATGAGTTTAGGAATTGTAGTGATATGGCTTAGAAAGCATAATGGCCGAAGTATTTTCAAAATATAAGTTCATGTGGAAAAGAATTTTGTTTATGTGTGTGGAGGAAACCTATAGGTTTAAAATAATATGTCAGCCAACTGATTTAAAAGACCTTTAATTGTTTTGTTTTTGAAGCCACCCTTGTCTTCCTATGAGGAAGAATTGAGAGGGGATGCTTCTCTGTGTAAAACTCCAAATTGGTGGTGTTGACTTTTGAGCTTGAACATTTTCAGACTTGATTAAAACTTGGTTTATTCTAATTTCTGTATCAAAAGAGTTTTACGTGGTAACTAGTCTTATAACATGTATGTATCGTATGTTTGTTCATCTAAAGCTTTTTAATCCAAATAAAAATGGAGTTTGCAAAGTGAAAAAAAAATTAAATTTCACTGTGCTGGAAATGAAAATCTGTTTAGTCTTTGAAACACATTATTTGGCTTTCAGGAGACCACAGTCCTGATTTTTCTCCTTTGTGACCACTCACTCCTTTTGGGCACTACTGTACCCCGAAAGCATGAGGAAGTGATTTATGCATTTGTCTCTCTTTAGGCTATGGGCTTTTAAAAACCAGTCTTGTAGCTTTTTGCATTCCGATTTTTGAAGATGTCAATTTAAAATAAGAATGAGTAGCTTCATTTATTGACAGCTTTCCATTTCCTAAGGGGGGGAAAGTTTCAATAAGTTATTAGGAGTTAAGGTCTCTAGAAGTGTATTTAGAATTCAGTAGGAATGAAAACATTTCCTTAATATGCCTGAATCAGTATTTTAAAATAAAATTTTATAGCTTAGCATCTCACCCAGAAATAAATGGCAATTGTTGTAATTATTTTTTAAATATATTTTTATTGATTTCAGAGAGGAAGGGAGAGGGGGAGAGAGTTAGGAACATCAGTGATGAGAGAGAATCATTGATTGGCTGCTTTCTACATGCCCCCTACTGGGAATTGAGCCCGCAACCCAGGCATGTGCCCTTGACCAGAACCGAACCCGAGACCCTTCAGTTTGCAGGCTGATGCTCTATCCACTGAGCCAAACCAGCTAGGGCTGTTATAATTATTAATATATTGCGGGAGAGGGGGAATAGTGGTTGTTATTGTCATGATATTAATGAGTACCAACAAATTTTTTTCCTATCTTGCTCCCCTATTATCCTTTCATCTTTAGTTTGTTGTTAGATGAAATTGGAAAGAAAACTTACTGGCCATTGTATGTACTGCTGTATTAGCAACCTTTGTCATATATATATATATATATATATATATATATATATATATATGGCTACATTTTTAATATTTTCCCTCATTTCTGTTTCTTCCTATGCTAAACAAGGATTTCTATCTTTTAGAATAGTTTCTTAAATCTGTCACTTTGAGATAAAACTTCACAAGATGTGAGGCCTAACTCCCCATGCCCTTAAACTTGCTCCGTTTCTCATCACATTTTAATATACCATATACTTACCTGTTTTGTTATTATTTACTGACCATCTTCCCCACTGCCCCCATCATTTAAGCTTTACAGGCCCAGGAATCTTGTCAGTTTGTCCCTTTATGCATTGCCATTGTTAGTATCTAAGAGGAATATATTCTGTTGTGTTTTTTTTAAAATATATTTTTATTGATTTCAGAGAGAAGAGAGAGAAACAGCAATGCTGAGAGAGAATCAATGATCGGCTGCCTCCCACATGCCCCACACTGGGGACCGAGCCCACAACCCGGGCATGTGCCCTTGACCAAAATCAAACCCAGGACCCTTCAGTCTGCAGGCCGATGCTCTATCCACTGAGCCAAACTGGCTACGGCTTGTTCTGGTTTTGATTTATGACAGAACTATCATTTAAATGTTTTGTGCCTTGGTTTCAACATACATTAGTGTGGGATAATACTTACAGAAATGCATTAGTTTAGAAGCTGAACTGCTTTATATATTAATGGCCTTTTTAGGATGCTATTTAAAAATATTTTAAAAATTCATTTTAGAGACAAGAAGGAAATATCCATTGGTTATCTCCAACTGGGGACCGAACCTGTCACCTTTCAGTGTGTGGGATGGCATTCCAACCCAGTGAGCAACACCGGCCAGGGCACTTTTTGTTTTACTAGGAGCGTATCGTTTGATGTGGTATTCTTTAACTTAAACAGTAATGTACACTATAAAACAAACATCTTAGTACATATTTATACTGTCATGCCCATCATCTTCAGCTGTCTGAAAAAGGAAATGATCAGGAGCTGAAGCGGCAAAAATCACATTGGGATGAAATGCCATAATACAGCACTGTGCTACACAATGTGGGCCTGTGGCTGGGTCATGCTTTTATTTTATGAGGACTTGGAAAAATCATTCTTAATTTCTCTAGTTAGTTTCTATGAGGTGGTATGTAATATAGTTTAAGCGCACCTGAAGCAGGCCCTGGCCAAGTAGCTCTATAGAAAACAAAAACAAAGTGAACTTGGGGACACTGAAATTTTGCCTTGGGGGTTTCTACCAAGCCAAGGGTGGGGGTGGGAGGAACCAAAAAGTGAGGAATCTAACAGAAGACCTACAAAAAACTGTGACCCCATCCGTGAAAGGATGAACAAGGTAGAGGGTGCAGAAGACAGCAGTGAAATCTGCCTGTTTTGAACTCAGCAATGAGTAGAGGGAAAAAATTCTTCCACGAAATGTCATAACCTCAAGTGGACATCTACAGGGGTGTGCAATCTGAACTACTACCTGAGAACCTTAGGCAAGAATTTAATTAAAAGTGTTCCATGAAGTAATGCCCCAGGCCACTGACAGAGCAAATAAAAATCCTGAAAAAATACAAGTTCTATCTTTTGAAGCAACAATTTCACTTCTTAGAATCTAGAAAGATACATTCAAAAATTCATAAAGACGAAATGAGATATTATTCAGAAAACAATAGCATGCAATACCAGATATAATAAAAATCTATCTTCCCCAGCTGGAAAAGCACTAGTTCCCCAATTAATTTACTTTATGTTCTTGTAGCATTTATATAACTGAGCAACTCCAAGGCAGAAATTATGGTCTATTCATCTTTGTATTCCTAGCATTTAAAACTGTGCTATGAATATGTATTTTTGCCTCACTGTTTGTAGGAGAAAAATCCATAAACAATATATGTATCAACAGGTTATACAAATTATTATGACATATGAAAACAAGACTATCAAAAGCATAGAGAATTATGTGGATCTAGGTGTACTAACAATAAAAGAACTGCAAAATATTGAAATAAAGAAAAAGCAAGCAGCAAAAACACATAAAATCCTTTTTTTAAATTTTTAAAATATATTTTATTGATTTTCTACAGAGAGGAAGGGAGAGGGAGAGTTAGAAACATCGATGAGAGAGAAACATCGATTCAGCTGCCTCCTGCACACTCCCTACTGGGTATGCGCCCGCAACCAAGGTACATGCCCTTGACGGGAACTGAACCCGGGACCCCTCAGTCCACAGGCCAACGCTCTATCCACTGAGCCAAACCGGTCAGGGCCACATAAAATCCTTTTACGTTAAAACAAAAGCCAAGAGATTTATTTACCCAAATGTCATATAACACATACAAGAGATAAGAAAGAAGCACATCCAACTATTTTACAGTAGTTCCCTACTAGCAGTAGAAATGGAGAGGACATCCCTATTTGCACTATATACTTTTACATTATGACTATTTACAACAAGTAGAAGGGTATTTCTTGTATAATTAGAAAATAAATATAAGGGCCCAATGGATAAAAAAAACACGTCCACATAAAAACATGTCCACAAATGTTCATAGCAACATTATTCATAATAGCCAAAATGTGGAAGCAACCCAAATATCCATTAACTGATGAATGGGGTAAACAAAATATGTTGTATATATAAAGTGGAATATTATTTGGCTATAAAAAAGAATGAAGTACTAATACATGCTGCAACATGGATGAACCTCAAAAACATTATGCTAAGTAATGACAAAAAAGTCAGTAACAAAAATCCACATATATACCATTTACATGAAATATCCAAAACAGGCAAATTTATACATACAGAAAGTAGACAGGAATTTGCCAAGGGATGGGGAGAATAGCAAGTGGGATGTTGGAGAATACATGCTTACAAGCACAAGGTTTCTTTTGGGAATTATGAAAATATTCTTATATTAAATTATGGAGATGGTTGCACACCTGATTGTACACTTTATATGGGTGAATTTTATGACAGATAAATTACATCTAAATAAAACTCAGTGATAGATTAAACAGCAGATTAAACACAAGTGAAGAGGGAATTAGTACCTAAGCGGAAGATCTGAAGAATTTTTCCAGGATGTAACACAAAGGGAACACAAAAGAGAATGGAAGGCAACATTTAAAGAGATAATGCCTGAAAATTTCCCAGAATTGTTGAATACATCAGTCCTCAAATTCAAAAGCCCAATGAATTCCAAAAAACATAAAAAGAATTCCAAACTTAAACACATCACTGTGAAAGTACAGAACACCATCTAAAATAGTTAATTCTAAAACCATAGAGAAAATATAGATTACCTACAAAACTACAAAATTCAGAGTGATGGTTACCATTAAAATATTCATTTTTTAATCTCAATTCCAGTTGACATGCAGTATATTAGTTTCAGGTGTACAACATAGTAGACATTTATATAACAACTAGAGGCCCGGTGCACAAAATCTGTGCACTCGGTTGGGGCGGGGGGTGCGTCCCTCAGCCCGGCCTTCGCCCATTTGCAGTCCAGGACCCCGTGGGGGATGTCCACCTGTTGACTTAGGCCCACTCCCCGGGGATCAGGCTTAAGCTTGCAGTCAGACATCCTTCTGGTAGCCAGGGAGCCCTCGGGGGATGTCCGACTAAAGGCTTAGGCCCCCAAGGGATCGGGCCTAAACTGTTAGACATTCTTAGTGCTGCCACGGAGGTGGGAGAGGCTCCTGCCACCACCTCCGCACTGGCCAGCCATGAGCCAGCTTCTGGCTGAGTGGCACTACTCCTTGGTCTGACCTAAACCCTAGAGATTAGTACTTCATTTTACAACTTTTTCTCAGTTTATAGGCAACAGCAAACTCAGACCACACAGTCGGGTGTGCGAGAAATGTTGCTTTCTTTATTGTTTAGTAACCAAACCTAACTTCAACTTCAGCCCCCATTCTGCCAAGTGAAAAAACAAAAACAAAATATTATTTAACTTAGGTTCCCCACCCCCTTCTCTGGAGTTGTACTTCCATGTCAGACAGTTTATATCTCAGGCAGAGGTGCCAAAGAACCGAGCAGGGTCAAGAACATGTGGATCTCAGTCTTCTGTCTGGACTGGCCCCCACCCAGTGCCCTTGACCCTCACCTGACCCTCACCTCAGAGCTCAAGTCCATGCCGACCCCTGGTATATTCTCCTCATCTGGGCCTTGAGGCCTCTTGAGTCCAATTCCCTCTCTTCATCCCTCCCTGCCACCTTCTCTCTCTCACACAAAGAGCTATTGGGCTTTCTGGGGTGAGGTCCTCTGACACCTCCTCAGCCCCGTTGCATGGACATCATCTCGGTGCCTTGGTCACGGCCACAAAGCTGTGTGGCTGCTCTCAGACCCTCCGTCTCCTGCTGCCTTAGGGAGTGACTCAGTGGGAGGGGAGGGTCACAGTCCTTTTTACATGGCTGCCAACAAACACTCAGTGTTCCTTCCCTCTAGTTCTCCTTCTCCTCCTCACCCCAGTCCAGGCACGTCTATGTGCAGGGCAGGGGAGGGTGGGAGGCAGAGGTGTCTCTGACCCAGCACACAGACTTCCAGATCCACTGCTCCCCCAGGAGGCCTTCCATGCTCTGGACCTCGACACCCAGAACCTGTCCCCTCTCAGCTGCAGGTCTTTGCCCAGTGGTCAAGTCTGTTTAGAGCAGTGTTTCTCAACCTTGGCTACACATTAGAATCACCTGGGAATCTTTTTAAAATCCCGATTTCTGCCCCTCATCCTTTGTTACTAATGTTGTGGCTCTACCCCATAACAAAGAAACAGAATTTCCAGAGGATGAGGCCCAGAAATCAGGATTTAAAAAAGATTCCCAGGTGATTCTAATGTGCAGCCAAGGTTGAAAACCACTGGTTTAGAGGCTTGAAGTCAAGAAGTGCCTCTTTGTTCTCTGCTTTCTGGAGGCGGTCAGTCAGCATGGAACATTCCTGCCCTGGACTGGGGAGGGGTCTCTGGGTGTTAGGAATACCAGGAGGGGGAGCACAGACTCCTCCTAGAGCTCTGAGATGGGAAAGGCAGCACCCCCTCACCTCTAACCCCAGGACATTTCTTTAGAAGCAGAAGCCTCATCCTGTGCAGGGGCCTGTGCTGGCTGCCTCAGTTTCTCAGAGACAACGAATTTGATGAACGTCTTTTCCCCACTGCAGTAGCTGCTTCATTTGTTTGTTCTCGAATTTTTCATTAGCTGCTAAATCGCCCCTGTGGCTGCAAACCTGTTGTGCCTGACTCAGCCAGTGGGGAGCTATGGGAGCTGTGCAGGGACAGGGGAAGGGGGAGGGGGGCCCGGCCTGCAGAGAGGGTCAGTGGTGCCTGCCTGGCTGTCTCAGAGGATGTGGCTTAGGTTAGGTCCTGTCCTTTGGCGACTTTAGGAGGGGAGGCCGTGTCCTCCGCTCCCTACTTTGACTCAGGGGCGGAAGTTCTCCTTGCTCTCTGGCCTCATAACTCAGTGGATCATAGTGGGATGCGGCAGGCAGGCGGCTTTCTGCAACTGCAGACTGCACACGGGCGCCAGCCGGAGGTTTCTGCGGCTGCACACACTGTGGGCAGGCGGCTTCTACAGCCGCACACGGGCGCAGGCCTGAAACCAGGGACTGAATCGGGTCAGGGACGGCGGGCAGGCGGCTTCTGTGGCTGTACACAGGCGTGAGCCGGCAGCTTCTGTGGCTGTACACGGACGCCGGCCTGTGGCTCGGACCCGATAGGGTCACGGGCGGCGGGCAGGTGGCTTCTGGGGTGTCCGGGGTTGCCGCCGGGCCTGTGCCCCAGCTCTCCCACCTTCGGATCACGGGGCGCAGGCCCTCCCGCCCTCCGATCGCCATAGAGATCGCTCCACAGGCCAGCCGGCAACCCCAGCCCCTGGGGTCGGGTTTGCTGCCCGGCTTTGCAATGGCGATCACAGGCTGGGGGGTGGGGAAAGGCGGCCTTTGCCCACCCCCTAGCTCTTGCCTGCCTCCTGGGTTGCCGTTCACCATTCTTCAGTCCTTCCCCTTTCGCCTCCCATCATTGAGCGTATACAAATTAGCCGCCATCTTTGTTGGCGGTTAACCGCCATCTTAGTTGGCAGTTAATTTGCATAAGAATATGCTGATTAGCCAATGGGAAGGGTATCGGTCGTACACTAATTACCATGTTTCTCTTTTATTAGTGTAGAAGTAATTACCTAGGTAAGTATAGTCCCCATGTGACACCATACATAATTATTACAATACTAGAGGCCCGGTGCACAAAAATTTGTGCACTCGGGGGGGAGAGGGGGTCCCTCAGCCCTGCCTGTGCCCTCTCGCAGTCTGGGACCCCTCAGGAGATAATGACCTGCTGGCTTAGGCCTGCTCCTGGGTGGCAGAGGGCAGGCCCAATCCCTAGGTGCAGCCCCTGGTCGGGCTCAGAGCAGGGCCGATTGGGGAGTTGAGGCGCCGCCCCCTGTCATGCACAGAGCAGGGCGGATCGGGAGGTTGCGATGCCACCCCTAGTCACGCTCAGGGTAGGGCCGATTGGGGGGTTGGGGCACCGCCCCCTGTCACACTCAAGGCAGGGTCGATGGGGAGGTTGTGGCACCACCCCCTGACACGCACAGAGCAGGGCCGATCAGGGGGTTGGGGTGCTGCCCCCTGTCACACACAGAGCAGGGCCCATACAGGGGTTTGGGGAGCTCCCCCTTGTCAACGCACCAGGAGCAGGGCCCATCAGGGGGTTTGAGGAGCTCCCCCTTTCACACTCAGAGTAGAGCTGATAGGGGAGATAGGGCACCGCCCCCCTGTCACACACACAGCAGGGCGGATCAGGGGGTTGGGGCGCCACCACTGTCCCACTCAGGGCGGGGCCGATGTGAAAGTTATGGCTCTACCCCATCACACACAGAACAGGGCCCGTGTGGGGGGGAGGGGTTGGGGCGCCACCCTCTATCACCCACAGAGCAGGGCCGATCAGGGGGTTGGGGCCCCACCACTTTCACACTCAGGATAGGGCCGATGGGGAGGTTATGGCTTTACCTTGTCACACACAGAGCAGGGCCTGTTGGGGGGGGGGGGGGGCGCCGCACCCTGTCACACACAGAGCCGCAGGGTGATCAGGGGGTTTGGGCGCTGCCCCCTGTCACGCTGATCCCGGTGCCGGCAGGCCTCACTGCTCTGCTGATCCCGGTGCTGGGAGGCATATTACCCTTTTACTATACAGGATAGAGGCCTGGGGGCCGGCTGGTTTGCCCTGAAGGGTGTCCTGGATCAGGGTGGGGGTTCCCACTGCGGTGCCTGGCCAGTCTGGGTGAGGGGCTGGGGGTTGCTTTCAGGGTGGCGGTGGTTGACTAAAGCTCCCAACCACTCCTTTTTTTCTTCTTTTTTTTTTTTTTTTTTATTCTGGGCCAGCTTTAGCTCTGGCTCTAGCTCTGAGACTTCTGCTGCTATAATCGAAACAATGTATAACTTCAGCTCTGAGATCCCCGCTGGCTGAAAGCTGGTTTCTGGGGTTTTGTTTATCTTCTATGTTTGCAACATAGTTTCTTAGAGTTGTAGCTCAGAGGCTGGAAAGTCAGGCAGGGAACGATGGAGTCCGCAGTCACTGGAGCAAGCAAGCCTCATGTTCGCTTCCAGCTGCCTGGCTGCCGGCCGCCATCTTGGCTGACAGTTAATTTGCATAAGGATATGCTGATTAGCCAATGAAAAGGGTAGCGGTCGTACGCTAATTACCATGTTTCTCTTTTATTAGTGTAGGCTAGAGGCCCGGTGCACAAAAATTTGTGCACTCGGGGGGGGGGGTCCCCCAGCCCGGCCTGTGCCCTCTCACAGTCTGGGACCCCTTGGGAGATAACGACCTGCTGGCTTAGGCCTGCTCCCGGGTGGCAGAGGGCAGGCCCAATCCCTAAGTGCAGCCCCTGGTCAGGCTCAGAGCAGGGCCAATTGGGGAGTTGGGGCGCCGCCCCGTCATGCACTGAGCAGGGCGGATCGGGAGGTTGCAATGCCACCCTCAGTCACGCTCAGGGTAGACTGATTGGGGGGTTGGGGCACCACCCCCTGTTACACTCAAGGCAGGGTCAATGGGGAGGTTGCGGCTCCACCCCCTGTCACGCACAGAGCAGGGCCGATCAGGGGGTTGGGGTGCTGCCCCCTGTCACTAACAGAGCAGGGTCCATCAGGGGGGTTGGGGCGCTGCCCCCTGTCACTCACAGAGCAGGGTCCATCAGGGGGTTGAGGAGCTCCCACCTGTCACTCACAGAGTAGGGCCGATAGGGGAGCTGGGGCACCGCCCCCTGTCACACACAGAGCAGGGCGGATCAAGGGGTTGGGGCGCTGCACCCTGTCACACTCAGGGCAGGGCCAATGGGGAGGTTATGGCTCTACCCTGTCACACACAGAGCAAGGCCCGTGGAGGGGGGTTGGGGCGCCACCCTCTATTACCCACAGAGCAGGGACGATCAGGGGGTTGGGGCACTGCCACTGTCACACTCAGGGCAGGGCCGATGGAGAGGTTATGGTTCTACCCTGTCACACACAGAGCAGGGCCCGTGTGGGCGGGGGGTTTGGGCACCGCACCCTGTCACACACAGAGCAGGGCCGATCAGGGGGTTGGTGCGCTGCACCCTGTCACACACAGAGCTGCAGGGCAATTGGGGGATTGGGGAGCTCCCCCCCTATCAGGCACAGAGCAGGGCTGATCAGGGGGTTTGGGCACTGCCCCCTGTCACGCTGATCCCGGTGCCGGGAGGCCTCACTGCTCTGCTGATCCCGGTGCTGGGAGGCATATTACCCTTTTACTATATAGAATAGAGGCCTGGTGCACGGGTAGGGGCCGGCTGGTTTGCCCTGAAGGGTGTCCTGGATCAGGGTGGGGGTCCCCACTGGGGTGCCTGGCCAGGCTGGCTGAGGGCTGTTTTCCGGCTGGCAGGTGACTAAAAGCTCCCAATCGCTCCTTGTTTTCTTTTTCTTTTTTATTCTGGGCCAGCTTTAGCTCTGAGGCCTCGCTGCTGAAAACATGGATACAATGTTGCGGTCCGGGGCTGACTGAAAGCCAGTTTTGTTTAGCTTCTTATTTGCAACATAGTAATAGTTGCTTAGAGTTGCAGTTGAGCGGCCGGCAAGTGAGGCGGGGAACGTTGGAGTCTGCAGTTCCTGGAGGAAGCAAGCCTCCCTGCTCGCTTCAGTGCATGGCTGCCAGCCGCCATCTTGGCTGACAGTTAATTTGCATAAGGATACGCTGATTAGCCAATGGGAAGGGTAGCGGTCGTACGCCAATTACCATGTTTCTCTTTTATTAGTGTAGATTATTGACCATATTTCCTATGCTATACTGCCATCTCCATGACTATTTTCTTATCTGACAATTTGTACATCTTAACCCCCTCCCATCCAGCAACCATCAATTTGTTCTCCACATCGATGAGTTTTTGTTTGTTCATTTATTTTGTTTTTTAAGTTCCATATGTAAGTGAAATCATATGGTATTTGTCCGATTTATTTCACTTAGCATAATACCCTCTAGATCAGTGGTTCTCAACCTTCCTAATGCCGCGACCCTTTAATACAGTTCCTCATGTTGTGGTGACCCCCAACCATAAAATTATTTTTGTTGCTACTTCATAACTGTAATTTTGCTACTGTTATGAATCGTAATGTAAATATCTGATATGCAGGATGTATTTTCATTGTTACAAATTGAACATAATTAAAGCATAGTGATTAATCACAAAAACAATACGTAGTTATATATGTGTTTTCCGATGGTCTTAGGCAACCCCTGTGAAAGGGTCGTTCGACCCCCAAAGGGGTCGCGACCCACAGGTTGAGAACCGCTGCTCTAGATCCATCCATGTTGTTGCAAATGGCAAGATTTCTTTTTTGTTCTCTTTTTTACAGAGAGGAAGGGAGAGGGATAGTTAGAAACATGGATGAGAGAGAAACATCGATCAGCTGCCTCCTGCACACCTCCTACTGAGGATGTGCCCGCAACCAAGGTACATGCCCTTGACCGGAATTGAACCTGGGACCCTTCAGTCTGCAGGCCGACGCTCTATCCACTGAGCCAAACCGGTTAGGGCACAAGATTTCATTCTTTTTTTCTAATGGTAGAGTAATAATCTATTGAACACATGTACTATACCTTCTTTATCTAAAAGCTGTAACTATGTTTAAGGGTAAAAAGGCTATCAGAAGCCAGTCTGCATTTCATAGACATCAGTAAATATTCTGTCCTCTGCAAGATCTGAGAGAACCAATCACAAAAACCCTAGACCAAAACCTCACCCCACACAACCTCATACCCTCTCTTCCCACGAACACACACAGACAAATATACACCCAGACACATCCTAAAGAATAAAACATTTGGAAAAGGGATACAACATCAAGAATGAGAAGTAACCTGAAACACAACATTTCTGTGTTTAGGGAGAAAACGATCACATAATTTCAGTATCAATGAAGCAAGATCTGAGATGATTTGCTGTCAACATTTTAAGGTTTGTGAACTGGAAGCTTAAGAGAAAAACACTGCCCTGGCCAGTTTGGCTCAGTGGATAGAGCATCAGCCCGAAGACTGATTCTTCTTTCCTTTCTTCTCCAGGTTCAATTCTTGCCAAGGGCATGTACCTCAGTTGCAGGCTCGATCACTGGTCCTGGTTAGAGCACATGCGGGAGGCAACTAGTCGATGTGTCTCTCTCACATTGATGTTTCTCTATGTCTCTCCCCCTCTATTCCACTCTCTCTAAAAATCAATGGAAAAATATCCTCGTGTGAGGATTAATTTTTTTAAAAAAGAGAGAAAAACACCTACCATCAGAAAAAAAAACAGAATTTCATTGCGGCATTATCTACAAAGTGAAATAATCATCAACCAAATATTAATCTAGTTGAAAGAGATGCATGTAATTAACAGAAAATTTACACTAATTTTAAAATACTATATACGGAGAACCAAGATGGCGGCATAAGGTATAGACCTGTGCGTGCTGCCTCCCACAACAACATTGAAACTACCAACTATAAGACAAAACAGCTATCATTCAAAACCATGGGAAAGCTGGCCCAGTGGAAGTTCTACAACTGGAAGGAAAGAAAAAAGCACATTGAGAACAGAGGTACGGAGTCACGCGCCAGGCGGGCTGCAACTGGATGCGTGGTTTTTTCCTATCAGAAGGGGATACAAGCTCTCAAATCCACTGAGCTTGTTTGGGGCGGGATTCTGAGATCCCAGACCCCTACGGGGAGAGGCGGGACGGCCTTGCAGTGGGTCGGAAAGCGAGGGTGGCTTTCTCGACTCAATTTACATCCCCACCCAAGCGGGGACGCGGGGACGCCATTGCTGTCTGCTCCGCCCTGGTGATTCTCTGAGACTCCGCTCTACTCAATTTACATCCCCACCCAAGCTGTGCCAGTGGCACAAAAGGAATCACCTGCGCTTTTGCAGCCTAACCCAACAAACTGCAGATTTCAACTCCTCGCATCCATAAGGGACACACTCAAGAAGCAGAATCAGGTTCGGAGGAAGCCGGAGCCGGACCCGGCTGGGCCGGCGACATGGAACCGCTGTACCAGCAAACGCACAAGCAGGTCCACCAGATCCAGTCTCACATGGGACGCCGGAAGACGGCAGACAAGCAGCCTGTGCACTTAGTAGAAAACAAAATCCAAGCAAGCATACCAGATATTCAGCCAGCTAGAACACCTGGAGATTTTGTCCAGCAAGGAGCCTCCCAACAAAAGACAGAATGCCAAACTTCGTGTTGACCAGTTAAAGTATGATGTCCAGCACCTGTAGACTGCTCTCAGAAACTTACAGCATCAGCGATACGCAAGGGAGCAGCAGGAGAGACAGAGAGGAGCTTCTGTCTCGCACCTTCACCCCCAATGTGGGATGCGGCGCCCCCTTCGAGGCTGCATGAGGCTGTGACAGCCCCTGCGAGGCAGTGATGGACCCTGTGAGGCTGCGACGGCCCCTGCAAGGCTGCGTGAGGCTGCCTTGGCCCCTGCGAGGCTGCAACGGCCCCTGTAAGGCTGTGTGAGGCTGCGACGGCCCCTGCAAGGCTGTGTGAGGCTGCGTGAGGCTGCGACGGCCCCTGCGAGGCAGCGACGGCCCCTGCGAGGCTGAGACGGCCCCTGTGAGGCTGTGTGAGGCTGCGACGGCCCCTGCGAGGCTGCGATGGCCCCTCCGAGGCTGCGACGGACCCTGTGAGGCTGCGTGAGGCTGCGTTGGCCCCTGCAAGGCTGCGACGGCCCCTGTAAGACTGTGTGAGGCTGCGTGAGGCTGCGACGGCCCCTGCGAGGCAGCGACGGCCCCTGCGAGGCAGCGACAGACCCTGCGAGGCTGAGACGGCCCCTGTGAGGCTGTGTGAGGCTGCGACGGCCCCTGCGAGGCTGTGTGAGGCTGCGACGGCCCCTGCGAGGCTGCAACGGCCCCTGAGGCTGTGTGAGGCTGCGACGGCCCCTGCAAGGCTGCGACGGCCCCTGTAAGGCTGTGTGAGGCTGCGTGAGGCTGCGACGGCCCCTGCAAGGCTGCGACGGCCCCTGCGAGGCTGTGTGAGGCTGCGTTGGCCCCTGCGAGGCTGCGACGGCCCCTGGGAAGCCGGCAGAACCCCGCAAGCCGCCCAGACGGCTTCGTCGACAGCCCGCGAACCAGCTTGCAGCCCCACACACAACTATCACCCGAAGGCGAGAGGGGCGAGAGCAGCTGTAGTGTTGCTTTCTCCTCACTTTTGGTAGCGAAATCCTCATTTTAAACATAAGAGGACACATTATTTTAAAAAGCCGTTACGTGGCTCTGTACCCTTTCTGAGTAGAGCGTGAACAAGTCGTGAGAGACCTTTCCGAACACAGGGACACGTTGCGGATGGAAATAGCTACATTTTCCATGTGTATGACCTTTGACCGGGCGACAAAAAGCGTACACCTATGGATGAGGACAGTGGGGGGGTAAGGGCAGAGGGTGGGGTGGGAACTGGGTGGAGGGGAGCTATGGGGGGAAAAAAGGGCAACAACTGTAATAATCTGAGCAATAAAGATTCATTTTAAAAAATTTTAAAAAAATACTATATACTTTATCCTATTTAATTCTTTAGTTTAATTGGGCCAGGGAAGAAGCTGAAGCAAAAGGAATCAAAGACAGGGCAAGAAGCGATGTTTGCATATTGTTTATGACCTATTTGAGGGGGGGGAGTATTTACTTAGAAAACATATGAGTGCTTACAAACAACAGAGTTGTCCTTAGTGAGTTAAAAATCTAATAAAGACAAAGTACCTCTATATTAAGTATGAGGCAGAAATGAAAAATCCCATGAAAGAGGCAAAATGTGCTGAGAGCACATAAGGTAAAAAAATGTGTACACTGTGAAAACAGGCTAAGTTTGGTGGGTTCATAATGTCAGGTATAAAGCTGTGAAGAACTAAAGTAGATTTGAGTAAAATATGAATTCAGAAAAATAGTACAAAGAGTGGAAGGACTAACTAATAACCTGCTAGACAGGAAAAAAATTATCCCAGAAACAATGACAAGACAAGGGGAGCTATTGAACTAGCCAGAATTCAAAATGGAATTTCAATATAAAAAGTGACTAAAAAACGTTGCTAAGTTTTCCTAGCAAGTAAAGGAGAACAACAGAATGTACACAGCCGCAGTAATGTCCACTTCAACCTAAGGACAAGGGAAGATAGACCCAGGACAGAGAATCAAAAACTACCTAACTCCCAGGGATATGAATGGGCTGAAAGGAAGTTCAGCATTGGTTTGCAAAGGGAGATGCCTGGCTCAGCAGTTCAGCGTCTCAGGAGGTCACAGTATGATTCCTGGTCAGGGCACATAGCCAGGTTGGGGGCTCAATCCCCAGTGTGGGGCATTCACATCATTGATCTCTCTCTCTCTCTCTCTCTCTCTCTCTCTCTCTCTCTCTCTCTCTTTCCCTTCCTCTCTGAAATCAATATATATTAAAAAAATAAATAAATAAGGAAGATGCAAGGGCTAGCAGCAATGGCCCTAAAGAAAGGCTATTCACATTTTAATACAAGGCTCCTAAGATTATTTAAAACAACAATAAAAATTTGAGTGTGAGTCATGGTTTGGGTTTGGCTTGAGGGACAGAGCGTTGGCCTGTGAAGTGAAGGGTCCCGGGTTCGATTCTGGTCAAGGGCATGTACCTCAGTTACAGTTCCCTACCCTAGTTGGAGGCATGTGGGAGGCAACCAATTGATGTGTCTCTCTCACACTGGTGTTTCTCCTCTCTTTTTCCTTTCCACTCTCTCTAAAAACCAATGTAAAAAATATCCTTGGACAAGGATTTAAAAAAAAAATTTTTTTTAAACAACAAAAAAAACACTTGAGATTGTAATTATCCAACTCCAAAGATTCATGACATAAAATTTGTAGGTTTATCTAGGTACACAACTGGTATATAGGAGAATCACTTAGCTCATAACCGAGTCTGGAGGACCACCCAGCAGCCATATCTTAATGCACTTGGTACACTAATCCTCCTCCACAAGGAACTCTCAGGGCAGTTACTTTGTTTCTTTGAATAAAATAGCTACCACAGTGGTCGGCAAACTCATTAGTCAAAAGAACCAAATATCAATAGTACAACGATTGAAATTTCTTTTGAGAGCCAAATTTTTTAAACTTAAACTATATAGGTAGGTACATTGTTATTAACTTAACTAGAGGCCTGATGCATGAAATTCATGCAAGAGTAGTCCTTCGCAGACACAGCGGCTGCCTGGATCCCTCCCTCACAGCCATGGCGGCTGCCTCCATCCTGTGGCTGCAGCCCCGGCTTCGTCCAGTCTAATTAGCATATTACGCTTTTATTATTGTAGATTAGGGTACTCCTAAACTGGCCTTTGCTAAAAACGTCCTCAATCTGATTGAGGTACGTTCGCTGAGGTCGACCCCTTCCAACTCTCCCATCCGCACTCGTCTTGTATACTTGTTTCGTCTATCTCCTTTAGTTCATCCTCTCTATGTGTCCAAACCATCCCAACATACCTTTCTCAATCCTCAACACTACATCTT
Source organism: Myotis lucifugus (assembly GCF_000147115.1). Lineage (NCBI taxonomy): Eukaryota > Metazoa > Chordata > Mammalia > Chiroptera > Vespertilionidae > Myotis > Myotis lucifugus. Next base: position 8,083,137 of record NW_005871075.1, on the reverse strand, counting down.
CTTTCACTCCACAACGTTCCCTAAAATTAACTTAATAAACTTTACTTAAAGTTTTAAGTCAACTTCGCACTGTACATGCGCGCCTGCACGTGGTATTTTGTAGAAGAGCCACACTCAAGGGGCCAAAGAGCCGCACGTGGCTCACGAGCTGCGGTTTGCCAACCACTGAGCTACCAAATGAGATTTCACTAAAATTATAAGGCAGTTAATATTGGCTCTGATATTTAGTTCAGGAAATGAATGCTCTTTAATAGAAATGTGATTATGTGGACAGCAAGGAACATGTATAAACATTTTCACAGTCTCACAATTAATTCTTTTAAAAAAACACATATTTTTATTGATTTCAGAGAGGAAGAGGGAGATAGAAACATCAATGATCAGAGAGAACCATTGATTGGTTGCCTCCTGCACGCTCCCTACAGGGGACTGAACCCAAAACCCAGGCATGTGCCCTTGACCAAAACCAAAACCGGAACCCTTCGGTCTGCAGGCCGATACTCTATCCACTGAGCCAAACCAGCTAGGGCTCACATTTGATTCTTAAAGCTCTCCCCAGATGTATCAACTTTCATATGTCTACCATCTCCTGAACTCTGAATCTGGTCCAAGATGTATTACATCATCCAATTTACAAAATCTGCACACCTAAAATCCCCCATTGTAGTGAAGATCAACTCTAAACTTAGGGTGTGCATTAGCTGAGAAAAAATCCAATGCCCAAGATTGCTCTCTGGGGATAGTTTTGTTTTGTTTTGTTTAAAGCTTCCCAGGTGACTTAAAATATAATGCCAAAACTGAAAACCAGTAACTCAAATTGTGTTGGCAACTCTAGGAAAAAAACTGGGGGGAGGTATTGATCTACAGTAGAAAATGGAAAAAGGCAAAAAAAGGAATCTGAATGTAGCAACATTACAATTGTTTAATTGATTTTAGAGAGAGGATGGGAGAGGGAGAGAAACATCCATATGCACAAAGAGAGAGAGAGAGAAACATGGATCGGTTGCCTTCTGTGCACATGACCAGGAATGGGACCCACAATCTGGGTATAAAAAGCTCTGATCCCGAGAATAAAAACCCTCAACCTTTTGGTGTGCGGGACATCACTCCAACTGAGCCACACTGGCCAGGGCACAATGTTACTTTTTACCAGCTTTAACCAGGCTTCAATACATTTCAAATTAAAGGTGAACTGGTAATTTAAATAAAAAATAGTCAATTCTCATTAAATTCACCGAAGTTATGTTCTATAAAGTCACAGCAAATATTGAACCACGGTTCCTAGGGGAAATACAGGGATAGGTTCCTGTGATCCTCTGGTCACATTCAACCAAAAATAATAATGGTTCCTGTGTGTTTCTGTTTAAAGACACCTTAATATAGACTGTTGGTTCTTTAACACCGAACCCGAGGCCAACAGCACATGCCTGAACAAAGGTTACCTAACACACAGTCTTCTTGCAATTAGGAACACTAGGCAGCACTTCAGTCCTCCCCTTGGGAGCCATTTTAAAGACAGAAATGTGTGTGTGTGTGTGTGGGGGGGGGGGAGGGGTGGTGGCATTAAATAGACTGAAAAAAGGACATCTGTTTACAGTACAATAGCTGAAACAAGGCAGAGCATCACCTTGTTTGACTCAGCTGGGAACATGAGCTTCCAGAAACTGAAATTTTTTGGTTTTTTTGCCAATCGGTTGTGTAAATCACCACGAAAGCACCATAAATATCCATTTTTAGTATTACAAATAAATTTTACTGAGTAGACAGATTCAAAAATACAGAATCCGTGAATAAGGATGGACTGTAGCAGTATCAAATCAAGGTAGTTCAAACTAACTGTCATAAAGACATGAATTCTATGAGGTTCCTACTAAGCACATCAAGAGCAAAGATGGCACCAACATATGCACTATGTAATTTTTTCCATTGGAATCCTTAAACTGGGTTTCTTAAGAATGTAACAATTTTTCTCACAGCAAAATCTTCACACTAAAAAAATCTATATACCCCATTTGCTCAATATATCTTCCTTTCATGTAGTAAAAAAGCAAAATTATATTTTAATTAGTATTTCAATTACCTCTAATTACAAAATGCAGCAATGATTTTAAAGAAAGGATATGGCCCTAGCCAGTTTGGCTCAGTGGATAGAGCGTTGGTCCTCACACCGAAGGGTCCCAGATTCAATTCTGGTCAAGGGCATGCACCTCGATTGCAGGCTTGACCCCGGCCCCCATCGATGTATCTCTTTCACATGGATGTTTCTGTGTCTCTCCCCCTCCCTTCCACTTTCTAAAAATCAATGGAAAAATATCCTCGGGTAAGGATTAACAAAAAGATTGGACTACACCCATGTTTCTCTCATTGATGTTTCTCTCTCCCTCTCTCCCTTCCTCTCTCTAAAATCAATATAAAAATATGTGGGGTTTTTTTAAAGACACAAACACACTTTGGGACAAAAATAGAAGGCATCTCATTAATTGCAAAACAGAGTAGCACAATGACTGCGAAGATGATTATCCTAGCTAATGCTTTTGTTCACTTAGACTTGACTCTACTATCCACTGATGTTTATCATTCAAAGGGAACACCTTTAATTCTACTGTTCCCCCTTTCTCTGGGCACTTGGTCCAACAGCTCCTGAACAGCCCTATTCCCTGCCAGAACACCCAGCCAAACTTCTTAAATACTATAATTCTAGCTATATTCCCCAAGTCCCCAGTGCTCAGTAAGCCTCTGTATACAAGATGACAGTCAATTTTCTAACTTTTGATTATCCTGTAACCCTTCATAACGAGATCAACAAATAGTCGTGTGGAATTTAATTGTAAAGGCAGCATGACTACAATAGTAATGTTGGTAAGAGCCCATATTCCACCTCTCTCAATCACTACATCCAATTACTTGAGTAATGAGCAATGAAATTATGAATAATCCAAAATAATTTATTTCTAAGTCACCTGAAAATTAGCACACATTCATAGTCCATCTTTTGTTGTTAAATCGAAAACTCCTTCCATCTAGCCAAATCAAGTCAATAGTCTAAGATCCAAAATTAAAAATGAAAAAATAGTCTAAGATCCAATTAGGTAAGAGAGGAAGAAAATGCAGAAAATCCACAAGAGTAATTCAACTGACCAGACCATGTCTCTCAATTATACCACTGTTTTTAGATTTGACAAACATCAACTATTATGCACTGGCTTTCTAAGACCTTAGACATAAGGGAGTCCACACCTGAAGTTAATAAATAAATCTGGATGGTCAAATTAGAAAAGTATACCAAGTATATTTAAAACTTCCAACGTAAGAGAAGTCTGAATGAAACAGTTGTATTCTAAGATCAGAAAATATATTCAGTAGGCTAAGTTAGTTAAATACTTTATAATACATATTTGTGAATGAAATGAGCCAATAGGGAAAGAAAAAAAAGATTAAACAGAAAATGAAAATAAAACAACACACAAAATACAATTTTATGGTTTAGCGCAGTGGTTCTCAACCTTCCTAATGCCGTGACCTTTAATACAGTTCCTCATGTTGTGGTGACCCCAATTTCATTGTTACAAATTGAACATAATTAAAGCATAGTGATTAATCACAAAAACAACATGTAATTATATATGTGTTTTCCGATGGTCTTAGGCGACCCCTGTGAAAGGGTCGTTCGACCCCCAAAGGGGTCGCGACCCACAGGTTGAGAACCGCTGGTTTAGCTGAATACAGAATACCCCAATACTGCTATACTCTTATGAATGTTTAGAATCACATAAAAATTCTCTTTAATAGTGCTTTTGTAGTTTGGAGACAGAAAATTTGTAGCAAAAAATCAAGATCCCTAAAATGTTATATCTAAAAATTTGCTACAAAGAACTTTCATTTAGTATTTAAAGATTTCTAGAATTATCAAAATCAAATGTAAATCTCTCTCTTTAATCTAACTCATACCAACTTTAAGTACCATCACGAGCCCACCATTCTCTAAGAATAGTTTCTTAAAACATAAACTGGCCCTTTCCCAATAGCTCAGTTGGTTAGAGTGTCGTCCGGATATTCAAAGTTGTGGGTTCAATCTGCAGACAGGGCACATACAAGAATCAACCAATGAATGCATAAATACTAGTAAGTGGAACAACAAATGGATGTTTCTCTCTCCCCCCCCCCCCCACCCCACATCTTAAAAGAAAAAGGAAAGAAAAACAAACAAAACGTAATTTAGCCATAATCTTCTTAGTGACTTGTGACTGTTCCAAAAACTGGGAAACCATGTCTCAAAGGGCTCACATGAGTTTGAAAACCACAATCTTGAAGGGTAAAGAACAACTCTAGCAACATGACAGAGCAGGGCTTCCCCAGCACTACAGGTGTGCCAGGGTACTGATCCTCATCCTCAGCGTTTCACACACCTAGCTTGCAACCTCCAACTACCTCACCCATCTTAATGTGCTATTCAAAAATTATTTTCTGCATGTGCCACAACTTGAAAAAACATTGGGAGGCACGACTAAGATGATACTAAAGCAGTTACAACTTCAACTTTAAAATACATACTCTCCAAGGAGAAATGCAAAGTCTACCCTTAGTTATGGATCCTAAAGCATACTTCATTTTTATCAATATGAGTAATCAAATTCTATGTTACATTTGTATTAATATGCAAAATACAGTTCCTCTTACTGCTTAAGTAACCTCTTCAGCAGCAGTAATATCCTGCTGTGGCTAAAATAAAGAAATCTGGCGTGGCTCAGTGGTTGGGCATCGACCTATGAACCAGGAGGTCACAGTTTGATTCCCTTCAGAGCACATGCCCGGATATCGGGCTTGATCCCTAGTAGGGGGTGTGCAGGAAGCAGCCGATCAATGATTCTCTCTCATCATTGATGTTTCTGTCTCTCCCTCTCCCCTCCTCTATGAAATCTATAAAAATATATTTTTAAAAAAATTTGAAAACTTTTTAGCTAAGGACTTGGTCAGAGCACAGCATTTGTGCACTCTATACTTCCTAAGCCTAACTGAAATTCCCCAAATATCCATTTCTTAACCTCCTTCCATGCTTTTTCTCCACAACACGATCACCTTCTAATATAATATGCAATTAACTTAAATATTTTGTTTCTGTCTCTCCCAATTAGACTTTTTATATCCAAAAAGACAGAAATCTTGTCTACTTCTGTATCCCCAGCACCTTAGATGAGTACCTGACACATAATAGGCCCTCAAAAAATTATTGATGAGTGAACGAACAAATTTGATTGCAGTTTTATGTGTAATTTAATTGTTTTGAAAAAGTTAAGCTTTGCTCTTAAGATGGTCAAGGAAAAAATTTGTTCACCAAAGACAGAACCACAGAAAGTTGTGTTGTGTTTGAAAAATCTTGATTTCTGTATATTAAAGTATTTGTCAAGATACTACCAGAAATTTAAGATGTTTTAAAAATACAAATACAAAGAAAGACTTCGTTTTATTTTAGTTAAGTTAGGGAACATCAGTTTTCCATTCCTCTCATCAGAAAGCACAAAGGAATAAAGGGTGATAAGACAGTTAAAGGTAGTACTTGGGACACAAAAAAATGCAGTATTACACTGGCAAGTTTTTTCCCCATTGCTTAAGTCGCCATGTAAAATTCATAATTATCAATATTGAGTTCTTTACTGACTCATTTTTCTCTTAAAAACAAAACTGCTGGCCCTAACAGGTTTGGCTCAGTGGATAGAGCATCAGCCTGCGGACTGAAGGTTCGATTCCAGTCAAGGGCATGTGCCTTGGTTGCAGGCACATCCCCAGAAGGGGGTGTGCAGGAGGCAGCTGATCAATGTTTCTCTCTCATCGATGTTTCTAACTCTCTATCCCTCTCCCTTCCTCTCTATAAAAAAATCAATAAAATATATTTAAAAAAAAATTAAAAAAACCTGCTCTTTCCAGACACTTGAAGCCTAAATCTAACCAGCAAATTAGTTATTCCCATACTTCTCTTGTGCAATACCATCACAAATATTGTGGATTTTAATCTTAATTCTCAGTCTTAAAACAAGTATTTTTAATCTTAATACAAATCATCTTAAATTGGTCACACAGCCCAGCTACCGTTCAACTAGTGTTCCAGTTCCTTTTGGGGCCTCAAATGACGGAACTTCTCTCACATCTCCGGGGAGATTCGTGTAAAGGATAATGTTTCCTGAAATTGTTCTTGTTTTTCCCCTGCACCATTTCATCACATCTCTTCAACGAGGAATGTTCTATACTTATTTTTTTTTTCCTATTCTGCAGGAAAGTCCAGAGGATGAAGCAAAGGTAAAAAACAAAACAAAACTATGAAGAACAGGTTGAAAGGGGTGAACACAAAAGCACAGAAGTAAATGTGAACCCAAGTATGTGCACAAAAGAGGAAGATGATGGAAAAAAAGGAGAAGAGATAAAAGAAAACCGCTGTTCTGGCCTACAAAGGAGAAAAACCCAGAGGGGGGAGATCTGCTTATTATTCAAGCGACAAAAGCACGAAATCCTTCTAAGAAAAACGTGGTCTCTTTTCTCTACTCGAGGCGCCGTCGTTAAAATCCCAAGCGCGCCGGCTGGACACTCTCACGCGCGTCCCACCTCCTCTTCCCACGCGCTCGGACCCGGGGAGCCCTCCCCGGGAAACGGGGCGCAGGCTGCGGATAACGTGGAGCCCCTCTCTCCCAAACTCCAACTCTGGTTGCCATCTTTGCCAGAAAAACACATACACAATTCCTCGGATTCGGGAGATCGGGGCGCTGTGAAGTTGGAAAGCCGGGAAACCACGCACTGCCAAGCCAGGTCGCGGTGACACGGGCCGGTCAACAGCTCCGACCCGACGGAGGCTGCACCGAGGACCCGGGGAGAGAAAGGGCAAAGGGCCGGGGCCGCCCGCTACCGCAAGGGCGGGGCGGGGCGCCGCGGGGGAGGGAGACCTGCAGCCGAGCGACCCCGGGGGGGTCCACGGGGTCGCGACTCGGCTCCCGGGGACGTCGCGTAGCAGGCGGCGAGGGGTGTCGAGGGGCCGAGGGCAGCTCCGGGGAGCGGGAGAACGCGGGCTGCTGGGCGCGGATCGCGGCGGCTCGGAGGGAAAGGTACCCGAGAGGCGAGAAGCGAAGGGGCCAAGGGAGAGCCGAGGGGCCGGGCAGCCGGGGAGGCCGGCGTGGGAGGCCTGGGCAGCGGCCGCCGGGCGCCCTCCCCGGGAACGCCTTTGCAGCTCCCCCACCCTCAGCCCCTCTCGGGGCCGCTCCTGCCCCGGCGCCGGCGGCCAGAGCAGCTGTTTCCGCCGGGCCGGGGACCGCGGAGGGGAAGGCATCCCTGCGGCGGGCGGGCGGGCCGGCAGCGGCCAACTGTGCGAGCGGGAGGCGACTCCGAGACGACAGCCGCCGAGCCAACGCCAAACTTCGCCCGTTCCTCCCCTTCGCCTTCTTTAGCCCCCAACTTCCCGATCGGCTGGTGTCCGCTTCGACCGACCGAGCCCGCCGCCGCCGCCGCCCCCCCCCCCGCCCTTCTTTTCGCCGCCTCTCACTCCTCCCCAACGCCCGAAGCCTGGGGGGGGACTGGCGGCCCGGGCCGCTCCCGAGCCCGCCCGGTGCCCCTGAGCCCCAGACGCCGCCCCCGACGAAACGCTCGCATCCTCTCGGAGGCTCCCTCGCCCGCCCAGATGCTGCAAACTCCTCTCACCTGCATTGACGCCATGATGGAACCATCCCTCCCCCCCGAGGCCGGCGAGGCCAGAGACGCAGGGGGCGGAGCCGCCGTGCTCGCGTCACGCGCGGGGGCCCAGCATCCCGGGCGCGGGGGCGGGGCTTCTGATGGAAGGGAATGGCGCGACGGGATTGGCTGGCGCGCTTGGGCTCCCGCCGGGCCGGACGGGCGGGGTGGGGGGGGGGGGGTAGACGGCGCTGTCAGTATCCTCGGTCCCCTCCTGCGGTCGGGCATCCGCGGCGAGCCCCCCGGCGGCCCCGATCGCGCGGGGCATGCTTCTCCGGTTCTGAGCGGGCCGCGGTTGCTTTCTTTTCCGTCTGTTCCCCGAGATCCTGATGATGTCCGGACTCGTGGGGTGTTTTTGTTTTTTTTTCTGGTTTGTTTTGTTTTCCCAACCACAGGTAGATGGTGTACAGATGTTCCCCTTCGGAGGTCTTTCCCCACCTTTGGGCCCCCGTGCGCACCCTTGGGGCTGGAGAAAACTTTCCGCGGGGCTGCTTTCTGGTCTCAGAGCCCTCATTTGGGAAGAGAGACACGGGTTTCCTTGTGCAACGGTCTGAGAATGGAAAGCAGAACCATACTTTGCTGTAAAGGCAAGCGTAGGTTTTGTAGAGCTGAAACTTTCCCGGAAGGGAAGGGAAATTTTTGAAATTGTTTTTTCCTCTCTGTGTGTGATTTCAGCCCCTGAGTTTAAAACTTTACGTGTATCAGTAATAGTTAACAGTTGTTAGAGCATTGACATTTGCATTGACATTTGACCCTAGACAGGAATTTCTTTGTTTAATGTATCAGCGTCACGCTATAACATACACATCCCTTCTATCACATCCATACTTCAGCCTGTTTCGTGGTGGACAGTTATGTGGTCATTCGACATAGGGATGTATTTGAATAGGGAACGCTGAGCAGACAAAATTTATTCTGGGAATGCACCAGTTCTGCCAAAATTCATCAGAAGTCACGTTTAAAACAGCGATTCCAGAGCTGAATATGTCATTGGTTTGTAAGAGGAAAATGGAAGCCAAAGGCTTGCACCTCGTGTCCTATCTCTAAAAAATGAAGGGGTGTGGTAATATATTGAGTTGAAGGCTTTTACTTTACCAGAATGAAAGCTTAAAACCTCTCATTTCATTCACTTGGAGACCTTTTAGAAGTTTCTATAAGATTTAAATACAAGAGCAATGTAGGATATCATCATTTCCACACTTAAATTATGTTCTCTGGGAAATTCCCTAATGTAGAATGTCTTCAAAATGAAAAAGATCTTTAAAATACACCAATTATTCTATGGTATAGAGAGGAAGTTACTATATTGGTATACTTTTTTTTTTTTTTTGCTCTCAGACTTCCACCCTAATCGCCAGAAATGGGCTGGTTTTCCCTTTGTTGTGCAAAATGACCTTGTCCTTAAGGAATGTTTGGAGGCTCTTGGCGACCAAGAATAATCCAGAAGCGCATCAGGTGTTAGCCCAGTGTGTTGTCAACATTTCAACTGTGAGTAAAACTCACATGTACCAATGAAAGAGGAAAGCTGTTCCAGATTCATTTTCTTTGAGAGATTTTTTTATCCCATCATCTCAGAAAATTGCTCCAGAAGATCACATTTTATCATCTAAGGTTCACCTTGTTTAAAAGCTGATTCTTCCTAAGGTGTGAGTGACATCAGATGACCCCACAAACAAAGCATTATGACATCATCAGAGCCAACAACCAGCTGTGACAAATATGAGAAAAGGGGTTTTGGTAATCTTGGCATGCCTCACGGTAAAAATCAGCGTCTGGTCCCTTGTGTTTTATATGTGTTAAAAAGGATCTTCATAGGAGGGAAAAGTCAGTACCATGCATGCTTATGAACTTTTGTATTTCAGGGAGTTACCTGACCCCGCCAAGTCCATCCATTGGCAGAGGTGTGTAAACCTCAAGATAAGAACACCTTTACTAAGGAGGTGGCAATGGAGATCAGCTCACTCTCGTGCCCTTCGAAACCTACCTTTTACGGAGATATAGATGGGGTAGCAGTTCTTTTTAATTGTTTATGTTCCCAGTCTTCCTTTAAAGCAGGGTGCTGTGTGGAAAGCTCTGGGTTGAGACCCAGAAGAAGCTGAGCGCTTGCCTTGGTCCTTCCCAGCGGTGATGCTAAACATAATTAACAACAGATGTGGCACAGATGTGGCACAGGGACCAACCATACAGAACAGAAGCTGCTCATGCTGGGGCAGGGATCTGGATGCTCCCTGCCTGGTGGGCCGGATCAGGGGGAGCTCTGTGGGTATTCAGAGGCCACTGAAGGGAGATCCTTTGGGGGGCGGGGGTTGAGGGCACTGGCTCTTTACTAACCTCTATAGAAGTATTTTAGTGTTTTCTTCTGGGGGTGACAGAAATGTTCTAAAAGTAGATTGTGGTGATGATTGCCCAAATGTATAGATTTACTCAGAATGACTGAGTTATTATCATGGGTGAAGTTTATGGTATATAAATTATACCATAACTAGAGGCCCGGTGCACGAAATTTGTGCCCTCGGGGTGGGGGGTTTCCTCAGCCCGGCCTGTGCCCTCTCGCAGTCTGGGAGCCCTCAGGAGCAGGCCTAAGCCATCAGTAGGACATCCTTACTGCCACTGTGCTCGCCAGCCGGGAGCCCAGCTCAGGGCTTCTGGCTGAGTGGCGCTCTCCCTGTGGGAGCGCACTGACCACCAGGGGGCAGCTCCTGTGTTGAGCATCTGTCCCCTGGTGATCAGTGCACATCATAGTGACTGGTAGTTCCGCCGACCAGTCTATTTGCATATTAGCCTTTTATTATATAGGATAAAACTGTTCAAAGAAAGAGAAAGTCATTTCAGTGTATTAACACAGCCAACACCAGTAAGGCCTAGATGGCCTTCAGACTGGCTCTCCCCTTAATTAATTGTATGAGACAGTGGTATGATCAGTTACCTCCCTGGGTCAGCATTTCTTCAAAGCTTTCCAGATAAGTTATTTCCATTGTGAAAAATTCCATAATGGTGTCATTACAATTCCTATTGCTCTCTCTCACCTGCTCATAAGGCTTTCATTGCCCAATCACATAGTTATCTTTGCTATATTGCTTAGGAGGACAGCAGCCCTAGTGTTTTTGTCCCTGCCAGACAGTTCTTTCTCAGCCTATGACCTTATGTCCTGCCTAACTTTCCCATCCATTTTTTGTGAGCATTTTTGCCTGATCTTGCTTAACCTGTATTAGGAAAGGCACTAGATTTGAAATCAAAAGGCCTAGATTTGAATTCTAACTCAGCTTTTTCTTAGTTCTGTGACCTGAAGTGGGTCACTTAAATGTCTCTGGACTTAGTTTCGTCCCCTGTAAAATGGGAGTAAAAATGCCCACATGCAGTTTGTGGTGGAGTCTGGATGAGATGATGTAGAGGAGCTCCATGTGCTGCACAGCAGCACGTGGATGAGAGGCCATACCTGGCTCTTCCCCTGCAGTACTCTGTTCTCTCTCCAGTCGGCCGAGGAGATGCTGGCTAGAGATAAGAAGTGAGGTTACACGCCATGACTGAGAAATACCCATGCCAAGATCCCCAGGTTTCATATCACTGTGAACACAGGCAAGTCTGGGCAGCCACTCTCTCTGACCTGAACTCTCCAGAGACAAACTTTCGAGGTTGGGATGTTGCCTCTCCCTACCCCACCCAATGTCCTTGCCTGAACGTGGCACCCTCCCAAGCCTGCCCTTATTAATGACAGTTATGATAACATCTACCTTGGGTTGAATATTTCCATGTGCCACACAGGCACTGTGAGAGACACTTGCATTTCCTGTATTATTTAAAGTTTAAAACAGCATTTTGAGAACGTAAGCCAGTTCCCATTTCCAGGTTAGGAAGAGGCGTAGAGAGGCAGCTGATGAACAGCAGAGTCAGGCTTCTACTTTGGGAACGCTAACCGCGTGGCTCTGCAGACTGAATTATTTGACTAGTATGCATGCAGCGTTGTCCTTCCAATGCCAAGTAACTAATCAAATTGAGTCATTTTAAACTTGAACTTAACAGACAAGGTGGATTTTACATTTCACCCAGAATATCTGATGCCCCCAAATACATCTAATTGGTGGGTTTTCACACAGTTTGACAAAGTAAAAAAATTAAAATTAAAAAGTGTCAATTTTGACCAAAAAGCACATACTGAATGCCAGGCAGTGCGGATATAAAGGTGAGTAAGACACAGTTCCCATAGTCGCATTGCTTACCATCAGGAAAACAGATGAAAGAAAAGTTTTGATAGAAGATAGGAAAGCTACTTGCTGCCTCTGATGGGATGCTAAGTGAGGCTCAAGGAGTCTTGCCTAGGAGCTGAAGAAGACTTCCTGGAAGAGCCAGAGGTGAAAAGGGGTAGAAGAGAGGCGTTCCTGAGAGGGAGCAGGCCTGTAATTGGTGTCTACAGGGGCTGTCAGTTTGGTATTGCCCAATGGAAAGTGATGGGAGGAGCTGGGAGACAAGAGGCAGGCAAGATGTGGTCATTGGAAGGCTTTGTTGGCTGACGAGGAGGTTGGACTTGATCTTAGAAACCATTTGACAAATTTGAGGTGTTATCAAATGGGAAGTGATGAGGCCAGATTTGTGTTTTGGAATGACTGTTCTGGTGGCCGAACAGATTTATCACAGAAGATCAAACAAAAACCAGAGAAGGAGGCTATTGTAAGGGTCAAACAAAAATCAGAGACGGAGGATGAGGGCTTGGTCGAAGGCATATTGAGGAAGGAAGTGAAGGACTCTAGAGATATTTAGGGAGGGAACATACGGGACTGGGATTGTTAGTATGTAGGGACAAGGAAAGAGTTGAGCACCAGGTTTCTGATTTGAAAATACAGGAGTTGTCAGAATGGCTATCATCATCAAATCAACAACCGACAAGTGCTAGCGAGGATGTGGAGAAAAAGGAATCCTCCTGCACTGCTGGTGGGAGTGCAGACTGGTGCAGCCACTGTGGAAAACAGTATGGAGTTTCCTCAAAAAATTCAAAATGGAACTCCCAATGGACCCAGTAATCCCACTTCTAGAAATATATCCCAAGAAATCAGAAGCATCAATCAGAATATATGCTCCCCTATATTTATAGCAGTGCAATTTACAATAGCTAAGATTTGGAAACAGCCTAAGTGCCCAATAGCAGATGAGTGGATTAAAAAACTTTGGTACATATACACAATGGAATACTACACCGCTGTAAAAAAAGAAAGAACGTTCACCATTTGCAACAGCATGGATGGACCTGGAGAGCATTATTCTAAGTGAAATCAGCCAGTAGGAGAAAGATAAGTATCACATGATCTCACTCATTTGTGGAATATAATAAACAACATACCGATGAACAAAAATACAGTCATAGAAGCATCAAACAGACTGACAAACCACAGAGGGAAGCCAGGGGAGGGTGAGAGGGGAGAGGTAAGAGATCAACTAAAGGACTTGCATGCATGCATGTAAGCATAATCAATGGACACAGATAGTAGGGGGGTGAGGGCATGTGCTGGGGGTGGGTGGGTGGGAGAGGACAGGGAGAGGTCAATGGGGAGAAAAGGAGACATATGTAATAATTTCAACAATAAAGGATTTTTTAAAAAGAAGCCCTACCCAGTTTGGCTCAGTAGATAAAGCACCGGCCTGCGGACTGAAGGGTCCCAGGTTCAATTCCAGTCAAGGACACATGCCCGGGTTGCAGGCTCCATCCCCCGTGGGGGAGTGTGCAGGAGGCAGTGGATCAATGATTCTGGTCATTGATGTTTCTATCTCTCCCTCTTCCTTCCTCTCTGAAATCAATAAAAATAAAAAATAAGTAAAAAGAAAGAAAATACAGGAGTTGATAGAAATAAAAGGAATGATAGTAAAGGGGGAAAATATAATTCCATTTTGGACATGTTTGAGGATTTTAAGCTTCATGTAGGACATCTGTCCTACCTTTTTCAAGTGGAAGTTGTAAAATCTATCTCAAATGAATTTTCTAGGAAATCCTGGGGACAGCGGTTCAACTGATATGAGGACTCCTTTCTGTCCGTCTCTGAGGTGACCTAGGTGCCCTCTAGTCCCCAGACTCTCATCCATCCAACTCATATCCAGCTCAGTAACCCCAGGATAGTTCCAGCTACAAAGATCTGGGAGGGGCTCTAGTTGGCTTAGTTTTAATCAGCTCCATCTCTCAACCAATCAGTGATGAAAAAGGTGAGATACTATGATTGGTAGGGCCTGGGCTGACTCTTGCAGCATGGGTGGGCCAGGGGTCCGCCCCACTGGAATCACATGTAAAAAGAGCTCTCCGAAGAAAGAAGGTGCTTATTCTACAATGAGGGAAGACAAGAGGAGAGATGCCAGAGAGACAAAAAGCATGGAAGTCCACTACTACATCTGAAGGGAATATATTCAGCAGGTAATTCTGCATCACAGGCCTGAAGCTGGAGAGGGTGGGAGAAGCTTTCCTTTGGGTGTAGTTTGGGATGATTTTAACATTAGATGGCCTGAAATTTTCTTCTTTTTTTAGAGGAAGGGAGGGAGGGAGAGAGAGAAACATGGATGTGAGAATGAAACATTGATCAGTTGCCTCCCACACACACCCCGACTGGTACTGCACCTGAAACCTAGTTAAGTACCCTGACTGAGAATTGAACCTTCCACCTTCTGGTGTATGGAGGATGCCCCCACCAACTGAGCCAGCCCCAGAAGGAGCCCAGTTCATTTAGTAAAATGATTACATTTGAAAGCATGAGAATAAAGAGGTCATTTCAACCGAGAGTTTAGGAGAAAGAAGAATATGATCCTGAGGTCAGAAGCTAGGGGAATACCAACATTTAGGAGGAGAGACCTAGCAGCCAAAAGAGAGTGGAGGAGGGAGTAAGTTGTCAGTAATGTAAATTCATCTAAGAGTATTTGTTTTTTAAAAAACAACTGGCAACTGGAGCATATCAGTGATCTGCATCAGTTTACTTTTTGAATTGTGGTGTGAACTGCTAAGTGAAGCCATAGAGACATCAAGAGGCTTAGCTGAGAAGAGGGAAATCAGACTATACTAGAGACAAATGCCAGATAGAGGGTGGGGGAAATTTTGGTTTTTTGTTTGTTTTCAGAAAGACATTTGACTATTTTCATATGCAAAAAGGAGTCAACAGAAAGGGAGATAGAAGTTTGAAGAGAGAGGGATCATATATATTTAGTTTGATGTTGAGTAAGTCTCCTAATAGCTTCTGAAATCATAATATCATAGAACTGGGGGAAACAGAATCCTAGGATATGGCGAGGTAGATGAAACCACAGGATAAACACCGTACATGGTCCTAGAGCATGAATTTTACTGTTTAGTAGCTTATTTAAAATAGAACATTCTTCAGACTCTTTGATATTCAAGGGCACACTTAGGGTTACTTAAGTGGAAACCTGGAGAATCACTGAGGTAAATATTAAATTTAAACCTGTTGCTGGCTTCTTTTGCTTATTGGCTTTGTCAACTGCAATGAAAAGCAGCAAAGAGTTTAAAATTATTAGAGAGGCCAACTTTGAAGGGACTCTTCTGGCCAAAGATAAGATGGTTTGAGCAACAAAACAAGTAAGGACTGCAATAAACTGAAGCACATCCACATGGAAATATATATATGCACCTCTATGTACACACATACACAATCATATTATGCCATAAATTCATAATGATATAAGAAAAACCCTGCATTGGTCAACTTTTGAATTTGCTAGGTCACCAACTCATTTGGGGAAAAGAGGAAACATTCACTTCTTTCTACCTCTCCTATATGCACTGTATTTCAAGGTAACCAAATGGTTGATAAAGGGGAGTCCTTCCTTATAGGAGAAATTCAGCTATTGCACACAGAAGCTATGAAGCAATAAGAAGAATAATTTTGCAAACTTTAGTGAAGTAATGGAGCCCAACATCAATCATTAATGGGTGCTAAAGCAATCAGATGAAAAGGGAGGGGGAACTTTATCATGAATGGATCATGATGACACACCTGAACCAAGCTGGAAATGGTACAATAGGAAGTAACATGAAATGCTCTTGCCAAAAAGCCTAATCATGACTATATCTCATGATCAGTTTGTAGGAAATAAGGGTGAGAGAGGTGCAAAACAGAGAACTTTTAAAACCACACCATGAGGCTGAAGTCAGATAGGAAATTCTACAGGACAAATGCAGTTTCTTCAATAAATGGCTACCTAAGGAAAAAAAAGAAAGAAGACACAAATTACTAATGCCAGAAATGAAAGGGGGAAATCCCATGGACATTAAAGGGACAAAGGGATATTATGAACAACTCTATGCTCACAAATTTGATAACCAAGATTAAATGGACCAATTTCTTGAAAAATACACCTACCAATACTTACAGAAGTAATAGACATGTAAATAGGCCTACATCTATCAAAGAAATTGAATCAATAATTAATAACCTTCCAAAACAGAAAGTACCAGGCCCAGATACATTCACTGATGAATTATACCAAGCATTTAAGGAAGAAATTATTCTAATTCCCTATAATCTTTTCAAGAAGATAGAAATAGCCCTAACTGGTTTGGCTCAGTGGATGGAGGGTTGGACTGGGGACTGAAGGGTCTCAGGTTCGATTCTGGTCAAGGGCACATGCCTGGGTTGCTGGCTTGATCCCCAGTGGGGGACATTCAGGAAGCAGCCAATCAATGATTCTCTCTCATCATTGATGTTTCTATCTCTTTCCCTCTCCCTTCTTCTCTGAATCAATAAAAATATATTAAAAAAAAGAAGAAGAAGAAGAAGAAGATAGAAATAGCCCTGGCCAGTTTGGTTCAGTGGATAGAGCGTCAGCCTGAGGACTGAAGGGTCCCAGGTTCAATTCCTGTCCAGGGTACATGCCCAGGTTGCGAGCTCGATCCCCAGTGGGGGGTATGCAGGAGGCAGCCGATTGATGATTCTCATCATTGATATCTTTATCTCTCTTCCTCTCCCTTCCTCTCTGAAATCAATAAAAATAAATTTAAAAATATATATATGTTAAAAAAAAAGAAGATAGAAGTAGAGGTAATACTTCCTGACTCCTTTTATGAGGCCAGTATTACCCTAATATGAAAACCAAAGACAATACAAGAAAACCTCAGATCAATATAGCTCATGAATGTAGGTGCAAAAATCCTCAACAAAATATTAGCTTATCTAATCTCACAATATATAAAAAGAGTAATACTGATCAAGTGGGAAATTTCCCAGGTATGTAAGGCTTTTCAACATTCAAAATTAATTAATGTAATCTATCATATTGATAGACTAAAAAAGAAAATTACAAGATCAAATCAATAGATACAGAAAAAGCATTTGACAAGATCTAACACCCATCAATGATCTAAGTTCTCAGTAAACTAGGAATAAAGGGGAACTTTCTCAACCTGATAAAAATGATCCTTAAAAAACCCCTACAGCTAACATCATAATTAATGGTGAGAACCTGGACGCTTCCCACTAAGGTCAGGAACAAAGCATGGATGTCCCCACCATTGCTTTCCTGGGAGGGGACCTCCAGGTATGTGCGTCTCTGCTTCTTTGCATCTAGAAGATGGTGGCAGATTGATTTAGCTGTTGAGGATGGGCATGAGGGGGTTCAGTGTGATTCCTGTTTAATTTGGGGGGTTCCTACTCTTAATCAACATTCAAAATTTTCCATGGCAGATGTGTAACCACAAGCTGCCAAATCAACTGACATTTTAATTCAGCAACTTTCTGAATCGGGTTTCAAGTTTGGTTTTATAGTTGTCAGAAAGCTGTTTGTGGCTGAAGAGTAAAATATTAGAAATGTCCTAAAATTCTAACGGTGCTTTGAAAAGAAACAGGATTTGAAGTTGTCCTCTTTCATTAACCTGTCAAGTACCATCAAAAGCAACCACTCCCCTGGATATAAATTCACACTGTTAATTCTCCAGGCATTGTAAGCATCCAAAGCCCTGCCCTCAATGGGCAAGAAAAAACGTGAGTAGCTATTTACCTCTCCTGAACTCTTGGCTTTCAGATCCCCATTTGTGAGTACTTTGGAACTGCCATAGTTGGTCAAGGTAATCAATCAGATTCCCCCATTTTCCCAAGGGTTTGTTGCCTGCAACCCACCCTCAATATCAATTCCTATAAGAGTCATGGTTCTTAACTGAAAGCAACTGAAAACAATTACAACTCCCTGGGTGGAAAAGAAAAGGCAATCACTGGAAGAATGTGGTGGGCTCCTTGGCTATGTGCCTATGCCAGTGATGGCGAACCTTTTGAGCTCGGTGTGTCAGCATTTTGAAAAACCCTAACTGCCAAACTGGTTTGGCTCAGTGGATGGAGCGTCCGCCTGCGGACTGAAGGGTTCCAGGTTCGATTCCGGTCAAGGGCATGTACCTTGGTTGCAGGCACATCCCTGGTGGGAGGTGTGCAGGAGGCAGCTGGTCGATGTTTCTCTCTCATCGATGTTTCTAACTCTCTATTCCTCTCCCTTCCTCTCTGTAGAAAATCAATAAAAAATATTAAAAAAAAAAAAAGAAAAAGAAAAACCCTAACTTAACCCTGGTGCCGTGTCACATATAGAAATTTTTTGATATTTTCAACCATAGTAAAACAAAGACATATTTTTTATATTTATTTTATATATTTAAATGCCATTTAACAAAGAAAAATCAACCCAAAAAATGAGTTCGCCTGTCACCTCTGACACGCGTGTCATAGGTTCGCCATCACTGGCCTAGGCTCTGGTAGTCAGGAGGCAGGGAAGAAGACTCTTTTTAGCTCCTGTAGTAGGATGTTAGGGTCCCATCTTCATGTGGATATCTTAATGATCACTTGCCCTTTTTCCTCCTTCTCCATGAAAGAGAGGGAAATGCCTTAGTTGTCTTGACCCAATAACATGAAAGCCAACATAGGTCCATACAATACTAGTCAACAATTAGATCTGGTGGCCAAAGGTTTCCCTCCCTGTATGTGCAAGAGACAACAATGGGCTCGCCACTGACTCTTCGTGTGCCTCATTCAGTGTGAGCTTTTTTTACTCTCATCAGACTCAGGGCTATCTGGTAGAAGACAAACCTCCTATGAAGTTCTTTTATTATCTCCATCTAATGTCTAGTGCCCGCTGTAATATTCTGAACCTTGCTACTCTCCTTCTCCTTCCCTCCCATGAAACCCCTCACAACTGCCTGACATTAACAGACCAATTAGTTGCATGGCTTCTTTGTCTCAGTGGATACAGTGTTGGCCTGGGTTCGATTCTGGTCAAGGACACATACTTCAGTTGCAGGCTTGATCCCCAGCCTTGGTCAGGGTGCGAGTGGGAAGCAACCAATCCATGTGTCTCTCTCACGTAGATGTTTCTCTCTCTCTGTCTCTCCCCCGCCCTTCCACTCAGTCTAAAAATCAGTGGAAAAGCCCTAGCCGGCTTGGCTCAGTGGATAGAGCATCGGCCTGCAGACTGAAGAGTTGTGGGTTCAATTCCGGTCAAGGGCACATGCCTGGGTGTGCAGGAGGCAACAGATCAATGATTCTCTCTCATCATTGATGTTTCTATCTCTCTAGCCCTCTCGCTTCCTCTCTGACATCAATAAAAATCTATTTAACAAAATAAAATAAAAATCAGTGGAAAAAATATCCTCTGGCGAGGATTAACAAAAAACAAAAATAGACCAACTAGCAAGTCCTTAAATTGATTTAAAGAAAACACCTCTTGAAATTGCTGAATTAGCTTGATTTACTGGTAGTTCTTACCTAAAAGATGAAACAGGCCAGTATCAAATGGGCTATGTTATTATCTCTATAAATAAAACCACTGAGGGGGACAAAAGAGGGGAAATGGGGGACATCTGTAATATTTTTTAAAAAATGAAACCACTGAGGCCAGTCGAACCTTCTGCCCGACAAGCAGAGCTCTATGCATTAACCAGAGCTTGCAATTTGGCCACAGATCAAATGGCTAACATTCATACTGACAGCAGGTATGCCTTTGGTTTACCCATGACTTTGGTATGCTTTGGAAACAGAGAAGATAGCTTCCCATGTATGCCAAATCTGCCCAAAGCACTACTCTGAAAAGCCCAGTCAGACTTCCAGGTGGCATTTTCCCTTGACTTTAGGACCTTTGAGCTTTGGCCAATGGATTTGATTCGGTTGTTCCCTTCCCAAGGACACAAATATGTGCTAGTGATCTCATTTGGTGGAGGCATTCCCATGCCCCAGAGCCACAGCCTTTGCAGTCGGTAATATGCTCCTAGGAAGACCTTCCCCACTTGCGGAATCCCCTGAGTTCCATAGCAACTGGGGAATTTGATTCACAGGACAAATTATACAATCTCTTTATACGATCTGACTGATTTTGCAACATTTCCATTATGCTTATCATGCCCAGTCCTCCAGTCTTGTAGAACTAATGCAGCAATTAAAATTCAATTGGCAAAAGCCGGGGAGTCCTTTACTCTGCTTTGGCCTAAGGCCCTTGCCTTGATATAGCTCAACCTAAGATCTCCCTTCCACAAACATAGATTTTCTCCTTTTGAAAGTATTACTGGCAGGCCCATGAGATTAGATCAAGGAATTTACACCTGCAGTGTGAATGGAGCCCTCCTAATTTAATGTAAATAACTTATAAGGGCCCTTAAGACTAAGGTACAGTTCACAGAGCAATCACTCCACAGGCCCTCCCTCCCATGAAAACCTACATCATGATCTTCATCCAGGAGACTGTCTACCACAGTGGTTCTCAACCTTCTGGCCCTTTAAATACAGTTCCTCATGTTGTGACCCAACCATAAAATTATTTTCATTGCTACTTCATAACTGTAATGTTGCTACTGTTATGAATTGTAATGTAAATATCTGATATGCAGGATGGTCTTAGGCGACCCCTGTGAAAGGGTCATTCGACCGCCAAAGGAGTCGCGACCCACAGGTTGAGAACTGCTGGTCTATTGGAAATGCAATCTCCATAAAGATGCCCTTCTGCCCGATGGAAAGGGCCACATGAGGTGTTACTTACTAACCCTTGTGCAGCTAAACAAGGGTACTGACTCATGGATTCATGTTTCTCATATGAAAAGAACACCCACACCTGAGTGATCACCTCAACCTATTGGAGACTTTAAGCTAAAAATCCCTGAACAACCCAAGACCACCACTAGGATTCTCATTCTGGGATCAACTCAGACGGCACCTGATGTGCATGGCTCTCCCAAGACCCACATCAGACCAGTAGTACATGAATCCACTCAGCAGCCCTTACATTTGGTCTTCCCTTTGGCCACCTGTTTCATGTACTGATTATAAAAATGTGTAACTGTGGGGAAGCACGGGACTTGGCTGGAAAGTCTGTAAGGAGGATTCCCCGAAAGGTCGGGGGCCTCTGAGGGGACCTTGCCAAAGGCGGCAGCCCCTGCCTTGACTTTTCCAAACAAGTCTGATTCCCCGGGGTGTTTTACCAGAATCTCTATGTTTGGTCTTTAAAGACCCGACCTTGTAGAAGCATATACTTTCTCAAGGATACTTACCCTGCTGATTGTATCTAGAAGTTAATTTGAGTTCAAGCTGTTGTTCCAATAAAAAGCCAACGAGGCAGGTGAATAGGGCTGCTTTTACTTCTAAGGTGAAACAGTCCCTCAGCCTCTCTTTCACAGAAACCTGTGTCAGCAATCTGTTCATCCGTTGCTCAGGGTCTGCTGGTCAGCCCAGCAGCTGGTGCCCTGTGTGAGGAGGCCAGGATGCAACGAAACGTGGCAGAACCCTCGAAAACAAAGAGGAAGAAAATGAAAGTAACTGCGCAGTAAGTCATTGGAGCCCGCTTGGGATTTCCAAGTTCAAGGGAATTCTTTCTCAGCTAAGGTTTCATAATGGGACAACAGTTGTCCACAGAACAGCAGCAATATATCGCAGTGCTGAAACAGTTATTAAAAGCAGGTGGTGCCTCTGTTACAGAAGAACAACTAAAAAACTTATTAAAAATTGTTATGATTTATAATCCTTGGTTCCCTGATGCTGGAACACTAGACTTTACTCTCTGGGAACAAGTGGGGAGGAATTTAAAAAGAAATGAGGCCCAGAGAAAACAAGTGCCCTTATCATCAACTATGTGGGCTCTTGTTCGGGCTGCATTATGCCCACTTCATATTGAAGATCAAAAGCCTACAGAGCAACAGGAGGACTTACCACTGCCCCCTCCTCCTGAAGCAGAGCCTGCAGAGCCTGTAATACCTAAAGCCCCGCCGCTGGAGGAAATATTTCCGATCTTCTGCCTCCGGATCAACTAGATCCTCAGTTATGGGGTCCTGTGTCAGGCAGGCCATGTTAGGAGGAGAGCTTTTGGCTTGCCCAGTTATGCAAGATCAACAAGGTAATAGAATTTATAAGCTGCTCTCCTTTAATACCTTTAAAGAAATAAGGAAAACTGTTAGAGAAAATGGGGCTAACAGTCCATTTACAAAAGGACTCCTTCATGCCTTGTCTGAAAATTATCACATGACTCCTTGGAACTGGCAAATTTTAGCCAAGACAACTCTGGACGCCAGTCAATATCTATTATGGAGAGCAGAATATAATAAAATCTGTGAACAACGGACTATTTGTAGGTGTTCACTAGCCACCCCACCCGGGAGCCCTCTGCGCCGCATTCTGGCTATAAGTCCCCGGCACTAGAAGACATCTTCTGAAAAATCCATGGAAAGGACTTTGGTTTACTAAGTCTTGTCTGTAGGTTGTGCACCCCTATAAATGTTGTTCATAAAGTGTCTCTGTTAATTGTTGTTTTGTGTCTTTGTTGTTTAGTTTAATTTGTTTAAAGATAGGGCACATTTCACATTACTAGGGGCCCCAGCTACTTGTAACAGGCTAAGCTTATAATAGGGATTCCAGGAACTTCCCAGCAGCTGCCAAGAACTCTTATGCTTGGGGACCTTCCTGTTCTCCCTCTCAAGACACCAGCCACTAGAAACTCTTGGCTAGTAGAAGTTCTTGTCTGTCTATAATGTAACTTGGTTACTGATTGATGTTCTTTACTTGCTTTCTTTTCTTTGGGGGACTTAGTTTGCACTTCACCATTTTATAAAAATAGTAAATCCTTGGTCTTCACTGTTTAGGCTTTATGCCACTCAAAACTCATGTGCTATATTGGGTTAATATAAAATAAAATTCTAAGACTAATATCCCAGTCCACCCTTTTGTAAGTACTCATTCATTTACTGTAGGGTTTTTTGTTTCTGTTTTTAAAATCTCTTCTTATATACAAAATCTCATACTGTTAGTCTACTCAGAAAGAGAAAGAATATGAGAAATAATTATTTAAACTCCCCAAGTATTTATCCTAGAGGGCTACAGCTACAGAAGTACCCTTGAATAGGCTGCAGAAGTGGCAGCAGTGGGGTGGGGGAGACAATCTTCTTGTTAAAAAAAAATGGTACTTTTACACTAAAGCTGTTAAAGGCCCAGAAGTTACTGCAGTCCTGGGAACAAGCCCCAGGACCTGCTATCTCCCCACATACACACCCATCCTTTCTCCAGCCTCCTAAAAGTTGTCAAGGTCATATTACCTCTATTATGCTTCTTAAAAATGTAAATATATTTTCCATTAGAAAAATAAGCCTATTTCTAAAAGTAAGAAAAAAACAACAGTTTTTCCTATATTTGCTATAGGAAGCAAAAATTATATATATATTATTAAAATAATTATATTATGTTAATCAGGAAGTTGATTACTTTAAATGAATAAGTTACTTAATACTGTTTAATAATAATTATACATAATCTTTTAGTCTAATATAACTAACTACCTTCCCAGGGTTTACATTTTAAAATTTTCTCTTCTTATAAAGGAAATTTTATACTTAAAATATATTAAAAAACTCTGTCAAATAAAAGAATAATTATATTCTATTTATATATGCATATTAAACAAATCCTAATATGCTTTCATTTATAATTAATTATTATGTTATAATATTGTAGAATAATATATTTTTCAAAAAGGAAAAAATTCCATGTCATTTACATTACTGTATAAGTATCTGAATTTATAGAAATACTAGCAAAAAGCCCCCAAAAGAAACAACAATTTTATTATAAAATTAAATAAATAAAAAATAGTTATATTGTTTTTGTAACTTTGTTGAAAGTATTGCTAATTCTTAAACTTTTTATTTTTCAAATATAAAAAAGCATCTTTAAAACAATTTAATAAATTATATATTTTTCTCCCTACCTGTTCCTCCAAAATTTAACAATTCTTAATGAATAGCAATACATTTCTTTACATAAATTCAATAAGACCTATTTCCAATTATAGCTATATTAACCAAAATAAAAACTAACAATAGGCCTGCTTACAGGACTTAGTCCATCCAGCATTCCCCGGGAATCCCTTACAATCCACAGGGGCAGGCCATTATTGAACGTGCCCATTCAACATTAAAAAACATACTAGTAAAACAAAAACGGGGGAATATGGGACTCAATGAATTATTCACACGGGGGAGAGGATATGCATGTGTTTCTACCCCCACAGGGCCGCTGTGGATTCCAGCTTGTTGGATTGAACTCTATCATGGCATGGCACCGTGACTACCAGAACTCCTCCGGCCAGTATAGCGTAACTTTTACTAGTAATCTTACTGACAATAGCCTGATTTGCACCACACACCCCTATGTCTTTGTTATGGGCCCCAATCTACTCATCAGCCATAGTTCATAGTACAGGTTGGAGAAGGAGCTTATTTTGCATCCTGTATTACCACCCAGAATATTACTTCATTGAACATCAGCACTATTATGGTATTTAGGAGACAAGCAGAAATCCTAATACCTGTTAATCTCACCAAGAAATGGCAAGGCTCATCAGCTGTCGAAGTTTTAGAAAGAGCATTGAGCCAATTACGGCCCAGAAGATTTTTGGGAATGCTCATTGCAGCCATTATCTGGGCTGTTGTTATTCTTACTACTGCCAGCGTCGCTGTGGCGGCCCTTTCTGAGTCTGTGCAGACGGCCACGTTTGTAGACAGTACGGGCCTATAATGTAACTAGGGAGTTCACTATACAACAGCACATAGATTAAAAAAAAAATAGTAGCTGGACTACAGGCAATAGAGGCAGCCATTGAATATCTGGGGGAAAGACAGGATGCTATGGCATACAGGCAAGTGCTTAATTATGATTAGGAGCATAAGCACATATGTGTCACCCCTTTAAAATGAAACAGTAGTCGCCATCATTGAATTGATGTTAAAAAGCATCTATGGGAGGTCTTTCATAATAACCTTACTGAAGAAGTAAACATGTTGCAAAGTCAAATTAGAAAGTCCCTCCTTGGAATACTGCTTGGAATACAGTAAAGAAACATTTGAAGTGGTTAGAACCCACCACATGGTTTCCTACAATCCATTGGTACCTGATTGAGCTAACCATTGCTGTCATTGTAATTCTCTTTGTTTTTCTTATAGTCTGCAAAATCAAAACTTGAGCAGACCCCAACCTTCCAAAGTAGGAAGTTCACTGCCTCCCTCTGTCTTCTGCAGCCAGCAAAACAAAAAGAGGGGCGATGTGGGGAAGCACGGGTCTTGGTTGGAAAGTCTGTAAGGAGGATTCTCTGAAAGGTCGGGGGCCTCTGAGGGGAACTTGCCAAAGGCAGCAGCTCCTGCCTTGACTTTTCCAAACAAGTCAGATCCCCGGGGTGTTTTACTGGAATCTCTGTTTAGTCTTTAAAGACCCGACCTTGTAGAAGCATATACTTTCTCAAGGATACTTACCCTGCTGATTGTATCTAGAGGTTAATTTGAGGTCAAGCTGTTGTTCCAATAAAAAGCCAACAAGGCAGGTGAATAGGGCTGCTTTTACTTCTAAAGTAAAAGTCCCTTAGCCTCTTTCACAGAAACCTGTGTCGGAGCAATCTGTTCATCCATCGCTCAGGGTCAGCTGGTCAACCCTGGCACGTAACTATACTTTTTTGTATGATTCAGATGATGAGTTCACACCTTAAGCAACTATAACTTCTTACAGTGTCTCCTTAATGTGGGGAAATTCAGGGGATAACACCACTCAATCCTGAAAGCAGGTGTCCTTCTGCTCTTGAATACTATTTTGGGGACTAGATAAAAAATCTGGTATTTGGTGGAAAACAAAAATGTTTCAAAGAATCCCAGCCCAAAAACTTGAAACAACCAAACCCATACTAATCTTCCAATCCTGACCCAAACATATCGAAACCTCAGGTGCTCTTTTAATCATTCATGATAAATTATGACTTTGTCTGCCGTGATGATGACTATTATTTCATCCAACAATTGGAGAACATAAAGTCCCTGTCTCACAAATAGAACTTAATACTGTATCAGGGTCTGGGTTGAGGGCCTAATCACAGGCTCTCACTTGACGGCACTGGGTTTTTACTCTTGTGTGGGACCCAAACATGTCACCTTGCTGATGATGAGGTAGATGTGGTACTGTTGTTAGTACCTGACGCTGTCACCAGAAAGACTTTTCTTCCTCTGCCATTATCCCTAACCTAGGCTCTTTTGTCTATAAACTTTGATCAAAATAAACCAAACAAAATTGGAGTTTTGAATATTGTCTTTTTAGTCCTTTCCACCCCAAATCGCATAATAGATAAGCAAGGCTTTGGGCATGTCTTCCCTAGTTTTCTTTCTTTGGCATGATATAGTTGAATTAGAAATGTCGACCAGAAATCTATTCTTGGAAGACAATCATGGAACGTTACTGCCACTGCTCTTGACTGCCTGCCTGAGATAGCTTTACAAAAACTTGGGGTCCGCCCAGCAAGGTGGTACTTGTGCCCTATTGGAAGAGCAATGTTGTTTCTATGTCAACAAATCAGGTAAAGTGATACAAAAGTTTGAGGTTCTGAAATAAAATATTACAATCCTTGGACAGAACATTAGCCCCTAAATTGGGTTTGGACAGACTTATTTAGCTGGCTGCCTGCAGGAATAGGGAGCTGGCTTCGTTCTCTATTATAAGCCCTTCATTATATTGGTGTTTGATTATACTGTTTGCCACATTAATCAGGTGTCTTTTTAAAAAATATATATTTTATTGATTTTTTTACAGAGAGGAAGGGAGAGGAGAGGTATAGAGAGTTAGAAACATCGATAAGAGAGAAACATCGATCAGCTGCCTCCTGCACACACCCTACTGGAGATGTGCCTGCAACCAAGGTACATGCTCTTGACCGGAATTGAACCTGGGGCCCTTGAGTCCGCACGCTGACTCTCTATCCACTGAGCCAAACCGGTTAGGGCCTAATCAGATGTCTTACCAGGTGCATCGAACAATCACTAATAGCTATTACCAGAATAATGCTAGTCCATTGCCTAGAGATGTTACAATAAATAAATCTGAGACCACCTCTACCAAAGAACTTTAAATGTGAGAAATATGATTTAGGCTTGTTTCCAAGCCCCCTTGTTGCTCAACTGTGGCCATATGCTCTTGTACACTCGGGAGACCACTTACCTCCTACGTGGGATATGACATACTGGAAATGAGCCCTCCTGGAGATGAGGGATCAATGTTGCTTTTCAATGACAGACCAATTATACTTCCTAATGGCTGGTCCATGCTTTCTAAGATCTGGATAGAAAGGGGAAAATGTAATGCCCAACCTGCATGGCTCAGTGGTTGAGCGTCGACGTATGAACCAGGAAATCACGGTTCAATTCCCAGTCAGGGCACATGCCCGGGTTGGGGGCTCGATCCCTAATGTGGGGCATGAAGGAGGCAGCCAGTCAATGGCTCTCTCATCATTGATGTTTCTACCTTTCTCTCCCTTCCTCTCTGAAATATATATTTTTTTAAAAAGGGGGAAATGTGAAAGAAAAATAGAAAAATGGAGTTGGTATTGTCAAGGGAGCAATCTAAAATGGAGCCGAGGCCTCTGGGAAGCTGAGCTAAAATATCCCCATCCTTAATCAAGGTACTCTCCAATGACAACCTTTTCCTAAAGAGCTGAGGCCACGAAGTTACATTAACCAGTGGAAATTTAAAAAAATTTTAACAGTGGATCTAAGCCCGTTGTTATGCACAGGCAGAATTAATCACCAGCCTTATTTCCTGATGTAAAAGGCAACTCTAAGATTTTGAACAATTCTGGTTGAACAAAAGTCATGAAATTAAAATTTTTCTTATCCTGAGCTGTCATCTTATACATGCTTCTCTAAAGAATGAAGCAATAGATCCTATCACAGATAAAGGTCAGCACATACATGTATCTGGGTAAATGTAATAAAACATTTTCTATTACAAATTACTGAAAACATCTAGTACTATAAAGAGGGGAAAATCTGATTCTGATCCAGTTATGTCCTATGGAAGAAGTAACAAACACAAGATTTAAAGAACTTGATGATTAAGACTGTAAGTTCTATGCCAAAGCAACTTAGAATTTTCCAATTAAAAACAACTTGGATTGGGGGTACCAACCAGGGAATGTGGAGGAAGGAAATGGAATATTCCACAGGACATTACAAAAAAGTCTTTTGTTTTCAGCTAGATACATGAATTAAAGATTTTACATATGTACCTAATTCAGGGTAAGTTAATTAGAGTATGAATGAAAAATGAGTTTTGGGTTGACCTGGCATTGCATATACTGGTATGAAAACAGCACAATTTCCTTTTATATCAACAACTAGAGGCCTGGTTAATGAAATTCATGCACAGATCAAGGCTGATCTGTGGGGAGACTGGTGGGGGCCCCAGTGGCACCCACCTAGGCCAGCCTGGCCCCACCCACTTGCCGGCCCCACCCCCCCCCATGCCAGTTGCCTCCCTCTGCAGGGCAACCAGTGGGGCGATCGCCCCCCCCCCCCCACTGGCACCCACCTTGGCTGGCCTGGGGCCTGCGGGCAGCTCCTGCGTTGAGCGTGGTCAGTGTGTGTCACAGCCACCAGTCATTCTGCCAGTCAGTCCACCGTTCAGTCAATTTGCGTATCAGGCTTTTATTATATAGGATTATTGATAACCAGAGCTAAAACTGGATTTTCTTTATATGGCAGGCAATAGAAAACTACAAGAATCCTAAATTAATCTAGTTAATATATTTAGTACTGATGTGTAATAGCTAATGCCTAATCAAACGCAGCAGTTAAATTTATATAATTATTTAAGAGATGCAAAAAGAAAACCATTTTCTCTAATTTATTCTGATCTAATGATCTGTAATGTTGCAATCTTGTTTGCTTATAAAAAGAAGTGTTGTTGGTCTAACTGGTTTGGCTCAGTGGATAGAGCCTTGACCTGCAGACTGAAGGGTCCCAGGTTTGATTCCAGTCAAGGGCATGTACCTTGGTTGTGGGCACATCCCCAGTAGGGGGTGTGCAGGAGGCAGCTGATCGATGTTTCTCTCTCATCGATGTTTCTAACTCTCTATCCCTCTCCCTTCCTCTCTGTAAAATATCAATAAAAATGTATTTTAAAAAATACTTTAAAAAAAGTGGTGTCTGGCCAGCCAGCATGGCTCAGCAGTTGAGTGTTGACCTATGAACCAGGAGGTCATGGTTTCATTCCTGGTCAGGGTACATGCCCGGGTTGCAGACTTGATCCCCAGTGTGGGGTGTGCAGGAGGCAGCCAATCAATGATTCTATCTCATCATTAATATTCCTCTTCCTTCCTCTCTGAAATCAATAATATATATTTAAAAAAAGTGGTAAACATCACCCTAGAGATGTGCAGCTTCCTTATTTTCTAGATGTGAAATTAAGGCCTAGTGACTTATTCAAGATCACATGGCTAATTTGCACAAGATTTCAGACTTTCAAACTCTCAGTTGGTGCTCTAATATACCAAAATACTTCAGGGCAAAACAATGTTTAAACCAACAAACCATTAAGTACAATATTCAAGAGTTTAGCCCAACAGGAATATAAAACTGAGCACAAACATGACTGACTTAAAATTAAACCAGATTTATATATTGCAAATAAAATACCATATATATATAAAATCAATGGCATGTATTAATTTCCAGATCATGCTTTATCAAATTTAGGCATAACCAATCAAAACCTCAATTTGGCACCGCTAAGTCTGTATGAAATTTCCTCTACATAAGTAAGAATTACTAGGGATTAATTTAATCACTCTTCAATCTTTAACAGCAATTTCATATTATTTCTCAGAATATTTATACTGTTTTGAAAGAATAATTGATAAACTTAGCAAAATGACTCACTAAGATGACAGGTCCATGCATAGCAAGATGTCTCTAAA
The DNA here is from genome assembly GCF_000147115.1 of Myotis lucifugus. Taxonomy (NCBI): domain Eukaryota; kingdom Metazoa; phylum Chordata; class Mammalia; order Chiroptera; family Vespertilionidae; genus Myotis; species Myotis lucifugus. The sequence goes on along the minus strand of NW_005871075.1, from coordinate 8,053,218 downwards.
TATTTCTCTCTTGTAACGAGCTGAATTTGCTGCTTATAGTAAATTGTATTTCTCACTATCAACAAGATTCTTCAAAAGGAAACTGTTATCTGTCAATAATTACATAAAAGACAAGCAATCTAGAAAGCATAAAATAATCTAGATAGTACAAAAATTAAATGTTAACTGAATAAAACAGAGGATTTTGTGGGAATATTTGTGCATAAAAAAGATATAGAGGAACTTGCACATAATTTAAACATAATTAAAAAAGTAAACTAATTACCAAGTGTCAGAAAGCTGGTAAAGTTTCCATGCTATATAAAATTAACTTCTTAAATTTAACCAAATAAAAATCCCTGCTGTTCAATCATAAGATGTCCTGAAGCAAATAGTTTCATGAATCCTCAAGAAGAGAAAATTAAGGCTAAAAAGATCAAACACCAAGTGTTCATCAAACCTTTCAGTCAACAGAGCCTTTATTAACATGAAAGTACCATTTGCCACAAGATATACATGTTCTCCTAATCTTTCAGTTCTTTTTCAATATTTTGACTTAAGGTTACTTGTGGATCTAACATAAAAAGTAACCTACTAAAATCGGTCAAGGTAAAACTTGATTCTAGCTATCACCTTAACCTTTTATTATTTAGGCTTATAATTGACATTATTTGTCTCAAGTAGCAGAATATAATTCTTGTACTTGATAATCTTCTATACTGAAATATGTACCAGAATATCTTAGGAAGTTACTAAATATATGGAATTAACATATATATTTAACTGCTTTCAATAAGCTGGAAAGTATAATGTTAAGTTTTCTAAGAGGAAAATCATTTCTAGATCTTGGTTATGATTTTTGCAGTTTCCATAAAAACTGGTCCATATTAAACCAGTCTTGAAGAACTAAGATGAAAACTTAAAAACCCTAATGATAGCCTTGATTTACTAAGATAGAAATAATAAACCAAACTACAGTTCTCTTTTCCCAGGCCTCAGCAGAGATACTCTGTCATAGCTTTTGAAATTTTTTTGTCTGCTTGGTATAAAAGTTGAATGATCTCTTTATAAGTTAGATATCAGTAGAAGACCCACAGATGATGGGCATATTTATTGGGACACAAGATAATTCATATATTGTATCAAAGTGCATTATAAGATTTGCACTATGTCTGTCCACGTTTGTCACATTTTATAACATTTCAGTTGGATGCAGGAAGACTGGAATTGTTCAGAAAAGTCTAGCTTTTAAGATGTGAGTAAAGTTCATAGTGAGTCTTTTAAAACATTTAAATAACCAGAAGTATAATCACAACAAGGGACTATGTAAGAAGAATGAATATTGCAAAGGAAGCTTTATAGTCGAAAATACAGTACTTTGGATTGGCCAAAATGCACAGTACACATGAAATCAAGGTCATGTACTTTACTTATTGACCATGTGGCTACAGTTCAAAAGGTCACTGTTCCAACAGCCGTACCAAGTAATCTGTCAAACTGCTTTTAAATAAAGTTTTTAAATTGTAGCAATGAACAAAAAGACAAGATACACTTAAACAATACTGCAGTTTATCAAAAGACACATAAGAAATTTCAACTCATGTCTTTGACAATTATAAAAAAAATCAACATTTGGCTAAGTTATAAACATGTTTATAATGCAATTATTTGCATAATTCTAATGGTAATGATGGCTATAAGATCAGAATAGGTTAAAAAAAACACACACTGAAAACAAAAATACATAGCCCAATATTTACCTGTAGAATATGTTCATTTATGACTAAATTTCAGCATTTACTATATTGCCACCACTCTAATTTTAAAAATCACATCCAAAGGGTAAGGCAAAACTACTTAGCAACTGACATATTTGTTTATTTCTCAATTTGTGAAAATGTCCTTAATCTGTTGATGTAGCAAACAAATTTCAACTGTGCTATGCAAAAGAAGAGACGATAGTCTGCTTTGCAATGAACTTTAAAGTTCAATCGCACACAGGCAACATGCTATATATGAAAAAATTACTAACTGAACTACAGGTATTAAATACTGAAAAAAGTTAACAGTTTATTATAATTTATTTTATTTAACAATCTAGGAAGTTCGCAGCCATCAGCAGTTCCAGTGCAATTTCAGGTGCAATTGGGAATTCAGGAATTTCCGTGGAGCTGTTAGTGTAGCGAACCTTGTAAGTAAAATACATGCACACTTTTGATAGCACGTGTGAAGGGATCTCTCTAAAATTGACTTCATTAGTTTCATTCTCAGCAAATTGACCTATGAAAGAAAAAAAAAGGTAGGTTATGCACTGAAGTGTGTTCCTCCAAAATTCTTATGTGGAAGTCCTTACACCCAGAACTTCAGAATGTGACTGTATTTGGAGACGGGTGTTTTTTCCGCCCCCCTCCTGTTCAGGAAGCATTTTAAATATGGAATGCTTCACAAATTTGCATGTCATCCTTGCACAGGGACCATGCTATCGTTCCAATTTCAGTATACGTACTGCCAAAGTGAGCATGGAGACAGGGTCTTTAAAAAGGTAATTAAAGCAAAATAGGATTTATTAGGATGGGCTCTAATCATGTGACTGCTAGCCTTATAAGAGGGGATTAGGGTTCAGGTGGAATGGCTCAGTGGTTGAGCTTGACCTATGAACCAGATCACTGTTCGATTCCCGGTCAGGACACATGCCTGACTGCGGGCTCCATCCCCAGTGTGGGGTGTGCAGGAGGCAGCTGATCAATGATTCTCTCTCATCACTGATGTTTCTATCTCTTTCTCCCTCTCCTCTCCTCTCTAAAATCAATAAAAGTATATTAAAAAAAAAAAAAAAGAGGGGATTAGGTCACAGACACAAACAGGGGGAAGACAATGTGAAGACACAGGGAGAAGGCCATCTCAGAAGAAACCAATGCTGCTGACACCATGATCTTGAATGTCTACCCTAGGACCATGCAAAATAAATTTGTTGTCTACATCACCCAGCCTATGGTACTTTAAACATTATTTATTTATTGATTGATTTTAGAGAGAGAGAAAGGGATAGGGAGAGAGAGAAACATCAATGTGAGAACACAACATGGATTGGCTGCCTCCTGCATGGTCCCCTACCAAGGATGAAGCCTGAAACCCCAGCATGTGCCCTGACTGAGAATCAAACTGGCAATCTCTCAGTGCACGTGGATGACCGAGCCACACTGGCCAGGGCGGGTCTATGGCAGCCCTAGCAAATTATTACGACATGAAATAAATCCAACTAGCATCAAGCAAAATATCTAACTCTGACTTTTGAGTATAAACAAAAAAGATCTTTATTAAGATAGCATTTGAGATTCATCAAGACTGAATTTAAAATTTTGATTCTCTCCTGAAAGTCTGGACACTTTGGAGCTTTTCCAAAGAATCTTGATGTTGGGATTACTGAAGGGTAAGTAGGAATCAAGTCTTCATGGACCATAAGGAGCCCTGTGCTATATTGAATTGCCATGTAAAAATAAATAATAGGTGAAATACTATTTTAAAAACCTTTTCAGGAAAGAAAATGTACTGTTTCCCCCTTTAGTTTTTAAAAATATAATCATGTTAATGAGATCTTATTTAATAACTCTTAACAATTTGTAGTGATCTCTCAAAATTTCTTTAGTCATATAAAGAAATTAATCATTTAGCTTTTATTATAGGGATAAAATATATTCTTAGCCCAGGCCAGTGTGACTCAGTTGACTGAGTGTTGCCTGTGCACTAAAAGGTCATCGGTTTGATTCCCAGTCAGGGCACATACCTAGGTTTTGGGTTCGATCCCGTTGGGGTGCATACGGGAGGCAACAGGTCCATGTTTCTCTCTCACTTTGACAATTCTCTCTCCCTTCCTCTCTAAAATCAATAAATACATATTTAAAAAAATAACAACCACCAAAAATATTTTCGTAGCAGTCATGCACTAGCACTATGACCTAAATACAAAAGGCAGAAAAAATATACTTTCTGAGAATGTAGTATTTTAAAGGTTTTCTAATTGCATGTTGGCTGGGGGATGGGAAGAAAGAAGAGCAGGATTCAGCAAAATAATTCACAGCTATAGGTAACTTGGTTTGCCAATAATAAAAATTTTCTTTCTTGAATATATGTATGAAACATTACCAATAGGCATTTATTTGAGACTAGACAAACATTTATGGTTTTTCTTTGAGGTGAAATTCGTATCACAAATTTAACCATTTTAAAAAGAGTACAATTCAGTTTACATTCACAATGCTGTGTAACCACCCTATCTTGTTTCAAAACATTTTTATCAAACCCAAATATAATCCTGTAACCATTAAGCAATTACTCCCCGTTTTCCTACCCCCAACCTCTATTTTCTATCACACCAATCTACTTTCTATCTCTATGGATTTATCTACTCTGGATATTTCATACAAATGGAATCACACAACACGTGACCTTTTGTGACTGGCTTCTTTCACTTAGCTTAATGTTTAGAAGGTGCATCCATGTATGGCCTGTATCAGCATTTCATTATTCTTTATGCAAGCATTAGTTTTGGGCTGAAAGTTTGATCTTCAAGATAAAGCTCTTCTTATTGAAGTAAAGGAGATCAAGCATACAACAAGCAAAAGTCCTCTAATTTTAATTTTTAAAATTTTCTTGGCATCTGTGATTTCCCCCCCTAAAGTACATCCCAGCTCTGTCCAATAGAAGTCGAAAGCAATTCAAGCCAGGAGCAACGTTCCTGCTAGCACACAGACTGGGGTCCCTAAGTACCATTCCCATTAAAAGAAATAGGGGCTCTTGGAAAAATGGTCATTTTCAGGATTAATGGAATAACATGCAAAATGAGCCTGAGAAATCTTGGTATTACAGAAAGTAGTAACTATCCAAGATCAATGGAGCCATGTCAAAGGATGCAGAAACCAACATGACGTGGGTCCTTCTGTCATAAAAATGGAGCGCTTGAGCACCAATGAGAATGACTGGGCCAGGTGAAAAAGCACTACATATATAAAGTCAGGAGCTGATAATGATGTGCAAAAAAACAAACAAAAAAACCCCAAACACTCTTTGCTATTGGAGGATGCTGGAGAAGCAATTCATTACACTGCAAAATTATATGTAAAGGGGGAAAAAAAAATTAAGCATTTAACTTTTCTTTCCTGTACAGCCTGTATTTCAGGATCACCAAACAGTTCTTTAAAAGAGATTTCTAACTAATAAATGCAGAAGAAACTACACAATTAGAAAAATCACTGTTTTGTAATTCCAAATGAAGTATATATCTTAGCAATAATCATAATGAATGCTAAAACCATTACATGAAAGTCAGACTGGGGAATTGTTCATGGATGAAATCAGCCTGATAACCCTGGAACCACTACTCAATCTTGACATTGCTAAAATATGTGTTACAACAGGATACAATAGTACCACCTATGAAGTATTCTTGCCCAGTAAAATGAACCAGATTCTAAGCAAGCCTCTGGAGTTCTAATTATGAGTTTACAAGCTGAAACAGTAAGTCTAATCAGGATGTGGACATTATATAAATAATATTGTTTCTTTGTAAAACTGATGGCCTGGAACAAAGGGAGGGTTCAGGGGGACTATAAAGATTTTATGAGGGAAATGACAATGTCAAGGATTTGCTCGAAATATTCTTTAAAAAGTGAGAATAAGAGACGAAACAAGATTGGCAAAATGTTGGTAATTTTGGAGGTGTATTAGTCTCTCTACTTCCATGTAGTTTTTAAGTTTCCATAGTAAAAAAATATAGAAAGGGAATTGCAAGGGACCCCAAAGAGCCAAAACAATCTTGAGCCTCACATTTCTCTATTTCAAAACTTACTACAAGGCTACAGTAAATCAAAAGTTTGGTACGGGCCCTGAGCATGGTTAGAGCCTTGGCCCCTGCACTGAAGGGTCAAGGGCACATACCTGAGTTGTAGGTTTGCTCCTTGCCCTCAGTTGGGCGCATGTGGGAGGCAACCAATCAATGTGTCTCTCTCACATTGATGTTTTCCTTTCTCCCCGTCCCCTCCCTTCCACTCTCTCTGAAAAGCAATGGAAAAAATATCCTCAGATAAGGATTAACAACAACCCCCCCAAACTCCCCATGAAACAGTTTGGTACTGAGATAAGGACAGATACATAGCACAATGGAAAAGAATTAAGAGCCCAGAAATAAACCCGCACATCTGTGATCAACTGATTCTCAACAAGGGTGCCAAGACCATTCAATGGGGTAAAGAATAGTCTCTCTTGCCCTAGCCGGTTTGGCTCAGTGGATAGAGGCAGCCGATCAATTATTCTCTCTCATCATTGATGTTTTTTTCTCTCCCTCTTCCTTCCTCTCTAAAATCAATAAAAAAAATATTTAAAAAAGAATAGACTCTTCAACAAATGGTACGGGTATGTCCACATGCGAAAGATAAATTATTACCTCATGTCATGCACAAAAGTTAACTTAAAATAAAAAACCTAATTACAAGAGCTAAAACCATAGCCCTCTTATAAGAAAACATAGGGGTAAATCTTCATGACATTGGATTTGACAATGGATTTTTAGACAGGCCTCCAAAAACAGCAATGGGATAAGAGATAAATTTGGCTTCATCAACATAAAAACTTTTGTCCATCAAAAGATACTACTAAGGACTGGCTGGCGTGGCTCAGTGGTTGAGCATCGATCTATGAACCAGGAGGTCACGGTTCCATTCCCAGTCAGGGCACATGCCTGGGTTGCGGGCTAGATCCCCAGTGTGGGGCGTGCAGGAGGCAGTAACTGATCAATGATTCTCTATCATCATTGATGATTCTGTATCTCTCTCCCTCTCTGAAATCAACAAAAATATATTTAAAGCCCTAGCTGGTTTGGCTCAGTGGATAGAGCATCGGCCTGTGGACTGGAGGGTCCTGGGTTCGATTCCGGTCAGGGGCACATGCCCGAAATGCAGGCTCGTACCCTGGTGGTGGTGGTGGTGGCGCGCATGCAGGAGTCAGCCAATCAATGAGTCTCATCATTATGTTTCTATCTCTCTCTCCCTTCCTCTCTGAAATCAATAAAAAATATATATTTTTTAAAAAAGCATTTCTAAAAAAACATGTATTTTTTTTTCTAAAGAAAAGAATAAAAGATACTAAGAAAAAGACAACCTACAGAATGGGAGAAAATATTAAATCATGTATCTGGTAAGAATCTAGTGTCCAAAATTTATAAAGAACTCTTACAACTCAACAACAGAAAAGACAAACAACCCAATTAAAAAGCCGGCAACGGACTTAAAGAGACATTTCTCCAGAGGATACACAAATAGCCAGCAAGCACATGAAGAGATAGTCAACATCATTAGTCACTAGGGAAATGCTAATCAAAACCACAATGACACACTACTGGTACCCATTTGGATGGCTAGAATAAAAAAAAGTGCAAATGAAGTGTCAGTGAGGATGTGGAGAAAACCACATAAGGAACCCTCATACACTGCTGGTAGGAATGTAAAACGGTTCAGCCACTGTGCAAAGTTTGGCATTTCCTCCAAAAGTTAAACATAGAAGCCACCATATGTTCCAGAAATTCCAATCCTCAAGAAAAATTACTCAGAGAAAATGTGAAGGATAGATATTTGGGAGGTGGTAACTTCTATAATTAAACTTTAGAAGCAGGAGCACAAATGAAACCAGGAGCACAAATCACCAGAGGCCTGTGTAGAAGAAGCTGACCATGGAAACTAACCTAGGAAAATGATCCTTCTTATTTCAAAGTAACCAACTGGCTCTTATTGAAACTAGGGTAAATACCTAAAAACAGGGTATGGCAGAAACCAATTTCCCCCCAATGCAACATTCAATTATGCGATGTTCAAATAGTTACTGTCTCTTAAATGTTATGAGTCATTTCGCTCAACTTAAAACATTCATCAAACATTAAAAGTGAAGATATATGAAGAGAAAATAAAGGAAATGTTCCTACCTGGGCCACTCAACATGGCTTTTATTGTTCCTGATGTTAATGCATGTTCTCTTTTTACAATAAACTCATGACCATCTGAAGATATCAATTTGACATACATGGCATCAGGGCCTTCACAGCCACCATAGGTTTTCTCTTCTCCATCTAAATAAAGTAGTAAAATGACTTTTGAATCACAAAATTTAAGAACAATAAACAGGTTTACCAAGGTTAATATTTGAGAAACTCAGACCAGAAAGATTTCTCGTGGGTAATAGCTACCAAGATTTTAAAGATTTTAAGCTTCTTGTTTATTACTCTCTACACATTTTCCAATGTCACAATAACTCTACATTCAAGGATGTTACTTTGGGTGAAAATTTACCACTATTTTTCAAGGAAGTATTAATAATATTTTTGTGACCACAGCAGCAAATTCAAATTTGAAGACTAAAACAAAATATTCATATAGTAAAATTTTAGCCCTGGCTGGTGTGGCTCAGTTGGTTGTGCATCGTCCCATGCACTAGAGACTCCATCCCCAGTAGGGCCATGTAGGAGGCAGCCGATAGATGTGCTCTCACATTGATGTTTCTCTTTCCCCCACCTCCCTTCCTCTATTTCTAAAAAATCAATTTAAAAAAAGGTAAAACTTTAATTCTATCACCTGAAATACTTATTTTAAAAATAAAATGCATAATGTGTTAATGAATGAATGATTGTTTATATGCCATGTGAGCTCAACTTCTGACAAGCCCAAATGTTAAATGTTAGGGCTTCTTTTACTTAGGATTTTATTCTTGATCCACAAAAATAATTATCAAAATATTTTACTGCTCAGTTTAAATTATTACACAATGAAAGTAATGAATACAGACAAATTCAGTCTTTAAACACTGAAAGCAGAGGTGAGGAGACAGGACTGTGTAGATGTCACTTGCTACCATCTAACCTCACTGATGGCATACTGGCTTCAGCACAGTGGCTAGCTCAATATAACTTTCTGGGAAGTATATATATTTATATATTCCTTTAAGATCTTTCTCACATATATAACTCTCACAATATTATACTGACAGAATTTTAATTTTTATGGTTACCAATATCTGAAAGTTTCTTAGGGCTTTTTCTAAAAATTTAGGGAGCCCTAGAGAGAAGTACATAGGATGAGGTTGAAGTAATGTTCAGGTACTAACACACATTTATTCATTTATTTCTTTTCTTCTTTTTTTCCCTCAGGTGAGGATATTTTTTCTTAGAGAGTAGAAGGAAGGAGGGGAGGGGGTGAGAAAAGGAGAAAGAGGAAAAGAGAGAGAGAGAGAGAGAGAGAGAGAGAGAGAGAGAGAGAGAGAAGCATCGATGTAAGACACATTGATTGGTTGCCTCCTGAACACACCCGGCCCCGGCTGGAGATTGAACCTGCAACCTTTTGATGAGAGGGCCAATGCTGTAACCACTGAACACACCAGCCAGGGCCACTCATTTATTTCTTAATAGTTAATTTAGAAATCCCTAAAATTAACATTAATATCAAAATCATTTATGTGCTACTGCTGCCCAAAATGTTTACTCTGAATGTAATAGGAGAAAACACTGAGACAAATCTAAATTTAAAAGTGCCATGGAAGACTTCACTCCTCACCCCAGGACAGCCAGGTAGGGAACTGTTTAAAGGAGACTAGGGGGGAGGGGGCTAAAGGGAGTGAAACAGGAGACATCTGTAATACTATCAACAATAAAAACATATATGTATTAAAAAATTAAAAAGGAGACTAAAGAGACAAATTAATGCAATAAATGATTCCTAATTAGATCCTGGATTTAAAATAATAAACCTGTTATAAAGAACACTATTGAAACAACTGAAAAACTTTGAATATGAAGCGAACACATGCTGATGTATTTAGGTGTGTACAACTAAATCTTAAATGATAGATAAAAAAAGCATTTTTTATGTTTATGTGTGTATATACTCATGTATATAAGTATATATAAACACCCCCCCCCACACACACAGAGCGAAAGCGAATGTGGCAAAACATTAACAACTGGTAAAGGCCAGGTGGTGCATTATTCTTACAATTTTTCATAACAAAAGGCTGGGGGACTCGTAAAGATGCAAGTAACTTCTAAGTTATGAACTAGCCAAGCATACAGGTTCTCAGCAGTTTTGCCAATTTCTGAGAAAAATACAAATAATTATCAGTTATTTAAATTTATACTTCTAGTATTTTTTTGTAAGCTAAACCATTTTATATGTCTGCTGGAAAAGTTTCTAATATCATAAGGTAAAGTACTCACTAGGAATCACAAATTTTATTGGGTACAATAATGGTACTGATCTGTCTTTCAAGATTGTACAGTAAACATAGGTTGTTGAATTAAACAACTACTTGTGGTCTACTTTGACCACTTTCTAACTTGCATTTGCATTCACTGACATTGAAGGCCTATCTTTGAGTGGGAAAACCAGCTTCTACTAGTTAAAATACCCGTTATTTTCTTATGAAACTTACCCATTATGTTCTTATGAAATTCTACTTCGCTTGCACAGGAAGTTTAGTAGTTTCCTGAAAATATAACAAAGCCATATTAAGACATGTTTTTCACCATTATTTAATATGTCCTTGGTGTTACAAGTTTAAGGACTCTCTCTCTCTCTCTCTCTCTCTCTCTCGCTGCTAAACAGGAATTTTCTAGCCACCACACTGTGGAACAGCATCAAGTTTCTGAACATATGAGAAAAGATGATCGCCTCCGGGACAATTAAGTCGAAATACGGACTTTTTTTTTTTCCTTTAAGGCAACTATTCTGAAAGATTTAAAAATACAGATGCTGTTCGTTAGGACCTAAACTGAACTTGAAAGAGATCCTTGGCCTTCATCATCTTCATATATATACTACATCTACTTGATTCTGGTAGACATAAAATATTTGCTGAATGAATGACAACACGATAAATCCAAGGACATGAAGTAGCTTTCATGAGAATGAAAAAGGTAAAGCTTGCTCACTTCTTATGTAAATGTTCACATCTATATGTTTTATCCCTTCTGCATATAGGCTACCAATAATCTAATTTAACAGAAGAGTGGTAAAAATTTATAATTTTTTGAGAAATCTTAAATTTTATAAAATATGGTGGTTGCTAAATAAAAAGGGCTCGTTTTCAGTAATTTGTACTTTAACAGCATTGCTTCAAAGAAGGATTTTATTAATACCAGTATTATTTTTTATGTGACTATTAGGAAAACAGCATATCCTCATTATCCTTTTCTCTAAGAAATTCCTGGCTAATACTTTAATTCTAGCCTTAAGGGGAGGGTCAAGAAAATAAGCCACACATTTTAGAGCAAGAAAGAAACTTGGAGATAACATGTCATCCTCACCTTAAAAAACAGTAACATCCTTGCTGTACAGAGAGGATAAATGACTTGTTCCAGGTAATGATGGAGTAAAGCAGAAATCACCCGTTAGAACACTGGCTAAGCACAGAGGGAGATATTTAAAGTACCATTTCTAATGGAGGCAATGTAGCATTACTACCAAGAATTTGAGGGCCTGGTAAGTGGTAAACACTGCATTAAACATCGTATATACATTGTCTTATTTTAAACCAACATTTTCACAAAAGAATTATTGTTCCCATTTTAAAGATGAGGAAACACTCAGAGACTGCTACCTGCTCAAGGATTCTACAGCTTAAGTGGCAGCCTCAGGATTTAAACCTAGGTAGGCAGGCTCAATAGCCCACACTCCCTTCCACTATTCCATACTGCCATGGCAAAGCATGCTGGCTCCAGTTAAAACTTAGCCACTACTGCTGAGAGCTGTGCTGCATTCTCTAAAATTAAAACACAGTACTATGTCATTTTATAATAATAAAGTAGACACTTAAAAATTCATCAGTCATTATTTTCTTCTGTTCATACTGCTTTGTAATCATTCTCCTAAAAAACAAACAAAAAATACAAAAAAAGGACAAAATGCTAGAAAAGCTAGACCAAGAATTTCAAGTGCTAACTTTGCTATCTGGAAAATTTTCAGAGCAAAATATCTAGAATGTTTACTTAACTAGCAGTAGCTAGGCAACCATGCAAAGTGACATCATAGAAGCCCTTTGGGTAGCAACAGTTTCTCCAGACTTCTTAATATAGTAAATAAAATCCAGCATTTATACAAGGGTTAAAGGGGGAGGGGGAAGGCTCCCTATCACTAACAAAGAAAGAGTATTATCAACAAGAATTAAGAGCAGCCAAAACCGGTTTGGCTCAGTGGATAGAGCGTTGGCCTGCGGACTGAAGGGTCCCAGGTTCGATTCCAGTCAAGGGCATGTACCTGGGTTGCGGGCACATCCTCAGTGGGAGATGTGCAGGAGGCAGCTGATCGATGTTTCTCTCTCATCGATGTTTCTAACTCTCTATCCCTCTACCTTCCTTCCTGTAACCTGTAAAAAAATCAAATAAAAAATATTAAAAAAAAAAAAAGAAATTAAGAGCAAATTCTTAATTCTTAAAAATATATTTTATTGATTTTTTTACAGAGAGGAAGGGAGAGGGAGTTTAGAAACATCGATGAGAGAGAAACATGGATCAGCTGCCTCCGCACACCCCCCACTGGGGATGTGTCCACAACCAGGGTACATGCCCTTGACTAGAATCGAACCTGGGACCCTTTAGTCCGCAGGCCGAAGCTCTATCCACTGAGCCAAACCAGTTAGGGTGCAAATCTTAATTCTTAGCTAGAAGCTAAAAATATTTGAAATATGAGGAAATTTGGACTTAACCCACAAATTACCTATAGCCGTGGTCGGCAAACTGTGGCTCGCGAGCCACATGTGGCTCTTTGGCCCCTTGAGTGTGGCTCTTCCTAAGCCTTAGGAGTACCCTAATTAAGTTAATAACAATGTTTAAAAAATTTGGCCCTCAAAAGAAATTTCAATCGTTGTACTGCTGATATTTGGTTCTGTTGACTAATGAGTTTGCCGACCACTGACCTATAGAGATCTAAGTTTGGGGTGGCAAAAATCTGTTTGAACATTTGAACGTCTATTCCATAACTGGGCTGAGTTCTGGAAATATGAATAAGGCAAAAAGCAAGTGGTCGAGAAGCAGTGGGCTGAATGTCTAGGCAGCAGACAGCTTGTGAACAAAGGCCTGACTGAGATATCATTGTGCTCTCAGAGTATTACATATAACATTACTCTTTTATAATTTATAATATTTTGGTAACAAATAGAAATTCCAGGTGAACCTAGGGCCTACAATGTAATTAGTTTTGAATCTAGTATCCTTGAACACTGAAAATCCCATCCTATTTCTGATTTGAAATGTTACCTTTTCATATACCATATTGTAACATGGATATCCAGATTATATTGTTCCATCAACCCTGTTTGTACCTGACCAATATAGCCCATTTTTAAAATTATAATAGCCTGATAAACATGTTTTGCTCAATGGTTGGGCAATCCCCTTTTTGTTATTACACATTTATTGTTAGGTCTATTTTTCAGTATAGTTTCTATTATGAATGGGATCCGTTTCCCTATTATATTTTTGGAAAGGCTATTGCTGATGTTTTAAAGAAAAGCCTAAATTCATTCAGTTAATCTTGTATCCCAACATCTTTGCAGAACTGTTCTAATAGTTTTTCAGCTAATTTGCTTGGATTATTTAAGTAGCAATTTAAATATTACAGCAACAGCTACAAATAAGTCTACTGTTTATATATTTTTTCCTTTTTCTTTTTTACATTGGATATTTACTTGGAAAAAATGTTGGATGTCTGATATCACTCTCAAAATAAACTGTAGGTTAAAATACCAAATGTAAGAACACCACTCTGGAAAAATAGCTGCAAAAACAAATGGACCTGTGAAAAAATGCTCCATCTCCACGGTAAGCAGTAAAATGCAAATTTAAAGTACTCAAATTTGCTAAGTATGAGTGTTGGAGAGGGGGAAGTGGGTGATACCAAATAAACGACACACTAGTTTTGGAAGACAGCAGCAGAATCATCCATCAGGAGGGTAGCAATTCTTCCAGGTATCTACTTTAGAGAAACCCAGCATCCTGTGTATAGGCTCTTTATTGTAATACTAGAGGCCTGGTGCATGAAATTCATGCGTGGGTATGGTCCCTAGGCCTGGCCTGCGATCATCTTCCCTAGCTGCCCGCAGCCGGCCCCACCTCCCGCCCCCCGGTTTCCAGCTCACCATCGGGCGATTGGAGCCTGGAGCCTGCGGGAGGGACGGAGAGGTTGGCTGTTCCCGCCACAGGTCGCTCTCTGTGAGGCAACAGGCGGGGCGGGGGCCTTGGCCTGGCACCGCCTGTGTCTCCTGCTACCCAGCCCCGGGTCCCATTCGCCATCGGGCGATGGGAGCCTGCCAGCCAGGAAAAGGGACCGAAAGGTGGTCAGTGTGCCTCATAGTGACTGGTCGAGTGGTCATTCTGGTCATTCCACCCTTAGGGTCAATTCTGCATATTACCCTTCTATTATACAGGATGTATACAAAGAAAAAACTGAAAATACCCTTACAGGTTCACCAATTAAGGAATGAGCTAAATAAAAACAGTGTATCTATACTTATAAAATACTAGAGGCCCGGTGCACGAAAATTAGTGCACTGGGGGGGGGGGGGCGGTCCCTCAGCCCAGCCTGCACCCTCTCGCAGTCCAGGACCCCTCAGGGGATGTACACCTGCCGGCTTGGCCCACTCCCTGGGGGATCAGGCCTAAGATGGCAGTCAGACAAAGCCCTCAGGAGATGTCTGACTGACAGCTTAGCCCCGCTCCCCAGGGGAGCAAGCCTAAGCCGCAGTTGGACACCCTTACCACTACTGCGGAGGTGGGAGAGGTTCCCGCCACCACTGCTGTGGTTGCAGCCGTCAGCCCAGCTTGTGGCTGAGTGGAGCTCCCCCTGTGGGAGTGCCCTGACCACCGGGGGCAGCTCCTGTGTTGAGCGTCTGCCCCCTGGTGGTCAGTGTGCGTCATAGCAACCGGTCATTCCACCGTTGGGGTCAATTTGCATATTACCCTTTAATTATATAGGATTATGGGATAATGAAAAGGAAAAAGTTTAATCTATTTGTAATGTCATGGAAATACCAAGATAAACTTTTAAAAAATCTTATCTATCAATTACAGTTTACATTCAAATATTATTATTATTAAACCCTCATCCGAGGACTTGCTGTGAGAGAGAGGGAGAGAGAGAGAGACATTGATGCAGGAGAGAAACATCAATTGGTTTTGAGCCCTGACAGATTGAACCAGCAACCTTTCAGTGCACAGGACAAAGCTCAACCAACGGAGTGACTCTGGCCAGGCTCAACATTATTTTGTACTAGAGGCCCAGTGCATGAAATTCGTGCACAGGTGGGGTCCCTAGGCCTAGCTGGTGAGGAGGCGACGGTCGCCAGGCTGGGTGTGGAAGGACTGGACGCACCCTGACATTGTGTTGTATTCCCCTCCTCCTTCCCTGGCCGCCACCGCTGCGGGTGGGTGGAGGGCCGATTAGGGCCTGCTGGCCGGGGAGAGGGACTGCGGGTGGTTGGCTTGGGAGCGCAATGACCACCAGGGGGCAGCTCCTACATTGAGCGTCTGCCCCCTGGTGGTCAGTGCACATCATAGCGACCAGTTGTTCCAGTCGCTTAGGCTTTTATATACATACTAGAGGCCCAGTGCACAAAAATTTGTACACTGGGGGGGGGGTCCCCCTCAGCCCGGCCTGTGCCCTCTCGCAGTCTGGGACCCCTCAGGGGATGACCACCTGCTGGCTTAAGCCCGCTACCCAGGGGATTGGGCCTAAGCTGGCAATCAGACATCCCTCTGGCAGCCCGGCAGCCCTCGGGGGATGTCCACTTGCCAGCGGGGAGCAGGCCTAAGCTGCAGTCGGACATCCTTAGCGCTGCTGAGGAGAGTGGCTCCCACCACCACCGCTGTACTGGCAGCCGTCAGCCTGGCTTATGGCGGAACAGAGCTCCCCCTGTGGGAGTGCACTGACCAACAGGGGGCAGCTCCTGCATTGAGCATCTGCCCCCTGGTGGTCAGTGTGTGTCATAGTGACCAGTCATTCCCAGTCTTTCTGCTGTTAGGGTCAGTTTGCATATTGCCCTTTTATTATATAGGATATAGACTAGAGGCCTGGCGCATGAAATTTGTGCACGTGTGTGTGTGTGTGTGTGTGTGTGTGTCCTCAGCCCAGTCTGCACCCTCTTGCAGTCTGGGACCACTCAGCGGACATCCCTCTTGCAGTCCAGGACCCCTCGCTCCTTACCGCTAGGCTCACTGCTCCTTAGCACTGCCACAGAGGCGGGAGAGGCTCCTGCCACTGCCACTGCGTTCGCCAGCCATAAGCCCGACTTCTGGCTGAGCAGTGCTCCCCCTGTGGGAGCGCACTGACCACCAGGGGGCAGCTCCTGCATTGAGTGTCTGCCCCCTGTTGGTCAGTGCGCATCATAGCGACTGGTCGTTCTGCTGTAACAGTTGCTTAGGCTTTTTTAAAATATAGATTAGTTTCAGATGTACAGCATAGTAGTTAGACAATCATATACTTTACAAAGTGTTCCTCCTGTATTTCCAGTACTCACCTGGCACCATACAGTTATTACAACATTATTGACATTTCCTATGCTGTACTTTATTTCCCCATGCCAAGATAAACTGTTTATTTTTTAAAAGCAGATTAGAATAAGTACAGTTTGATGCCATTATGTAAAATAAGTGTCTTCTTCTTGCCTATTAATCTCATTTTCTGCAGATAAATGCATAAAAATACATGTTCGAAAGTTTAAATAACTAGAAAACTAAGATTTAAAACTGATTTTTAAAAAGCAACAAATAAGTGTATAGAACCAAGCAGTGCACGAAGGGAACAATGGTCAGTCAACTTGATGATTATTAACTATGTGTAATATGATTAATTTGGAAAACAAAGTAAATAACACTAACCAAAAATTATCTGATGTTCAGGCC
Organism: Myotis lucifugus; assembly: GCF_000147115.1. Lineage (NCBI taxonomy): Eukaryota > Metazoa > Chordata > Mammalia > Chiroptera > Vespertilionidae > Myotis > Myotis lucifugus. The sequence continues at coordinate 8,036,312 of NW_005871075.1, read as the reverse complement.
TATTTGATGAGGCTTGACAAAGACATGAGAATATCCTGCCTAGAATGAGCTTATGGTGTTAACAAATTCATGTCTCTGAGGATGAGTTAAAATATTCATTCTGGCCATTAAACTTATGACAATGCTTCCATATTTAACTCTTAGGCAGACAGTCTTAATACTTTTAGCAAACAGTACCCTTTCCCATCTTCTCCTCCATGGTGGAATTTATAGTTTTCTTCACTATTAGACACAAATATTTCACAGCTGCCTTATTAGTGTGTCTTTTTAGATATATTTGTCACCCTAACTAGCTATGGAAACATAAGGCAGGGAGGTTCTTTCTTTATGACCCACATGCCCAGCACACAATGGTATTAAGTGGTCCTGTTAACAGAGTAAAGCCGTATACAACAATGTACCTGCCACAGACATAGATAGTATTATCCTGAGTGTTCCAACAAAATAGTTATTCAATGGCACTATGCTTTTGACCAAATTCTTTTCATGTTTTTCCTTGACGTTGGTTGGCCTTAAAAAACTCGGAACTTTCAGACAACCACAATAAAAATTGTTCTTTCTGGGAACATCTATTTAAGTTTACTGAAATATTTTGGTTTATACCGAGGGAAGGAAGTGACTAAGGAAGGAGACAATATTCTATCTTTCACAATAGAATTAAGTCAATATGAATTCTAATTCTTTTTAAAAAAAAAAAATATTTGTATTGATTTCAGAGAGGAAGGGAGAGGGGGAGGGAGATAGAAACATCAATGATGAGAGAATCATCGATCTGCTTCCTGCATGTCCCCCCAAGGGATCAAGCCCCCAACCAGGGCATGTGCACTGACAGGGAATCAAACCGCAACCTCCTGGTTCATGGGTCAACACTCAACCACTGAGCCACACCTGCCGGGCATGAATTCTAATTTTTAAAACAATTTAATTTTAAAGACTTCAGGGTACAGACACATTTTGTGAAATTATGATAACCAAAACATCAATCTCACATTTTTTGCACACTACCATAAACTGCTAAACATGTATACCTCTTGTATGTACATGATTTTTGGAATTTCATGTTTCCTAGAACTAATTCAGTTATCTTGGACTTTCTATCTTGAGACGCAAATAGATTAAGTTGTAAGATTTCTGTTTCTTCACTTTCTAAATGAAAAAAACAAAACAAAACAAAACCAAAAACAAAAGGGCTAAATTGCGTCTTTAAGTCCCTTTCAGCTCTACCATTTCATGACTGAACCGATCAGAAATTCATCCTCTCTCTACTACAAATGCCTGGAACTCCCAATTTCCCATCTTTCTTAAGCAGAGAGGCTCCCACACAGCACAGAACTTTCTGGCTCCAGCCTTGTGTTTCCACTGAGTCTATTTCACCCCTGGAAACTACCTAATCTCCCTGAGAGAATGATCTCCAAATTCCTTTGTTTAGGTTTGAAAGGTATGAGCAAGTATTCCCACTATATAGTATATACTTAAGTATAGATTCTTGCATTATAAAATGATTTAACAAATATTTTTTATTAATTTCACAGAGGAAGGGAGGGAGAGAGAGAGAGAGAGATAGAAACATCAATGATGAGAGAGAATCATTGATCGGCTGCCTCCTGCACACCTCCTACTGGGGCTCGAGCCTGCAACCTGGGCATGTGCCCTTGACTGGAATGGAACTTGGGACCCTTCAGTTCGCAGGCCGACACTCTATCTACTGAGCCAAACCGGCTAGGGCATGACAAGATCAATCTTTAACAGAGCTTATAGTCTTTTTGCATCTAAGATAAGGTATCATTAAAATGTCAGGATAACTTGTAACTTCCCTTTTTTCTGGACCCACTTAGGGCACAACCAAATGCCCTGGGCGCCAGGACAGATATCACAAACTCCTTCACAGTTATTGTTATCTTTATCGTGTTAATTGTTGACTGTTAACTATCCTGTACCCACCTAAGTAAAAGAAGTGTCTATCATTTTATTCTTTATCCAGTCCCAGAGGACCGCCCCCACTGTCTCCCCATCTCTAATCTATCACCAATGGATTTCATGTAACCCACATCCATCTCCTCCTTTGATTGCAAGGTTTAAAAAATAGATGAAAAAACCGCCATTCTCTGGAGCATTATCCCAATACATTAAGATTTTGCTTCCCAGAAATTGTCAACAGTTTGGCTCAAATAACTCACAAAAATTCTTTACAGGTTTGAATGTTCTTACGTTAAATATATATATATATATACATACACACACACATACACAAATAAAAAAGAAAAAACAAAACACTATATGTATATATTTAGAATGGTAGATAATTATATGTTTTCTTATATTTATTTGCTCATCCCACATCTCATTGTCCTTATATCCCTAACTCCCTGACCTCCACCAAACCCAATTTTCTGCCTAGCTCAGGTCTAAACTAAAGAGACAACCATTTTGGCTGGTCTTAACTTTAAATTCATGCCTATACGTTAAATAGGAACTTGACATTGTATTGATCCTAGAAAAATGGCTTTTCTACTCTGAGAAAATTTCCCGCTTCCTTGAAATCTCCAACACCCATCTCCTACCAGGCCTGACCACTTGTTTCTTCAAGAAAATGGAAATAGCCCTG
>NW_005871075.1:8030115-8032742 GCF_000147115.1 Myotis lucifugus | reverse complement strand
TTACAGATCTCGGTTTATTCCTCAGAAACCCAGTGCATCCACCCCAGCCCTCATTTCAGTAAATGGCACTACTGTTCACCCAGATGCTTGGGCAAAACAGTTGATTTCTCAAAAAAAATGGGGGGGGGGGGGGGGGCTCCTAGACATGAAGGCAAGACCATTTGGCTCCATCTTAAAATTATATTCCAAATCAAACTACTTCTCACTAACTTATAATTCTACATCTCTAGTTCAAGCCATCACTTCTCAACTGGACTACTGTTAGGGGCAAAAATAGAAGACTGGGGACTAGCTATGGTTATGGGAAATATCAATCATGCTCTGTTAACCATGATTGCCTTGTGTTGGTTAGAGAAAGGACATTCTGACCTGGCTGGGAGTTGTGCCACCAGGATCTGGGAGTCAACCTTGGAACCATTCTCATTCAAGGATTGCCTATTATCATGGAAAGATTAACAACTTTGTTGCCCAAACAAGGAGTCCCACGCCAGCCTCCTACTTCCCCATATAATCCTTGTCCTACCTTATATAAGCAGCTGGCTTATGGGGTGGGGGTGGGGGGACCCTGCAGGGCAGATTTTTGTGGATGACCTGCTGTTCTCCCATACTGCCGGCAGTACTGGAATAAACACTCACAGATGATTCAACCCCATCTCTGCTTAGACTCAAGTAGTGACAGGCAGAACAGACCCATTGATTGTCCGGTTACACTACCACAAACCTCCTTAGGAGTTGGTTTCCTCACTTTCCTCCAATCTAGTCTATTCTCCACCCAGCAACCAGCCATCAAAAGCATAAATCAGATGTTCCTTCCCTGTACAAAATCCTCTCTCATTAAAAAATCCAGCTTCTCATTACAAACAGAAAAATGAGTATCAAGTTCCATCTTATTTAGTCCTTATTAATCACTCTGACCTCATTTCCCATCACTATACACCAGCCACACTGGCATCCTTAGAATTATAACAGGTCAAGCTCATCCCTTCCTTAAGGTCTTTGCTTTTGCAGTTACTGCTATCTTAAATTTCTTTCCTCATATCCTCCTCATTATTGAGGTCTTCAGGCAAAACATCAACTCCTCAGACAGGTAGATCTTCTTTGTTCACTTCCCTATCAAAATTAGACACCTTCACCCTTGTCACTCTATCTTGATCTAACTCTGATCACCACCTGAAACGACTGTGTATTTGCTTATTGTATATCCTCTTTCTTCTTTTAAAAAATGTTTTATGGACTTCAGAGAAGAAGGGAGAGGGAGAGGGAGAAGCAATGATGATAGAGGATCATGGATCCGCTGCCTCCTGCACGCCCCCCACTGGGGACCCAGCCTGCAATCAACGCACGTGCCCTGACTGGGAATCCAACCATGACCAGCTGACATCCAACCACTGAGCAACACCAGCAGGCTGGGCTGGGCTTTTTCTGACCTTATGAACAGTAAACATTTAGCACAGGTTAGCTAAAATTCATTAACACGTATCAGTGTAACTGCAAAGACTTCCCAGTTTATTTTCTAAGTACTGAAAAATCTACCAAAAAACGCCAAACAGCACTTTATAAGACACAAACTAATACTACTTTAGAACTTGATATATAAGGTGATTCTAACTTCTGATCACAAGTTATTATATTGCCTAATTATATTACAAAACTACCATAGAGTAATGAAACTGGCATACTCAATTTGAAATAAATTTTATATATATATAGATATAGATATATACATACACACATGCTGGGATTGGACCCCAGCACACACACAATGCATATTTTTTGGAGTGGTAGATAATAAGCCTCATACATAAGGAAAAAAGGGTAATCACTTAAGAATTAAGTATGAACCCCAAATCACTGGCAATAAAAGATAATATCCCCGATGACTGGATCAGAGCCGTTGCCCTGCCATTGTTATCTCCAGAATGAATGACTACACGTGTAAACCGCGATGTTTCAGCATCATGAATCAGACAACGTAAAGGAGGTTAGAGTCCACTAAACAGAAAAGGAAACAACTACTGGGGGATTAAAGAGCAAACCTGGCAGTTTGAAAATAACTAGTTATTTCGGTGGTTTTCTCCTCTGAAGGCGATGCAGAACAGAAATACTGGCATTTAGTGACACGAACGCCACAGCTATAGGTTACTAACGAGGTTTTCGTTTCAGGGGAGAAACTCCATGGCCACTGGACCTGACACCAGACACCTCCTTCCAGACACGACCGGGAGGGAGATGCGCGACCGCCTCAAGCCACCGAGTCGGGCCGAGGTCGCCCTGTAAGTTGCCCAGAAGGGAAACTTCTCGGGGTCCCGCAGCCGGGAAGAGCGAGGGCCTCTCCCCGGGGTAGGGACTGCCTCCCAGAAAAGGGCGACTCTCGGCGCACTCGGGGAACGCACACACAAAAAGCCACAGAGCTGCCATGCTCCCGACTCCACGCTCCCCGCGCTCAGCCCCGAGGAGGCCCCGTCCCCCGGCCGCCGCCCCACCTCCGCCTTTTTTCCGAGCCACCGGACGCGCCGGGAGAGGGCCCGCCGCCCTCTTCTCCCTCCCCAAACCAGGGGCCGAGGAGCCCTGGGAGGTCGGAGCTTCCGTTCCTTCCGCGGCCCAAATGGGAAGCGGTGGGCAGCGGG
>NW_005871075.1:7991409-8029908 GCF_000147115.1 Myotis lucifugus | reverse complement strand
GTTCCCTCCCCACAGCCTGCGACTCACTCGTCAGTCCCGCAGCACGCGCCGGGTCCCGCGCACCTCCACAGCCCCCACGCCAGGGCCACCCCCCCACCCCCACAAGCCCGCCGCTGTGGGTTCCGGGGCACTTGGAGGAATCACTTCCGTCGGGTCACCGACGCTCTGTACGACGCGCGGGAGATTAGTATCCGGCGAGGAGGGGAGGACGCGGCCTATTTTCGGCCACAGCGCCCCCTTCCCTTCTCCCAGTATCACTGGCAAATCCCAACCAATCCGATACGAGGTCTCCTGGTTCCCAGCATGCAGCGCCGACCCTGACCCATTTTCCGCAGGGTTAGCGTTCTCAGAGCCGCGCACGTGGGCCGAGGCCGCACACTGCATCCTGGGATTTGTAGTTTCTCCGGCGAGTCGGCCGGCGTTTGGTTGAGGCAGCAGCGCGTCCTGGGACTTGTAGTTTCTCACGCCGGCTCTTAAGATTTGGGCGATTTTAGAGCTTGTCCCTGCCTCTCGTTTTGGGGGTACGCCTGGAGGCCGGAGACTGCAGAAGAAAGATCGAAAGGTGCGAGTGTTGTTTCGAAGCTGACAAGGTCGTCTTCTTTAGGAAGCAACATCTGTCTTTTGTGTCCTTTGTGAGAAGTTGCAGTGCGCGTTGAAGAGCATCTCAAACTGCTCGCCCAATAGGCTGGCCTCATTTTCCTCCCTTCCCGGGAGGTTCAATGTTTTCCGAAAAGTAAGCACATTTCACCTCCGGGCAGGGCCTGAGTCTCCACCCCGTCCCCACCCAGCGCCGGGGTTGCTCAGCGCTTCTAGATTCTGAGATCATTCACAGAAATTCCAGGCGTCTGCCGCCGCCTGTACTCCGTTCTGAGACCTTCTTTGTCGCTCCACGCCCCCTCTCTTGCTCTCGGGTTCCCTTGCTCGCTCTCGACGCGCCCATCCTTTTTATTTGCTCCCTGTGGTCAACATCAGGCACCCTTCCAGAAAGGCTGAAACAGCTAAATATTCACCTTCTGTGTACAGCACCGTGGCACGTAGGGCCAAGCAGCTCACCATTGCAAGTTGCTCAACTAGGCGCTGTTGTGTAACAACGTCCCTAAACGGAAAGAGACGATCCAAAGTTTGTTGACCTAATTAATGACTTGTGTGCGGGAAGACATTTTTAGTTAATTTGGCAGATAAACTGTATTGCTTTTTACAGAAAGACTGCCCTGGGTGAACTTATCAAACAAAGCCTTTGCAAACACTGTTAAAGTTCGTTGGCGGTGATGGTATTCAGAGTCTGGTGGGGAGGAGACGCAGTGCGGTGAGAAGAGGAGGCTGTGGGCCCATTTTCAATCAGATCTTTCCTCCTTTTCCTTCTGAAGTGTCCTTTTCTCGCCTATCTTGCCTTTTTCCCTCACTGCATTATGGAACGATAGAATTTTCCAGGTGAGGATACGGAGGCTAGCTAAAGCCAGATTGAAGGCTAGAATCTAGTCCAGGACTTTTTTCTTCTTTTGTGCAAAATTAAATTTAAAATTTTTACTTATGTAATCAATATAATACATGCTTATTATAAAAAATGCAGAAATCGCAGATATTTTGTTTTTTCCATGAGCGTTTACATAGATAGATCATGCACTTGATTTTTTTCTGAGGTGTAGCTTGTATGGTTGACAGGAAGCCACTGCCAGGATAGAATAAGAGAGACAGAACGGTTTCCTGTAGGCAAAGGTGTCAGACATGGGTGCGTTTGGTCTCTATGAGTTTAATTTGTATGCAGAACATATACAAAAAAGTTACACTGACTCAGAGGAAGGAAGAGTGAGAATTGGTAAAAGGAATGTCAAAAACAAAATATGCACGTGACACCATCTTGCTGGCAGAAAGTAGCAAAGATTTGAAATGATTTTTTATAAAAGTGAAAGAAGAAAGTGCTAAAGCTGGACTGCATTTGAACATCGAGAAGGCAAAAATCATTAACTACAGAAGAAATACACAACTTTCACATAGACATTGAAATTGTTTAAAATTTTGTTTACCCTGGTTCTCTCATCAATTCAAATAGAGCCTGCAACCAAGAAATCAAGACCAGGCGGAAACCTGGAAGGGCAGCAATGGAAGAATTTGGAAAGACCACCAATAGCAAAGATGTGTGATTAGAGTCCAAGCCTGAGATCACCCACACCCTCGTATTCCCAGTTCCTATGTGTGGATGTGAAGATGGCTGATAGGAAAAGGACTGATTTGAAATATGATGTTGGAGGAGAGCTTGATGGATACCACGAATTGCCAGAAAGATGAACAAGTGGATCCTAGAGCAAATTAAGCCTGAAACATTGCTGGAGGCAAATGACAAAACTGAACCTGTCCTATTTTGGGCACATCATGAGAAGGCAGGGTTCTTTGAAAAAGATAATAATGCTGGGAAAAATAGAAGGCTGCAGGAAAAGAGGAAGACCAAATATGAGATGGATTGATTCCATAAAAGAAGCCACAGGCTGAGTCTACAGGAGGTGAGCAGGGCTGTTGAGGACAGGACATTGTGGATGTCACTTTCATGGGCTAGACAGGAGCCAGAGCTGCCTCAGCGGCATGTAACGCACACTGTATATATGGGGTTCTGTATACTGTTTCCTTTCCAAATCTCAAAAACTCAAACATCTGTAACCAAAACCTCCACAGCATCATTTAAAATGTCTGTATAGAATTACATTGCATAAATGCACCATGATTCACTTAATTATTTCCTTAATACTGGCTATTTACCCTATTTCCATTTTATTTTTTTAAATATATTTTATTGATTTCCTACAGAGTAGAAGGGAGAGGGATAGAGAGTCAGAAACATCAATGAGAGAGAAACATCGATCAGCTGCCTCCTGCACACCCCCCACTGGGGATGTGCCCCCAACCAAGGCACATGCCCTTGACCGGAATCGAACCCGGGGCCCTTGAGTCCCCAGGCCGACGCTCTATCCACTGCGCCAAACCGGTCAGGGCCTTATTTCCATTTTAAATCACTTTAAGTAATGCTGTGTTCAGTATCTCTGCAGAAATCTTTGGCCATGTTTCTGATTATTTCTTTAGAATATGAACATTTTAAAAGATTTTGATAATCTGTTGACAAATTTTTTTTTCTAGAAAGATCCTCTCAGTATATGATTTAAATCAGTAATGTATAAAGAAGTATTTAGGGTTCTTATAAATATACTAGCTTTACCAAATTTTTTCCATTTTTTTCCATCATGCCATTCTGATCTTAAGCTCACCTTAAAGGATGGGAAGGATATTGGTGAATGGGGAGGAAAGACAGCTAAAAAAACAAAAATTACATACAATAATGATGGCCAGTTTGAAAGTGACAGCCATTTTCAATTTTTCCATCAGCCTCTATTTTTAAAGGGAACCTCTCAGGTGATATGAACAAGGAATCAAAGCTTATTTCTTAAATAGAAAAAAAAAATTAAATATCATTCAAGTAGTTTACATTCAACAAATATCTCTAAATTACTAGACTTGGGAAATTTATTTTAACAATGCATAACAATTCCCTATAATTTTATAGCACAGTCTTCAGAATATGATTTCATTTTAGCTATTTAGAAACCTTGAGAAGTAGACCAAATGTTTTACTTACTGACTATATTTGTAGGATGAAACTAAGCTTAACAGAAGATAAAAATGCAGGTTTTCTCAGCATATTGTTAAAGTAATCGAAGAGAAGGCTATTAGACTGAGATAACTCTGGTACTTGGTAGCCTAGTAGGGAAACCAAAACCTAAGCCAGAGTCAATTCCTGTAAATGCTTCAAGGATAAGACCAACCACCAATTATAAACAGCCAACTAAGTTTTCCCAAATAACGCAACTGCTCAACTTACAGCCAATCAAATAATTGCTTTGCTTTGCTTTGCCTGTGCATGTTGTCTATAAAAGCCTTGCCTTTAGCTCTGGTCAGTTGAGCTTTCCTAACCACTTCCAGTTTGATACTGCCTGATTTGAATAAATTTTTGCTCAAATAAACTCAAAATTCTTAATATGCCTCAGTTTATCTTTTTAACAATATTAAAGAAAAAGTTAAATATATACCAGTAAAATAATGGGTAAATGATGATGTTTGCCTACTGATTACACTGTTTAGAAGAGTTTTTAAAATGTAAGTGGATAACTTTCAGAATGAAATTATTCATAAAGAAGTAGTATAATTTCATCCTTCTGAGTACCCAGAAAAAGTGGACAGGAGTTGCCAAGGTGATATTATTTTAGACTATTAGCTTGTTCTCCTCTTATGCAAATCACATGCTGAGTCAAAACCAGTTTCCAACTAGTAAACAAAAGTGTGCTTTTACTAGTTGGCTGCTCATCCTTCCCGACTAAGCTGAACATGATGCTTCTAGAGACAGTGTGAGGCCAAATTAATCATGATGTGGTATGGGCTTCTGTAGCCTTTTGTGAATTGGTCTATTTAATTATATTTTAGCTTATTTATAAATGTTTCCTTCACTATGGGAGCACTGTGGATTCCCAATTATATCCAGTATCTTTGAATCCTCTGCTCCTAACAACCCTAATAGACGCTGAAGCACTTCAACAAGTAGGGAATGAGTGTTTATACGGATGTGAATGATTCCACAAGACAAATTTAACAAGTATGAACATTCCATGAAACGAGTTCCATTTACTTTCTAGCAACCCACTGGTTGCATTAAATTACCACTCATTTTCGTTCAAATCCTATAGTGTTACTGTTCCTCTGTGTCAACAGGCTAGAATCACTTTCCGCAAAGAAAACAGTGTTTTGGGCCTAGAAAACGACGCCCAGGAGAATGAAAGACTTAACCTTGGCTTCCAGGCTTTGTCCTCCGCGCGTGGGTTCTCTCCTCAGTCCTTGCACACTGTCGTGCGGGGCGCCAGACTCGGACGGGGAAGCCCCGCGCGCAGCTGGGCGTTTGCGGATTGCGGCAGCTAGCGGCCGGTGTGCGGCGTCCTAGCTTCGCGGACAAGGGACGCGCGCGAACCGGGGGAAGGTTGCCGGCGGACCGCATATTCAGCGCACGTGCGGCGGCCAATCCGGGCCGGTGGGCTCCAATGGGGCGGGGCCAGCGTGACCGTTCGGGGCCGCCGTTGGGTGAGGAGCCGGCCTTCGGGGTTCCCGGCGCGCGGCGCACCGCGGCCCGTCGCCACTCTTCACGTGCGGGATGCTGCTTTTGGCGTTGGGCGGCCCGTTGGCGGCCGGACGGCGGCTCTGCGGGCAGAGGGCGACGCCGTGGGCGGCCATCGCTTTCCGAGGCCTCAGGGCGGCCGTCTGGCGGGGGGCCTCCGGCAGCTCCTCGGGGCCGGTCGGCGGCGGGAGCGCTGGGCGGCGGCTTTTCCGGCGTCCCGCGCCAGCGCAGGTCGGCGGCGGAGGGCTTGCGGGCCGGAGTAAGGGAGGGAAATGGGCGCAGCGTCCTACCTGGGGAGCCTGGCTCTCAGACGGCTTCTCCCCCCGCCGGCCCGTGGCTGTGGTGCGGCCGGAGCCCTCTGCGGGGACCGCAGGAGTAGCCGGACTCGGCGCGGGAACAGCCCGTGAGCGGGGGCACCACGGCTCCCGCGGGGCTCGGCGCATCCTCTGGGAAGGGGTTCTTCTCTGCGTGGGTCCGAGCACTTTACAGCAGTTTGCCCTTTTTGCAGAAGCTCAGAAGGGTTAATTTGCAACACATCCATGCAGATTATATCCCGAATCACGAACTTGGATAACCTGACTTTGAGTTGTTTTTTAAAAAAATATATATTTTACTGATTTTAGAGGAGGGAGAGGGATCTAGAGATAGAAACATGGATTGGCTGCCTCCTGCCTGCAATCCGGGGCCTGTGCCCTGACCGGGAATCGAACCGTGACCTTCCCGTTCATAGGTCCGTGCACAATCACTGAGCCACACCGGTGGGGCTGAGTTCGGGTTTTTCCATTGGGCGGCTCTATTTTTAGGCATTCGTTTGCTCCCTGGAAAAAAGGGGATGGAGATGCTAATCCTCTCATTTTAATCTGAGTTGTCTTCTGATCCTGCCCAGTGAAATACCAGGATTAGCAGACATGGTTGAAATTGGAAACTAATTATATTTCAGCAGAAAGGAATTGGGCATGCCTTTTGAAGTTTGTGTGCTGTGAAATTCATTTTCCGATGCTCCGAGGACTCCAGTTCCCATGAAATTTGATGTTGGATTTCAAGTAATATGGTTTCATTAAAGGGAGCAAAGGATGCCAGGGGATTGATCCAAGGCTTTAAAGACTTACTCTTTTTTTTTTTTTTGTACTAGCTATGGTATAGATATTTTTATTTTTTTAAAATATATTTTATTGATTTTTTACAGAGAGGAAGGGAGAGAGATAGAGAGTTAGAAACATCAATGAGAGAGAAGCATCAATCAGCTGCCTCCTGCACACCCCCCACTGGGGAAGTGCCTGCAACCAAGGTACATGCCCTTGAGGGGAATCGAACCCGGGACCCTCAGTCCCCAGGCCGATGCTCTATCCAGTGGGCCAAACCAGCCAGGGCAGTATAAATATTTTAGAAGTAATAAAAACATTCTGGAATTTACACAATCTGATTTTTCAGTGTTTTACTTACATTAATAAAGTTTTTGTTTTTGAAGAGCAAATGCATGTAACTCTGACAATCAACCGAGGGTGATGTTCTCATTCACAGTGGAATAGAAGAAACTATTCCAGTGAAGTTTTTATATGTTCAAGGTCACACTATTTAAAAAGCTTGAAGCTGGGATGCAAACCTAGGCCTTCAAATTCCAACTTAACATGGGTCTACTTATGACGGGACTTAAGGAAAGCCATTCTATTAGCAAGTTTGGTATCTTTAGCTCTAGATTATTTGGGAGAGTTCCTTACATCACCTCATGTGACAAGTTCTCTTCATTATCTTAATTTTTTTAAATTTAAAAGTTGTTCTAAATACAATTAATTATCTACTTATAAAGGTCTCTGTTTTAATAGATACCCATTTGTTGGGAAAGATGTGTTCGATGCTTACACAAACAAGTTGAAAAATCAGAAGACGGAAGACTGATTTATACTGGGAATTTGGCCCGAACAGTATTTGGTGGGTAATCAGAAATGATGGTATTGTCTTTTCCTTTTAATTGTTAAAAAAAAAAATGCTCTTAGTATGTGCTACTTTAGCACCTCTTAATTGCAAGACAAGGAAAAAATAAACTATGATTTTTTTTCTTGTGGCTTGTTGATAGAAGATTTAGAGGTTGAGACCTTTGCATTTTTAGATTTAAATAGATTTTTGAAGTCTGTTATGCCTTTGTGATCTTATGGCTAGGTATTAAAGCTTCTTCCCTTTGGTCACCTCTTGGGATGTTTAACCACAAAACAGCAAAAAGTGTATATTCAGGTAACGTTTGAATATACAGAAAAAAAAGAAAATACCTCTGAAGAGGTTATTTTTTTTTGAATAAACATTTATTTCATATATTTTAAAATTTGGCAGTTAAAATGAGCCTGTAATACTTTTTTACAGTTTTTTTAGGTCATCTTAGAACTTTCAACAAACATGCTTATTGTGGCTTTTCCAGGTGGTAGAGAATTGTGGAGAAGGAAAAGATGGTGTACTAAATTGCTACAAATTTAAAACTCTTTCCTTAGATCATAATTAGAATTTAGTATGGAACAATTTAGTAGGGAAGATCAGGAGAACTTAGGTATCTCGTTATATAATCTAAAAAAGGTATAAGCTGAACTATATGGAGGATTGTTTTTATAACCAAGTCCAACATTAGATTTCAACACTCACATTTGCATTTGTGTTTTTGATCATGCTGGTATCAATCAATCATTAAAATTTACTCTGGAAATCTGTGTGTTCTCTAGTGTTTGACATTAAAATAGAGTGCATTTAAAGTACATTTTTAGCTATTTAAAACTTTAGGAGTAAGGACAGGTTATTATCGCTATTGAGTGAAGTCCTGAAGTTATTCTAATCAGTTTAGAAATTTCTTCAGAAGTCAATACATGACTACGCCATTGAGCCTGTGCCGTGTCACATTTCTGGCCTGGGATGCCTGGATTGATGCCACTGAGTTGTATTAACAGTGATCCCCATCATAACCTTCCTCTGAACAGACACAGTTCCTGCACATGCAGGAAAGTCATGAATTTATCTAATGTTCCCACTTGAATCCATTCTAGAAAGACGAGAATATTAATAGGAATTAATTTTGGTATGAGTAGGATGTAATATTTGTGTAAGAGGAAATCTATCCAGGGTATTCAAAGTTCTAGAATTGTCACTTGTAGAGCAATTTAATATTCGATTTCTTTCAGTATTATGATAATAGGAAGTCACTGCTTATCAGGGATTAATATTTTTTTTATGTAGAAACAGGGAGAAACATTTTTTTAATGTAAAATTAAGAGACATTAAGATATAGATGCACCATTCTTGAAGGCTCTTTAACTACCAAATGGGTCCTAGTTTAAAGACATTTGCAGACATTTTGTTAATTCAGCAATCAGTAATTACTTATGTCATAGTATTCTCATTTAAGATGAGTAGGCTTTAAACATGAGGAGGTGTGAAAGAAAGGCATCCCAGGCATGGAAGTAGTATGAGCAAAGGAAGATGGGAAAGCCTAGAATGTTTTGTTTTTTTTTTAGAGAGAGGGAAAGACAGAAATATCGATGTAAGAGAAACACATCGATTGGTTGCCTCCTGCATGCCCCTGACCAGGGCCTGGGCCGGGAAGGAGCCTATAACTGAGGTATGTGCCCTTGACCAGAATCAAACCTGGGACCCTTTGGTCCATAGGCTGACGCTCTATCCACTGAGCCAAACTGGCAAACGGCTAGGGCTATGTTTATTTCTTTTTGAAAATTTTTAAGAGAATTTGAGCCAAACTGATGACATATACCAGGGAGCAAGACCTCAAATGCTCTTAGAATATGTTTAAAAAATAGCAATTACTTCAATCCAGGCAAAATAAAGTATGTGTGTATATTAGTTTTCTAGGGCTCTTGTAATAAATTTCCAGGAACTTGGTGGCTTAAAACAGCAGAAATTGATTCTCACAGTTTTGGAGGCTGGAAGTCTGAAGTCAAGGTGTTGACAGGACATGCTCTCTCTGAAGGCTCTGGGGAAGAATGCTTTCTTGCCTCTTCCAGCTTCTGGTAGCTCTCAGCACTACTTTCGTAGCTGCATCACTCATCTCTGCGTTCTACTTCACAGGGCCTTCTCTGTGTCTGTCCTGCTCTGTCCTTCTAAGGATACTGCCTTTGGAGTTAGGGCCCACCCTAATCCAGTGTGATCTCATCTCAGTATTTATTTGTCCGCACAGACCCTATTTCCAAATAAGTTGACATTCTGAGATTCAGGGTGGACATAACTTTGGGGGGGATGCTATTCATCCCACTACACTGTGACAATGGGGAAAAAGAGGTAGTTGGAAGGGCTGAGGAGGCTTTAATATAGGAGGCAACTTGGTCCACATTGTATCCCATGTGTACCAGTGTCATGGCAACTACTGTGAGAGGAAGGAATTATTTTTAAATTACTGATACAAGCCTTCAACCAACAGTAATGGGTGAGAGTGTCTACTTTGTCCAACAGCGTCTGCTGTCAAACCTTTGGTTTTTGCCAGTTTGGGGGGGAAATGGCATCTCATTGTGGTTTTTATTGCATGTTTCATATGATTGAGGTTTGGCATCATTTAATCTGTTTAAGGACCATGTGCATTTATTTCAATGAACTGCTTGTACTTCTTGCATGTTTGTACAGTGTTGAGTTTTTTCTTCTCATATACTAGAAACATTTTATATATTGGGAGTGTTAACTGCATAGAAGTTGCAAATATTTTTCTCATTTGTCTATACTTGTTTATGGTGTTCATATCTATGTACATTTTAATGTGTTCAGATTTACCAGCCTTTCCCCCTGATTGCTTCAGTATTTTGAGTCATAATTAGAAAAGTTTTCATATTAGATTACAAAGGACTTCATGGATGTTTTCTTCCTATACCTCTATGATTTTATTTTTTTATATTTAAATCTCGGAATTATTTGGAATTTTCCTGATAATATGGTATGAGGGATGGATTGAATTTTATCTTTTTCTGTATGGCTATCCAGCTGTCCCAGTACCACTTTTGCCCATTTATTTTAGATTAATCTTTATTCTGTACTAAATATCCATATACTATAAAGTTTATTTCTTGATTTTTCGTTTTGTTCCACTGATCGGTCTGCTTTTTTATGCATCAGCACCATGCTTTTTTTTTTACTCCTCACCCGAGGATATGTTTATTTTTTTTAGATAGAGAGGAAGGGAGAAAGGCGACACACACACACACACACACACACACACACACACACACACACATCCATCAATGTGAGAGAGAAACATCGGTCGGTTGCCTCTCAAATGTACCCCAACCAGAGACCAAACTCAACCTAGGTGTGTGCTCTGACAGGGAATCGAACCCTGGACCGTTCAGTGTACAGGACGACACGCCAATCAGCTGAGTTACACCAGCCAGGGCAGTATCGTGCTATCTTAATTATAGTCTTATGTTTCAGTATCTAACATTCCCCTCCACTTTTATTTTTGTTTTTCCAAATTAACTTTATAATCAGTTTGTCTAAGATATCAACTTGTCTATTTTCCGAACAGATGGTATTTTATTGGGATTATGTTAAAAGTATACATGCAAAGAAATTTACATTTAAAGTCATTTGTTTACTTATTGTGGTAAAACACATAACAAAATTTATCATTTTAACTATTGTTAAGTATACAGTACAGAAGGCATTGATGTTGAATCTTTCTAATATGATATGTTGAATACCTTTCCCATATATTTCTATCCACTGGTATTATTTTTATTTTTGGTAATTTGTTGTTTTAAGCTTGGGCTCTTAGCTAGATAAAGTTAGCCCCCCATTTGAAGAGTTTATATTATGTATGTGCAGGTGCTTGTTAATAGAGAGTTTTATTTGATAATGTGCTGACTGAATTGATAGTTATAGTATTCATAATGATCTTTGAGTGTTGTTAAATCTTTTATTGGGGAACTGAAGTAGAGGCCAGTTAATCCTAAAGCACTTTTCCCATCTGGAGAGGCAGTGCGCTGGAATGGCCAATGGCCTGGACTTGAGTCACATGGCCTGGGTTTGAATCCCAGCACTGCAACTTGGTAGCTATGTGACATTGAACAAGGGCCTCATTTTTCCCATCTCAGATTACCTCATGTTAATAATTGTGCATATGTGTTATAGGGCTGTCTATAGATTTCATGAATAAAATATGTAGAGTGCTTCAGACAGAACCTGGAATGTTATAACACTTATGTGTTTTGTTTAAATGATGATATAGTACGAAGAAATGTGGGAAATTAATTGGATAGGTTGATTGTTTTATAAAATTTAAAAGTATTAATCCTCTCCCTTTTTTTTCCTGTTTAGGTGTGAAATGTTTCTCTTATTCTACAAGTGTGATCAGCCTTACATTTCTACCATACATTTTTGCCCAAAATAATGTTGTATTTGGAAGTCTGCCTTTGCAAATCTTATTTTATGGCATCATAGGAAGCTTTACACTGATCACTCCAGTCCTGCTTCACTTAGTTACAAAAGGCTATGTCATTCGGTTGTACCATGAGGCCACGACAGATACTTACAAAGCCATTACTTACAATGTTTTGCTTTCAGAAACCAGTACTGTGTTTCAACAGAATGATGTGAAGATTCCAAGCAGCACACATCTGTTTACCACATTTTATGCTAAAACAAAATCACTGTTAGTTAATCCAGGTCTCTTTCCAAAACCCCAAAGACTATGACCATCTAATGGGTTATGACAAACCATTCACTTTTGATATGGAAGAAGCCAGTGAAAAGAAACAGCTTGAAGATGAGAAATGAGTCTGTTGTTTTTATGTTTGTGCTTAAATGTGATTTATTTTCCCATGTATAATAATAAAATTGCCTTTACTTTTGTTTTCTATTAGTGATTGTTAAAAAATTGAAACTGTAATAAACAACTTTTGATTAATTTTCAGATAATTATATTCCCTCATAATAACAAGGTATGCTTGAAAAACAAAATGCAATATTCCACCATTTGTGTTTTGAAAAAGGTGTGGAAATACATGTACATGCTGGCATATGCATGGATAATGAATAAGTGTGGTTGTCTTTCAGCTGGGAATTGGATATCAGGCTCATAGGGGGGTTATTTTTCCTTTGTGTTTGGATTTTTTTAAGTATAGATACAATCTTTCCTCACATTAAAAACTTTAAAAAAATTTACATGTTCTGGAAAGCAGTGTGAATCTGCTTCCTTTGGTCACAGCTTGTTACCTCGGTTCTCTGACAGGGCTGCCTGTAATAAGGCTCTCCATGTGGTAAGCTGTGGGGAAATGGTGCCCTCAGCAGTGTCTTCTGTGGTCCCTCACGCACTCCTTCCTTGGTGCATCCTATCAGTAGGAAAAGAACTTGCACTAAGGTGGATAGTACTTTCATAAATAGCGATCTCTGCTAACTTACTAAGTATTGGCATTTTAAGATTTTACCTCTAATTGTAAAACAAAAGTTGGTTCCTGTGAAGGATTTTCAGCCAGGAGCAAAAGAGCTCAAACCATTTAGATCTGTAGATACTTAAGTGCCTAGTGCAGTGATGGCGAACCTTTTGAGCTCAGCGTGTCAGCATTTTGAAAACCCTAACTTAACTCTGCTGCTGTGTCACATATAGAAATTTTTTGATATTTGCAACCATAGTAAAACAAAGACTTATATTTTTGATATTTATTTTATATATTTAAGTGCCATTTAACAAAGAAAAATCAACCAAAAAATGAGTTCGCGTGTCACCTCTGACACGTGTGTCGTAGGTTCACCATCACTAGCCTAGTGTATGCTAGGTACTGTGCTAATTGCCAGAGTCACAGTTAACAACACCCAGACTGCATGGAGCTACCTAATGTCTTACTGCCTGCCAAGATGGTGAGGCTAATCTTCACGCCTTGCCTCTATAAGGGAGGTTGATGGGGAAGCAGCAGGGCCATCACTAGTTCATAGGGATGATCAAGTCTGAAACTGCTAGCTTATAGCTTTAGATAGAAAAGAGCATTTTTGTGACACCCAGAGCCTGCCTTCTGCTAGGTCCTAGGATCTGCCAGCTTAACCTGCAGAGAGCGGGCTCTAGGGTCTCAGAAAGATAAGCTGGTTACATCTCTTTGCAAGTTGGGTCTCTGCCTGCCTGTTCTGCCCTGTGTTACTTAGGTCTATTCTTGTTGCTGTCTTAGCAGTTAATGTGATGTATATCTTTTTGTTGTAAATCCTCACCCAAGGATATTTTTCCATTGCTTTTAGAGTGGAAGGAAGGGAGGAGGGAGCAGGGGAGAGAGAAACTTTGATGTGAGAAACATTGGCTGCCTCTAGCATGTCTCCTACTGGGGATCAAGCCTGCAACCCGGGTATGTGCCCTGACTTAGGATATAACCGGAGACCTTTTGGTGCATGGGACAATGCTCAATCAATCAACTGAGCCACACTGACCAGGGCTAAACACATTTTTAAATTATAGTAAAATGTATAACAAAAATTTACCATCTTAACCAATTTTAAGTGTGCAGTTTAGTACAATTCAGTATAGTGTTAACTATATTTACATTGCTGTGCAACAGATGTCTAGAACGTTTTTATCTTGCAAACCTGAAACTTAATATCTATTGAACAACTCCCCATATCCTCCTCTCCCGTGGATTTGTGCCTTTAAAAAAAAATGGAAGCCCAGCCGGTGTGGCTCAATGGTTGAGCATTGACCTATGAACCAGGAGATCACGGTTCGATTCCCTGTCAGGCATATGCCTGGGGTTGTGGGCTTGATCCTCAAGATGGGGCATGCAGGAGGCAGCCGACTAATGATTCTCATCATTGATGTTTCTATTTCTCCCTCTTCCTCTCTGAAATCAATAAAAAAATTTTTTTAAAGTAATTTAAAAGAAAAGGAAAGTTGCAAAACTGCCTGAGCAGCAAGACCTTCTTCCGGGGCTGTTTGAGAAAGCTCACTCTCATTAAGGGCCTGCAAGTGCAATCCTATGACTTCAGCAGAGCTTTTGACCTACAAGGAGTTTTCCCTCATTCTTGTCCTGGGTCTGAGCCCTGAACTTCAGGGAAACTCCTCAATTCGGATCAATCATTGCTTATATTTTGAAGAGTTACTTTTGTGAATTAAAATTTCTTCAGATTTCATTTCCAACTCAGGTTAAGTGTTTTCATAGAGAAATTCTGTGTTTGTTACACTAAACCCACATGTACAACAAATACCTCTATTAAATAGTTTAAAATGTAAAAAAAAAAAAAAAAGGAAAGTCACACAGTTCTTTTTTTTAAAATATATTTTATTGATTTTTTACAGAGAGGAAGGGAGAGGGATAGAGAGCTAGAAACGTCCATGAGAGAGAAACATGGATCAGCTGCCCCCTGCACACCTCCTACTGGGGATGTGCCCGCAACCAAGGTACATGCCCTTGACCGGAATCGAACCCGGGACTCTTCAGTCCACAGGCCGACGCTCTAGCCACTGAGCCAAACTGGTCAGGGTGTCACACAGTTCTTGAAACCTTTTACCAACATGTGCTTATGACCACCTAAACTTGTAGATTTTTAGGCCCCAACTCCATGCCATTGTAATCCCAAACTATATCCTATAAATGATTTCAAATAGCAAAGAATCTAAAGGATTAACTTTTTCTGGAATGGAATAAGAATTTTGAAATGAAATTCATGCCATACGTGAAATAGTGGTCATTTTATTATTAGGGCTCAAAATACTTCCTGGAGCTGCAGTTTGCTTAAGGAAGTGCATTCTCAAGCCTGGCGGGGCCCCAGCCCACAAGGCAGACCTACAGCTGATGGACTGTCTGGGGTCTTGTGCAGCCTGGCTCTGCCCCATGGCTGAACTGTTGCTGAGCAGAAATAGTTTGCAGAGGGCTGTTCAGTTCGGATCTATTTGCCCAGTGCTCTGGGCCATGAGAAATTGTGTAAAGAGCCTCTGTGGGAGAATAACAATGTACACGGAAAAGGGGTGTCGTCTGTTGGGATCCTAAAGGAGACCTACAGGCTGGCTTTGTTACTGTTGACTGGGAAATACCTTGTTTTGTGTGTAAAGCTTTGCGCTGTAATTTGCATCAAGTGTTGGAAAAGAGTACATATATTCTAAATCATTTTCTTTTCTCCCCTTGCAGGAAGTGCTCAAATATCACACACACACACACACACACACACACACACACACACACAGAAAGAGGAAACGGATTGGAACTTAGAAGTCATGTGACTGATGACTAAGTTGACTCTTTCCTACTTACTGAAAGGGAAGAAGAGCCTGAGGATGAGTTGCTGGTTCTCCTTGCATTTGTAAAGTTTTGGAGCTATTAAATCATGTTCCCACTTATGCTTTTTTCCACCCTGTTTTCTTCCACGTTGCCTGAACCCGGGGAGCACTGGATCTGCAACTCCTCTGATGTGAGCCTTTGGTATAGCTACTGCGGTAAGTGCACAGCAACAAGTGGTTGTAGTGCCAACTATTTCGAGGGTGTGTTTTCACAGGAACCTCATTCTGCTGAGGTGGGGACACAGGAAGCGTCGTGTGTTCCAGCTGCTGCCGGCAGCAAGAGTGGCGGCTGATGACTTCCCTGTGTGGGTTATCTTGATCCTTCACAGGCCTCACCAGTCTCTAAACTGTTGTTCTTGACCTCCAAGTGCTTCTGTTGTTCCCTGTGGTTAACTGTCTCCACCTTGAGCCTAGCTTCAGATTCCTCCCGGTTTGGGCAGAACTGTCTGCTTCTGAGCTTTTGCCTCCAGCCCCAAGACTAGTTCTTGACAAGGAAGCACAGTCCCAGGTGCCTCCTGGAACGGATTATTGTGGCCAGCGATTTTCAACCGCTGGGCCACAATATTTAAAACACGCGACACCTGGCTATTTAGTCAGGGGCACGGACCTCTTTTCCCTTAGACTGTCAAATAAAAAAGTGACAGCAGCCAACACAACAATAGCCTTTTGGTGTGAATGAATAAGAATTATACCTTCTTTTTCTTTTTTGTCGGATCAGCAAAAAAAAAAAGTACATTTCTTGATGGACTACAGCATTTTAATCTGTAAAATGAAAGTGATTTTAGAACCTATCTGAGGTAAAATTTTTAACACAGAGTCACATAGAAACAGTCTTGACTACTTTTTAAAAAATCAGCCATACCTAATGCTATGGACTGGTCTGATCACTGCCCTACCCAGACCTCTTTTTCTGAAAGCACAGCTTCAGGGCTTGGCCACTGTGTCTATCTTTGGTGCTTTCCACTTCCTTGCTCACCATGGGTTGGATATAATATCAGAGAGGTTGAAAGAGAGGCTTGCCAAAATATTAGTTCTTTGAGATTCTTTTGGGAAAGGGGATTTATGGTTTAACCATTTGGGGGAGAATTACAAATGTCTGTTGAGTTCTGAGAAGTTGTGCAAAGAAGAAACCTATTTAATCTCCAGGTTTATCATTTTATTTTATTTCATCTTTTGAGTGTGTGTTGACTATCGTAAGAAATATACTCTGGCAAACGCTAATAGACATTATTTCCGGGGAGTTAGCATAATTGACAGGTGTGAGAGCAAGACCAAGCTTTGTGGGTTGTGCTGAATTCCCTCTCAACCTGGCTCTGGAATTTCTCCATCCTACAAGATCAGTGTCCATTCCCTCTTCCAAAAGGGCTCCTCCGTCCACTCGGCCTACACGTTGATCATGCCACCTTCTCTGTGCTAAGTTTCAGGGGGCCTTTGTTTATATACCACTTCATATTATAATTAGCTTTTAAGCTCCTAGTATCAATAATTTGATTTGTCTTTTAAAAAATATTTTTATTGCCCTAACCCAGTGGTTGGCAAACTCATTAGTCAACAGAGCCAAATATCAACAGTACAACGATTGAAATTTCTTTTGAGAGCCAAATTTTTTAAACTTAAACTATATAGATAGGTACATTGTTATTAACTTAATTAGGGTACTCCTAAGGCTTAGGAAGAGCCACACTCAAGGGGCCAAAGAGCTGCATGTGGCTCTCGAGCCGCAGTTTGCCGACCACAGCCCTAACCGGTTTGGCTCAGTGGATAGAGTGTCGGCCTGCTGACTGAAGGGTCCCAGGTTCGATTCCTGTCAAGGGCATGTACCTTAGTTGTGGGCACATCCCCAGTAGGGGATGTGCAGGAGGCAGCTGACCAATGTTTCTCTCTCATCAATGTTTCTAACTCTCTATCCCTCTCCCTTCCTCTCTATAAAAAAATCAATAACATACATTTTTAAAAAATATATGTTATTGATTTTTAGAGAAAGGGAGAGGGAGAGAGAGAAACATCAAAATGAGAGTGAGTAATACTTTTAGCGAAAAATAAAAAACAAAAAAACAAAAAACAAAACAAAAAAAAAACAAAATGAGAGTGAATCAATGGGCTGTGTCCTGCACATCCTGACACCCAACCAATTGAGCTGATTTGTCTTTTGATTTTTTTTTTTTAATTTCAGAGAGGAAGAGAGAGGGAGAGGGAGAAACATCAATGATGAGAGAGAATCATTGATCAGCTGCCTCCTGCACATCCTGTACTGAGGATGGAGCCCGCAACCCGGGCATGTGCCCTAACCGGAACCGAACCTGAATCCTTCTGTCCACAGGCTGACGCTCTATTCACTGAGCCAAACCAGGTAGGGCTGTCTTTTTATTAAAAAAAAAATTGTATTGATTTTTAGAGAGTCAGGAAGGGAGTGGGAGCGAGAAAGAAACATTGATTGAGGATCAAGCCTGAAACCTGGCCATGTGCCCTGATTGGTAATCAAACCGTGACTTCCTGGTTCATAAGTCAACCAAAGCTCAACCACTGAGCCACACCAGCTGGGCTAAGCAGATGATTGTACAAATGATTACTTATTCAAGTTCCATACTAGTTTTAGGTCTGTTCCAACTTTCTATTCTTCAGTCCTTTTGGGGACCCCCTCTTGGAAAATTTGGGCATCTGGATGCATGAATTAACCTCTTCCCTCCCGAGTGAAGCTGGAGACTAGAGGATTCTTTTCCTGTCTTTGCTGTGCCAGGCTCAGGGTCTCTGTTGAGAGGGTGTCCTGAATCTCCCCACCAACTTCAGTGAGTCTTCATTCGAGTTCTCCTGGGTCACAGGACACTTTCGATTAGTTTCTGATTTCTCACAAAGGGAATTTGTCCATGAATTGTTGTTGAATTCGAAGTTTGTGGGGGAAAGAAGGGTCTTGGACTTCCTACTCTGCCATCTTGGGACGCTACTCCTCTGGAGAAGGAGATATTTTTTTTTTATATATATATATTTTATTGATTTTTTACAGAGAGGAAGGGAGAGAGATAGAGAGTTAGAAACATCGATGAGAGAGAAACATCGATCA
The DNA here is from genome assembly GCF_000147115.1 of Myotis lucifugus. Taxonomy (NCBI): domain Eukaryota; kingdom Metazoa; phylum Chordata; class Mammalia; order Chiroptera; family Vespertilionidae; genus Myotis; species Myotis lucifugus. The sequence continues at coordinate 8,011,479 of NW_005871075.1, read as the reverse complement.
GCTGCCTCCTGCACATCTCCTACTGGGGATGTGCCCGCAACCCAGGTACATGCCCTCGACCGGAATCGAACCTGGGACCTTTCAGTCCGCAGGCCGACGCTCTATCCACTGAGCCAAACCGGTTCCGGCAAGAAGGAGATATTTTTAACCATTATCAGTTTTTCTCATTAAACAATTTTAATACTAAAGGCATCATTTGGAGAGGGGGGGTGAATTTCAGAATATTTTACTTTATTGGAAATAATGCATTGACATTATCTTCATTCTATTTAGATAACATGAAATATCCTATTTCAATAAGAAGTGAACCCTGTGTAGAATTGAAGGGAAGCAAAGGATATTTGCATATTTTCTTCATTCCAAGTAAGTTTTGTAACAAAACCAAAGTTTTGTTAATGTACATCTGTTAAAAGAATTCAAGCGATATCAATGACAAATGATTGTGTTCCAAATGTACATGTATTAGTTTTCTGTTATTATGTAACAAATGACCGCAATCTTAATATCTCAAAACAGTACACATTTACTGTCTCATAGTCTTTGCGTGGTAGTAATCTGGGCGTGGCTTCACCGTGCCTGCTTCAGGATCTCCCACCAGGTTGCAGTCAAGCTGTCTGCCAGGACTGGGGTCTCTCCTGAAGGCTCAATTAGGGAAGGATTCTCTGCAGTTCACATGTGACTTTTGACAGGATTCAGTTCCTGTCTGGCTGCTGGCCTTTTCACCATGGCTTCTTGCTTCATCAAAACCAGCAAAGGGGACAGTCAGCTAACAAGATAGAGGTCACAGTCTTGGGTAGCCTAATCATGGAAGTGCCACTCTATCAACTTGGCTTTATCTATTTGTTAGAAGCAAGTCACTAGGCTCACACTCATGGGGAAGAGATTCCATAATGGTATGGAGGGTAAAAGTGGAAATAATAAGAGACTTCTAACAATCTATTAGGTATTAGTATATCCTTTGTCAGTCATTAGCTATTCAACTGATAAATAAAGTTAGGTTTCCATTAGTTAAAGATCTGTGTATGAGCAAGCCAGGACATTTTTTCCTAAAGGTGACCCCCCTTATAAAAAAAAATAAGATGATGATGGGATAAAAAAAAGACAATGTTTTTTGTTTGTGTTGTCTTGTTTTTCCTCTCTGTGATTTTACTTGTCATCAGCTTAGTAAAAAATAAACTGGGTGATGGTTATAGAATCAGGCTGGACCAAGTGTTTGGGGAAACACAAAAACCTTTATCCTCTGTGGAGAAAAAGGAACACTTGTGCACAGCTGGTGGGAATGCAAACTGGTGCAGCCACTATGGAAGACAGTATGGAGTTTCCTTAAAATCTGGAAATGGAACTCCCATTTGACCCTGTGATCCCACTTCTAGGAATATATCCCAAGAAACCAGAAACACCAATCAGAAAGGATATGTGCACCCATATGTTCATAGCAGCACAATTCACCATAGCTAAGATCTGGAAACAGCCTAAGTGCCCATCAGTAGATGAATGGATTAGAAAACTGTGGTGCATCTACACGATGGAATACTATGCTGCTGTAAAAAAGAAGGAACTCTTACCATTTGCAACAGCATGGATGGAACTGGAGAGCATTATGCTAAGTGAAACAAGCCAGTCAATGAAGGAAAAATACCACATGATCTCACTCATTCATGGATAATAAAGACCATTACAAACTTTTGAACAATAATAGATACAGAGGCAGAGCTGCCTCAAACAGACTGTCAAACTGCAGTGGGAAGGCCAGGGAGGGTTGGGGGGCAGGAGGGAGGGGAGTAAGAGATCAACCGAAGGACTTGTATGCATGCAAATAAGCATAACTAATGGACATAAGACACTGGGGGGTAAGGGAGGGCAGGGGATTGTCAAGGGCGGGGGGCGGGGAAGGACACATATGTAATACCCTTTGTAATACTTTTAGCGAAAAAAAAAATAAAAATTAAAAAACAAAACAAAAACACCTTTATCCTCTCTGACCAGGCAGCTTCACTGTGTGAAGCCCTAGGATCCCAGGACACTTCAGTTCTCGTCATCCTCCTCACCTTTACTGTTTATCATCACCTACAATCTAGCTTGTATTTGGAGCTTATCGTTTACTAAGGGCTTTCACATATGTAAGCTTAGATAAAGATTTCCCTAGTTTTAGTTCTCTAGCTTACAAGAAAGAGGTAGCTGAGAACCCAGAAACAATAGACAATAAACTTGTGCTTTACTATTTCTGAAATTAAGTGTTCAACCTGCACTTGGACACTTGGTTTCTGTATTCATTTAGTCATTGAAAAATGCATAGTATATTTCAAGTATTGTGATAGGTACTGTGAATTCGTTGATAAATAAGACATCCTCTTGACCTTCAAGAATCTTCCAGGGCAATAGGAGGGACAGACCTATAGATACATGGCATGGTAAGTGAAGTGACAGTAAAGAGGCTGAGTGATAACACAGAGCAAAGAGCAATCAACTCTATTTACTCCATTGTCTTGGCCAAGAGTAAAAAATATTTTTATCTCTAAATTTTTGCCTGGCTCTACAATTTCTTCTTCTTTTCTTAGGTTTTGTTTTCTGGTCTATGTGATGTGCTTTACCCCTAGATGTTTGGCAGAAGTGATTTATATGACATAACGAGTGACCTAATCTTCAAGCAAACCTCTTGTCCTTACACACAGGAAGCGAGTTGTATCCTTGCAGATCCAAATAGTAATAATACAATATGGCATTGCTCAGGGTTCTCTGAAAAGCAGATACCAAGAAGGAATTAGGCATATAAGACATTAATCAGGAGGAAATGCTAGTGAACAATAAAGGGAAGAAGATGCCCTAGCAGGCAAGGAGAGGGTTCAGATTGAGGTGCAGATCTGATACCTTTGAAATGAGAGAAGAAAGGAAGGAGAATTTGGTAGCATGGTCATCAGACCAAAATGCATCCCTGAGATCCTGTCAGCCAGGTCAATGGGGAGCCTTAGAGCAAAGATTACCTGTCACACGTGTGCCATGACAGGCAGGAGTAGGCTGCCTTTGTGTCCTTGCAGTGCTCGGTCATTAGCGGAGGACCTGTGGGAGGTTGGCCGCTGGCTGAGATGGATATGAAGGTGCAGCAGCTGGGGGCTGTCTGCCAACTACCTTCCTGCCAGCAGGGTCTTTGGGAGGAAGGTTTGAGTAGGTACCTTTGTGGCCACCACAGATACCCTAATCATTTACTAAGTATGGCATTTATATCATTATGTTAATTTACTAACAAAATAATTATTCAGTTATATTTTTATAGAATTTTGTCATTATGATCTGAGTTTCCCTAGAATATACTAGAATTTCTGTGTAAAGTCTGGGGCCACATTATAGAAGTCAACCTTGTTTTTATGGTGCTATCTCTACTTCTATTCAGTAAGAGCTGTATGTAGAAATTGAATAAAAAATAGATATTATTTATTTTGAGACTTTATAACCTTGCTAGTAAATTATTTGTGTACCATTCGTTGATTGACAAATAAGGCTGGACTATAAACCTCCCTGAAAATTACTTCTGGTAGTTCCTGGTGAGGTCAAAGAAAGTCTTCTTAGTTACCACATGACAGCCACCAGGTTCTTATCTCTCACTCCAACATCCACATTAATATCCCTGGCCTGCTGAGCCATGCAAGTGGTTACCTCACCTTGACTATTTGTCATGTGCCTCACATGACCACAGTGATGTCCAAGGACAAGAAGCTTCTCAAGATGTAGACCACTGAGATATCAAAACAGCACTTCCTTTCTTGGTGTCAGTGGAGACCGGGAACATGCTGTGTTCCATGCAGCAATGAAAGAAGGTCTCTTGTCCTGCCTTGTCCTTGTATACCCCAGCAGTACTGCTATGTGTCTGTCTCAGGAATTTCTCATGAAAACAGCTCTTCAGCTTCTGCCCACATCCATGTTTTTGGAGAGGTTCAGGCTAAAGTCCATGGACTGGACCATGGGACCACAGTTAGAAGCAGACCCTGTTATGTTCTTTATACTCTACCCCATAAGTAGAGAAGTAGGAAGTTTGGTGGTACCTTAGGCTCAGAGTAATGAGGGCCTGCATTAAAACTGTGGCAATGGGCCCTGACTGGTTTGGCTCAGTGGATAGAGCGTTGGCCTGCGGACTGAAGGGTCCCAGGTTCAATTCTGGTCAAGGGCATGTACCTTGGTTGCAGGCACATCCCCAGTGGGGGTTGTTCAGGAGGCAGCTGATGGATGTTCCTCTCTCATCGATGTTTCTAGCTCTTTATCCCTCTCCCTTCCTCTCTCTAAAAAATCAATAAAATATATTTAAAACAACAACAACAACAACAACAACAACTGTGGCAATGGGGCCGAAATGGAGACTAGTAAGATTACTGGGATTAGGAATTCTCGTGCTGATTTGCTGATGAAGATGAGGAAATCGATTTAGGATCTATAGGGTGAGATGACCAACATTTGAATAGAGATATCGAATGCATATATGAGACAGTATTTAGGAGAAAGGTTGAGACTAAAGATGATGATTTAGGAATTAGTATCCTATGTGGCAGAGTAAATATTGAGGAAAACTGAGGATAGAAACCCTAGGTAGGGGAGTCAATGAACTAGACTGAGGAGGAGTCAGAGAGGTTGAAGGACAACCAGAGAGAGTGGGAGCACTGACACCAAACCAAGGAGAGAGTTTTGAGGAGGAGCTGGCAGCTCTGTTACCCACAGTCAAATTCAAGTTAAAGTTGGAAAACTTTTCCTTTGGTTATGGCTACAATGAGCCCTGGTGACCTTATTAGGAAAATATTTTCAATGAGGTGGTGGCTACAATAAACTATTTTCATTATAAAAAAATTGTACATCTTTCCCAGTTGGGCCAACTGGATAATATAAGAATTGAGCAAAATGCATTGTTTACTGGCTTTTCTCACCTTAATTGATAATAGGGAGACCATGAGGAAATAATAAATGGCTCATACACCTAATTTTTAATCAAAAGGTTTAATTTTATCCTCCAAGAAATCTTTCATCAAAACTACTAAAAAGTAGGCATGAGTTGATTATCATTATTTCCTTTCTTTTCTTTGAACTTCCTAGCAGAACTGTAACTACAACAGAAAATTTTATATCTTCATTTGATAGTTTTCTAAAAAAATAATTTTCTCTATTTTTAGGCATAGCATATAATTCTTACTGTGGAATATTCTATTTGATTACAATCCACTAGTTACCCTCTCAAAACTCCAGTTTTCTCATCTACAGAATAAGGATCACAATACCCACATTATAGGTAGTTGTGAAGATTAAATGAAATTATGTTGCAAAAGCACAGGACATATTTTAAGTACATAATAAATATTAATTATTATTTATAAAATAATCTCTTATTAAAGGAACTAATGGGATTTTTTTCTTTTTAAGGAAGAGACATAAAAAATTTATATTTCAATCTATATTTATCTTTTAACACTGTGGATTTTCCGATGCGCAAAGAAGTCATTTGCCGAGGATCTGATGATGATTATTCTTTTTGTAGAGCTCTAAAGGGAGGTAAGCATTTAATCTATGTTACTCTCAGAATAAAATAGAATAGTTTATGAGAATGTTCTGAAAATTAAATACACTGAAAATGTGAAGTTCCTTTTCTGATAATAACTCTTTATTCCCATTTAAAATTTTTACTTTTAGCAGTTTGGACATTTTACAATTATGTTATTGAGTTATTATTAAGATGACACTTGTGTGTGTTTGCAGGATATTAGAATTTTTACCTTGTTCAAATAATATTTGTATATTTACCCTCGGTTATGGTTCTCTTTTTCTAAACATTACATTTATTATTTTGCATGGAAACTTACTAGATTTTGCTGCAGAGCTACCTTCAGTATTCTTTATACTCTACCTCAGAAGAAGGGAAGTGGAGACAAATTGGGAAGTTTGGTGGTACCCTAGGCTCAGAGTAATGAGGGCCTGCATTAAGACTGTGGTAATGGGGTTGAAATAGAGACTAGTAAGATTTATTGCCCCAATGAAGGGGAAAATTCTTAAAGATAATGAGTTCTGATCTGGGTATGTTGAGCTCAAGGTAATTTTGGAACATTCAAATAAACATGTCCATTTGGCAGCTGATATATGGGCCCAAAGCTGAGGACATTCTGATTTAAGAAACACAGATACTGCCCGACTGGTGTGGCTCAGTTGGTTGAGTGACCCATGCACCAAGAGGTCGCCTGTTCAATTCCCCATCAGAGCATGTGCCCAGGGTTATAGGCTTGATTCCCAGCAAGGGGTGTGCAGAAGGTAGCCGGTCCTTGTGATATTTCTTTCATCAATGTTTCTATCTCTCTCTCCCTCTACCTTCCTCTTTCTCTAAAATCAATTAAAAATATTTTTTTAAATCTTCCTAAATTAAAAAAAAAGAAACATCATGAGACCCTTGAAAGTTTGGGACTTGAATTAGTATCAGACATATCTGCTTTTAAAGTAACTGTCCTTCTCTATTATACCCTGCTGAAGGAGCACATATATTACTTGGGATAAAGCATATTAGCACTCGCTTGTTCATCACTCATTCACCGTTGGGACCAGTGGGCCTTAAAAGTTTGCATCCACTAATGCTGGTCCTGAGAGAGGCTTGTGGTGGGAGAGGAGCCCCAGGAGAATGGGAGCCAGGGGATAAGACTTATTATTTCTCTACAGTTTTGTTTGGGAGTGCTGCTGCCAGTGGTAGAAGTGTCAAAGGTGAATGCTGTACTACCAAATAAGTCACTTAGTGATGTCCTGTTCTTTGTGTTTTGTTTGCAGAGACTGTGAATACAACAGTGCGATTCTCCTACAGGGGCATCCTGTTCTCTAAGGTATTGTCTAGGAGTCATTTTGTCCTTTCTTAATCTTTGGCAGTAACAGATGTGTGAAGAATTTGAATAAGCAGTTTGCAATTTCAAAAATCGATATTCAAGCCCTGGCTGGTTTGGCTCAGTGGATAGAGCACTGACCCGCGGACTGGGGGAGTCCTGGGTTCTATTCTGGTCAGGGGCACGTGCCTGGTTGCTGACTTGATTCCCAGTGCGGGGTGTGCAGGAAGCAGTCGATCAGAGATTCTCTCTCATCATTGATGTTTCTGTCTCTCTCTCCCTCCCCTTCCTCTCTGAAATAAAAAAAATATATATTAAAAAAAATCGATAGTCAAGATTTTCCCCTACTTTTATTTGGTTGTGGGTGTTTTCCCATTTCTTATTTCTGAAGAATATGGAAATATAAAAAAGTTACATGAAAGAAAGCTCTTATTCACATCATGTTTTTCCTCTATTATACACGGCTAAAAGTAATGCAAATGCTCACTGTTAATACGTTGAATGACTTTTGGGTGAAAGCACTGTAAGAACTCCGTAGCTGCCTCTATGAATAATAACCATGTGCTTTTAGATGTTTGCATTAGATACCTAGCAATGAAAATTTTGCACATTTCACTTTGGGTGAATATTTAAAAATAAACTTTAACAATGCATATTCTTTACTGATTACAAATGGTATTTAGTGTTTGAAAATCTCATAGGTTAGTCTCAAAAATTGTTAAAAAACATTCTCATACTTGGGAAATAAATGAGTTTTGAGTCTGCTGAATTCAAAGACACAAAATTTCATCTCATTAGAAAACTGAGAAAATGATAACCAATCCAATTTAAATGACTTCCTCCTAGTAATAAAAAAAGTCTTTGAAAATAGAAGCACATAGCATTTTATATTACTTGTGTTTCTTATTCCTCATTTTAGGGAAAGTACAGATGTGTTGTGGAAGCCATCACTGGGAATACTGAAGAAATGCTCTTTTGTTTGAATTTTACCATCATACACCACCCTACTTTCAATTAGAATAAATCTAATGTGCCAGCCACTGAAGCAAGTCTTGCCCCAGAAGGGTGTCTTCAGCACAGAAGTTCTCCCACTGCAGACAGCTGATTCTCACAGCCAATTGGCCAGGAGGTCAATTCATCCCAGTGATAACTACAACAATCAAGGCTTAACTACAACAAGACTGTGCACAAAGCCCACAGAGGGGTGCACCAAGAGTGTCCACCTCAGGTAATTGGGGAGGCTGAGCCACTGGGCCCTATAGGATACCTAGCACACAAAGCCACTCTACCAACACAGGGAAGCAGCCAAAATGCGGAGACTAAGAAGCAGGTCACAAATGACAGAAATGGAGGAAAGCAAACGACTGGATATAGAGTTCAAAACCACGGTTATAAGGTTTTTCAAGAATTTTATGGAAACCGCCGATAAATTTAGTGAGACCCTGGAGGATATGAAAAAAGACCAACTAGAAATTAAGCATACACTGACTGAAATAAAGAATATTATACAGACTCCCAACAGCAGACAAGAGGATCCCAAGAATCAAGTCAAAGATTTGAAATACGGAGAATCGAAAAACACCCAACCAGAAAAGCAAAAAGAAAAAAGAATCCAAAAATATGAAGATAGTGTAAGGAGCCTCTGGGACAACTTCAAGCGTACCAACATCCGAATTATAGGGGTGCCAGAAAAAGAGAGAGGGCAAGATATTGAAAACCTATTTGAAGAAATAATGACAGAAAACTTCCCCTACCTGGTGAAAGAAATAGACTTACAAGTCCAGGAAGCGCAGAGAACCCCAAACAAAAGGAACCCAAAGAGGACCACACCAAGACACATCATAATTAAAATGCCAAGAGCATCCCGGGACCGGTTTGGCTCAGTGGATGGAGCGTCGGCCTGCGGACTGGGGGGTCCCGGGTTCGATTCCGGTCGAGGGCATGTGCCTGGGTTGCGGGCGCGTCCCCGGTGGGGGGTGTGCAGGAGGCAGCTGATCGATGTTTCTAGCTCTCTATCTCTCTCCCTTCCTCTCTGTAAAAAATCAATAAAATGTATTTTGAAAAAAAAAAAAGAAAAAAAAATGCCAAGAGCAAAAGACAAAGAGAGAATCTTAAAAGCAGCAAGAGAAAAAAAGTCAGTTACCTACAAGGGAGTACCCATACGACTGTCAGCTGATTTCTCAACAGAAACTTTGCAGGCCAGAAGAGAGTGGCAAGAAATATTCAAAGTGATGAATAGCAAGAACCTACAACCAAGATTACTTTATCCAGCAAAGCTATCATTCAGAATTGAAGGTCAGATAAAGAGCTTCACAGATAAGAAAAAGCTAAAGGAGTTCATCACCACCAAACCAGCATTATATGAAATGCTGAAAGGTATTCTTGAAGAAGAAGAAGAAGAAGAAGAAGAAGAAGAAGAAGAAGAAGAAGAAGAAGAAAATGGTAAAGATAAAAATTATGAACAGCAAATACATATCTATCAACAAGTGAATCTAAAAATCAAGTGAATAAATAATCTGATGAACAGAGTAAACTGGTGAATATAATAGAACCAGGGGCATGGAAAGGGAGTGGTCTGACAATTCTTGGGGGGAAAGGGGTGTGGGGGTGCAGGAAGAGACTGGACAAAAATCGTACACCTATGGATGAGGACAGTGGGAGGGGTAAGGGCAGAGGGTGGGGTGGGAACTGGGTGGAGGAGAACTATGGGGGGGAAAAAAGAGTTACAACTGTAATAATCTGAACAATAAAAATTTAATAAAAAAAAATCTAATGTGCCAGGACTGACCGCAGACCCTGAGTGATGGATGAATGGATTAGTCTGACACTCGTTTCTGTGAAAGAGAGGCTAAGGAACTGCTTGGCTATAGGCACCAAATAGCTTGCCTCCTTAGGCTTTTATTGTAATAACAGCTTGAACTCGAATTAACCTCCAGATACAATCAGCAGGGTAAGTATCCTTGAGAAAGTATATGCTTCTACAAGGTCGTGTCTAAAGACTAAACATAGACATTCCAGTAAAACACCCAGGGGCTCGGACTTATTTGGAAAAGTCAAGGCAGGGCTGCCGCCTTCGGCAAGGTTCCCCTAGAGGCCCCCGACCTTTCGGAGAATCCTCCTTACGGACTTTCCAACCAAGTCTCGTGCTTCCCCACAAAGTATATTTTTATTTTTCAAAGGTTTTATTCTTCACTTAATTATTTTTTTTGCACAGTGTATTAGTTTGCTAGGGCTGCCATAACAAATACCACAGAGTGGGTAGCCTAAACAATAGAGATTTATTTTCTCACAGTTCTGGAGGCCAGAAATCTGAAGTCAGTGTTGGTGGATTTGGTTCCTTCTGAGGCCTCTCTCTCTCTTTCTTTTTTATTTTATTATTTTTTTAAATTTAAATTCTTTATTGTTTAAAGTATTACATACTAGTATGTATCCTTTTCCCACCATTGACCTCTCCTCAGCCACTCCCACCCCCCAGCACATGCCCTCACCCCTCTACCATCCGTGTCCATTGGTTATGCTTATATGCATGCATACAAATCCTCTGGTTGATCTCTTACCCCATCCTTCTTACCCTCCCCTGCTTTTCCTTTGAGGTTTGACAGACTGTTCGATGCTTCTGTGTCTCCGGGTCTATTTTTGTTCATCAGTTTATGTTGTTCATTATATTCCACAAATGAGTGAGATCTTGTGATATTTATCTTTCTCCGACTGGCTTATTTAGCTTAGCATAATGCTCTCCAGGTCCGTCCATGCTGATGCAAATGGTAGAAGTTCCTTCCTTTTAACAGCAGTGTAGTATTCCATTGTGTAGATTTGCCAAAGTTTTTTAATCCACTCATCTGGTGATGGGCACTTAGGCTGTTTCCAAATCTTAGCTATTGTAAATTGTGCTGCTATGAACATAGGGGTGCATATATCCTTTCTGATTGGTGTTTCTGATTTCTTGGGATATATTCCTAGGAGTGGGATCACTGGGTCAAATGGGAGTTCCATTTTTAAATTTTTGGGGAAACTCCATACTGTTTTCCACAGTGGCTGCACCAGTGATGCCTCTCTCTTTAGATTGTAGATAATCTCTCCATGTCTTCACACGGAGACATGTGTGTGTGTGTTAATCTCCTCTTCTTTTAAGGACACCAGTCATATTAGATTAGGGTCCACCTATATGACCTTAGTCACCTTTTAAAGACCGTATCTCCAAATCCAGACACACTTTGAGGTACTGTGGGATAGGGCTTCAGCATATGATTTGGGGGGCGGGGGCATGATTCAGCCCATAAAACACAGGTAATGAAATCTCTTGAACTGGCCCACCTTTCTCCGTTTCCTGCCTCTGCTCTGGGGCAGGTGACAGCATTGCCTCCTGGCTGATCTTCCTGCAGCTGGCCAGGGCCTCAGGCCAAATATTCTCCACAAAGGCAGTTCCTGCTTTCAAAATACAGGCCCAGTCACAAGGCCAATGGAACACGATGAAAAAAGAACAAATAAGGGCCTTCCTGGGCTTTTGATTCCTTTGGGATAAAGCTGGCATCGTTGGAGGGCCTGCTGGGCCTAATCCATCCTTTCCCTTTCTAGCTGCATCTCCCTCTCCTTGCTGTCTGTGTTCCAGAATATGCCACCGTCCCTCCCACTCCAGAGCCTTTGTCCACACAGTTTCTTTTATTGATTTATTTTTATTAAATTTATTGGGGTAACTGCTTAATAGGATCATATAGGTTTAAGGTGTGGATCTATGTTACAAGATCTGTATATTGCACTGCACACCCACCACCCAAAGTCAAATCATCTTCAGAGACCATATATTAGGCCTTCTTCATCCCCCAGACATCACTCTTTCAATTCTTGTTTATTACTGGTCTTTCATTGCTCAGAAAGAGTTAATGACTTAAAAAAAAAAGAGTTAATGACTTGTAAAAATATTCCTTAGATATTAGCCTTGTGTTCTCTCTGTTGGAGTCGATTAGGGCTTTTAGCATAATTGCTCTTTGACTGTCTTCACTGTCCTAACTGGCCTTGTGGATCTCAGATTTCAGTTCGGCCCCTGCGTCCCATATTAAGAAAACAAAAGTTTATGGAGCCAAACTTTTCCCTGCACCCGAACAATTTCATGATCTCATATTTCTCCTCTCAGCTCTCTGCCCTGTTCAAATAATTGGTTTCACCCTCCGTTGAGCTTTACAAGAATTGTTCCTGGGGATTTCCATGCTGCCTGTGGAAGAGTAAATTTCATTTGTGAAGTTATCAAGTAATTTGCAGCTATTACATTGTGCTACCTCTCAGCAGTTATTTTAAAATGACACCCTTTGTTCTTTGTAGTTCTCATCTGTCCTCTAGTAAGTAAATGTAATTGTTTTTAGGAACTTCTTGAGCTATAATTTAAAGAAGTCCTGAAAATAGCACTTCTTTTATTCTGAGTAGTTTGCAGCACCACCATAAGCCTATTATGGAAAACCCCACGGTGGGGGGAAATAGCTGTTTCCCTCACATTGATTGTTTTAGGGATTGAGAAAAGGGCATGATTGTGTTGGTTTACTTGGTGGCCCTGTGCAGCCGAGGCTGAGATTCCTGGACTGCAGCGCTGCAGAGAGAGCTGCGGGGGCCAGTTTTCAGATGAGCCCGAGGCCCAGATTCCCAAAAGCCAGGGCTGTTCTCCCTGAGACTGACCCCTGGAGGCCAGAGGTGCAGGTCAGTCTTCCACTTCCTCCCGCAGAGCTGTGTCAGTGTACACCTGTCCCGATATCACTTTAAGATGCACACAACTGGAAGCTTTAAGATGACTAACTTGCTTTTGCTATTTTTTAATTTGAAATTGTTCTTCCTAGGGTGTCGACAAATTAAAAAACAACAACAGGTAGAAGGGTCTGCTAGCAGTTCTCTAATTAAAACTTCTTTTTTCATTTTAAAATGAGAACTTCTCCTTAGATTAATAAAAATCTCTGCTGGCCTGGCCAGCATGGCTCAGTGGTTGAGCATCAATCTATGAACCAGGAGGGCAGGGTTTGATTCTAGGTTGGGGCACATGCCCGGGTTGGGGGCTCGATCCCCAGTGTGGGGTGTGCGGGAGGCAGCCAATCAATGATTCTCTTTCATCATTGATGTTTCTATCTCTTTCTCCCTCTCTGAATCAATAAAAATATATATTAAAAAAATCTTTGCTGGCCTCTTTAATAAAAATTAATGCATTTCATTGTATCAACTTCACACAAGTGCATAGAATAACAAATGAAATTCCCCTTTTCATTTCTTTATACTGTTCCCTAAAACCATTTTAATAATTTGGTATATGAGTTTTCAGATTTTTGCTTCATATGTACATCATACTATATGTATTATCTTTATATTCGTGTATCTGCATATGTGTATTTCTAAATATGAAGTTGCTGTATACTGTTTTTAATTTGAATTTGGGAAATTCAAATCCAAGTCACTACATATAGATATACTTCATTTAAAAAATGGCTGCATAATTTTCTATTTGGCTATACTGCAATTTAATAACTACTTTTTCTATAGAATCTATAGTACAAGTTATAGTATAGATGTAGAATATAGTACTGATACTGGAACTGGTGAGCAGGAATTTTTCCCAGGGTCTTGTCTCACGGAACCTAAGAAAGAAGCCACAGACAGAGGCCTTCAAACAAGGCAGGAGTTTATTGCAAACAAACACAGGATTCCCGCTGGGGAGGGACGTTCAAATGGGTTGCCCCCAAGTATTCTGCTCTGCCCGGTATATCTGCTGAAGGCCTGCTCTTTGTCTATCTGTGCCGCTCTCTGATTGGTTCCTGGCCTTTTTGCAACATTGTTCTCTTTCATGTCCAAGAAAAAACATCCTGTTTCCTGCAAAACACATTCTTTGTTTGTTTCAGCTAGCTCCACAATTCCTCCTTCTTCCACCCCTCACCCTAACTACCTAATCTTTAACTCCTTTCAGTACTAAACACTAGCTGTGATAAGATAGAAGTTTAATTTTTGCTCACAGTACAGTGTGTGACTAAGCAGCCCAGGGCTTGTCTGGAAGCTGTGATGTTGGGAGCCCAGAGTCCCCCTACCTAGGGCCCTCGGCCCTCCCCCCCACCCCCCCATGCTGAGATGACCCTCCACTATATTCACATTCCAGCCAGTGGGAAGGAGAGATAGGAAAAGTGGCACACCCACTCCTTTTAAGGGCATGACAGGAATTGTACTTAGTACTTTTACTAACCCTCTGACCAATCAGAACTTGTTCACATGTCCATACCTCCCTGTAAGGGAAACTGGGAAAAGTAGCCTTTATTTTGGCCGCCATATACCTAGCAATGAACCTGAAGATGTTACTATAGATAGAGTGAATGACACAGGGACCTCTAGTGGTCTCTTTAGCAGAACACCTAACCTGGTTTGCAACAATGCATTAATTAGTGGTATTATTTGATTACTATCTATCTACCCCACTACATCATAATCTCTACAAGAGCAGGGACCATATCTGTTTTTGCTCACCATTGTATTCTCATCATCTATCCCAGTGCCTGGTACATAGTGGGACCTCAATACAGGGGTGGGAAAAGTAGGTTAATAATAATAATAAAGAATATAATAATAAATGAATAAATCACAATAATATAAGAATAAACTGTGTTTTGTGTACTCATAACTAAACCTACTTTTGCCAACCCCTGTATGTATTTTTTGAATGCATGAATACATATATTAGGTCTCTATTTTCCTTGTCTCACACTTGACACTCAGGCTAGACCAAACCACATGTGCTTGCCTAGTAATGTATTCATTATCCATTAAAAACATCTTGGCTAATATGGTAAACAAACACAATCATCGCACTGTTTTAATTTTTTTGATGACTTTTGAGATGATACATATTTTCACATATTTCCATTTATATTTCTTGTTTTGAGATCTGACGTGACCAATTCTATCAACATCCCTTGAGGTGCACGAACAGTTTAACACAGTGGATTTCAGTCGCTGCCATAGATCGGAGTCAGGGGGTTCACTCAGGGCCTCACTTGATGAGGAGTAGAATGGAGAGTGATGCTCGAAGGAGGGCATTCGTGGATTCTACCTGAGAGCAGTTTCTCACCACTGAGTTTGCCACAGGAGTTGGGAATACAGTGTTAAAGGTTATATTCCTGTGTAGAATCTTTAGGGATGGTGTGGTATTGTGACTTATAATAAGAAATATATATTCATTCCTCATCACCCTTTCTGGCACCCTTTTAGAGCTTCTACAACCCTTGGCATTTCTTAAATGATAAGAGCTATGATGATGTCTTGATTCTCATAACAAACCCCTTTCAACTGAAAGGGTTAAAGAGAATAAAACGGAGCAGAGGAAACTTACTGTGCTTAGCAGATATCTTGCAGAAAGCTGGCGGCCTTGAGCTCGGCATAGCCTAGATAACCACTAGACATCTGGCGCCGGGAGGAACCAAGGGCGTACCGGACAAGTCAAGCTCTGTTCGTCAGCAGAACTGTTTGCAGCCATCAGAAGTTAATAAAACCCTGCCTCCCCCTTCAGTCACCGCTGATTCCTTTCTCGGACTCAGCCCACCTGCACCCAGGTGCCTGAAAGAAAAGTTCTTTTGGTTCATTATGGCCTCATGTCATAGGTGTGCGACCCCGGCCCACTCCGAACATTACATCAACCACACTTGAGTTTATGTTAGTGTGGTGGCTTTTGGAAAGCCCCTAAGTCCAGCAAACCAGTCATGTGATTAGATTGGAACTTAAATTTTTTTTTTAAAATTTTATTAATGTCAGAGAGGAAGGGGAGGGGAGAGAGAAACATCAATGATGAGAGAGAATCACTGATTGCCTGCCTCCTTCAAACCCCCAACTGGGGATCAAGCCCGAAACCCAGGCATGTGCCTTGACCGGGAATCAAACCATGACCTCCTGGGTCATAAGTGGATGCTCAACCAAGGGAGAGGGACTGGAGGTTGAATTGATCACTAAAGGCCAATGATTTAATCAATTGTGCCTATGTAATGAAGCCCCTATAAAGCCCCAAAAGGACCGGGTCTGGAGAGCTTCCAGGTTGGTGAGCCAGCATGTGCCACATGCCGGGCCCCAATTCCATGGGACAGAAGAAGCTCCTTTGTTTATCTATCCCCCTGCCCCATGTATCTCAGCTGGCTGTTGATTCTTATCCTTTTATTTTATTTATTTATTTTAAAAATATATTTTATTGATTTTTTTTACAGAGAGGGAGAAGGATAGAGAGTTAGAAACATCGATGAGAGAGAAACATCGATCAGCTGCCTCCTGCACACTCCCTACTGAGTATGTGCCCGCAACCAAGGTACATGCTCTTGACCAGAATCGAACCTGGGACCCTTGAGTCCGCAGGCCGACGCTCTATCCACTGAGCCAAACCGGTTAGGTAGGACATGGTATCCTTTTATTTTTATTTTATTATTTTTTTAAATTCTCACCCTAGGATATTTTCCCATTGATTTTTAGAGAGAGTGGAAGAGAGAGGGAAAGACAGAGAGAAACATCAACATGAGGGAAACACATGGATTGGTTGCCTCCTGCAGGTGCCCTGACTAGGGCTGGGGCCGCCGATTTGTATCCTTTTATATCCTTTGTAATAAACTGGTCATGTAGTAAGAAAACTGGTTTCCTGAGTTTTGTGAACCACTCTAACAAATAAATT
The DNA here is from genome assembly GCF_000147115.1 of Myotis lucifugus. Taxonomy (NCBI): domain Eukaryota; kingdom Metazoa; phylum Chordata; class Mammalia; order Chiroptera; family Vespertilionidae; genus Myotis; species Myotis lucifugus. The sequence continues at coordinate 7,994,988 of NW_005871075.1, read as the reverse complement.
GAACCTAAGGAAGGCGTCATGGGAACTCTGATTTTTAGGCAGTGCATCAGAAACACAAGTCAGAAGCACTTGAACTTGTAATTGGCATCTGGAGTGGGGTGGTCTTGGGGACTGAGCCCTTAATCTGTGGAATCTGATGCTATCTCTAGGTGGATAGTGTCAGATTTGAGTTAAATTTGTGGGGCAGTGGGTCCATGCCCTCAGAGAATTGAGTTAATTGCTTGGTTGTATAGAAAAGCACATATATCATAGGTGGTATTTTACATTTCTATTTACAGAAATATCTAAAAGTTTTAGCAGTCAGTAAAGATTAGTGTTGTATTGATAAATGAATTAGTTTAAGATGGTGTTAATGATGGCCAGCCCACCCATAATCACCCACCACACCAACTACCACTGGGAACAGATGTTTTGCTTATCATATGTTAAGTGATAATAAGAACATAAAAATATAAAATATATTTAATAAAGATGCACTGAATGAAGCTATATGAAAAAATTAAAATATGTGAGGGTGGTGGGATTTAGATATTATACTCCTTTTAACGTTATTATTTAAAAAATATGTTTTATTGATTTTTTTAGTGAAGGGAGAAAGTGAGATAGAAACATCGATGCCAGAGAAACATTGATCAGCTGCCTCCTGCATATCCCCTACTGGGTATCAAGTCTGCAACCGGGGCATGTGCTCCAACTGGGAATCGAACTGGTGACCTCTTGGTTCAAAGGTTGATGCTCAACCACTGAGCCACACTGTCTGGGCTTAACATTCTTTTTTTTAAAAAAAATCTTTTTGTTGATTTCAGAGAGGAAGGGAGAGGGAGAGAGAGAGAAACATCAATGATGAGGGAGAATCATGGATCGGCTGCCTCCTGCATGCCCTCTACTGGGGATCGAGCCCACAACCCGGGCATGTGCCCTTGACCGGAATCTAACCTGGGACTCTTTGGTCCGCAGGCTGACGCTCTATCCACTGAGCCAAACCAGCCAGGGCTTAACATTATTTTCTTAATATTGTTGTCGTATTGTTGCGAATGAAGCTAAATCATATTACCATTACTTTCAGCAAACCATAACTACCAAAACCAATCCTGTTAGCAATGCCCTTTTAAAACTACATACGATCTGTAAGATATTATTGGTAAAAGAGAAAAGAAGAGGGGGCTGTTCTAAATATAAGCAAGTATGTGGCCACTCTGCGGAAGACACCTTTTCCTGTATAAGACTCAGCTGTAATTCTGAAAGCCAAGAGAGGAAGCAATAATTCAAGGCAAAGGAAGTGAAGGGCTTCTATTTCCTTAGCGTTCACGAGCAGGCCTGGGATGGACATTAGTGCTAATGAGAACAGCATGCTGTCAGACAGAGGTGCACGCCAGGCTTCCACGTGGAGATGACCTCGGGTCAGCACAAATGCGGCAGCGGGGACTCAGTGGTTTTGTTGGGGTTTAAGTTGGGTATGACGGGGAGTAGCCTGCTGATACATTGTTCAGTGGCTGCTCAGAAATGCCTGTGACTGCAGATGCCCCAGTGGGCACACAGTTCCTATTAATCTAGTCTGGGAAGCTTCTCTCACAATGACCAAGTCCTTAGCAGGGTTCAATGTGACTCCCTTCTCAATTTACTTTTAAAAAAAATAGACTTTATTGATTTTTTACAGAGAAGTAGGGAGAGGGATAGAGAGTTAGAAACATTGATGAGAGAGAAACATCGATCAGCTGCCTCCTGCACACTCCTTAATGGGTTATGTGCCCGCAACCAAGGTACATGTCCTTGACCGGAATTGAATCTGGGACCCTTGAGTCTGCAGGCCAACGCTCTATCCTCTGAGCCAAACTGCTTAGGGCTCCCTTCTCAATTTAAATGACGGAGTTTTCAAGTTCAAGCACTCTCTGAGTAAAGTTGACTCATACAGCTGTTTAGAGAGGGTGAACGCACCAACAAGGAACAGGACATACTTGGTAATATGGTTGGCGAGACGAGGTTACAGTGGGGCCTTGTCTTACGAGTTTAATTCGTTCTGAGACCGAGCTCGTTAAGGAGCTCGTTAACTCAAATTACTCTATCAACTCAATGCAAAAAATTGGCGGAGACAGCTGGTATCTCAAAAAACTCAGTTAGTCGGGACACTCGTAAGTCAAGGCCCCACTGTATTTTGGAGAAGAGGAGGAGAGTTTGGTGGAAGGGTAATATTGGCCAGTAGGAGGGTACCATGTGAGTGTGTGTGAGCGTGTGAGCGTGTGTGTGTATGTGATGTATGGACACCAGGGTTGGGGTAGAGGAGGTGACAGACAACAGCGGCTAAGAAAAGAAAGTAGAAGTATGATGTAACTGCCTTCATTACAATTTCATTTAAAGGACTGGTGGCATCCCTGGGTAAGTCAATGTACCCGAGGCTGTAACCTTTAGCTTCACCCAAGTTAGCCCGGTTTGCCCTGACCAGGTGGGCCCATTTCTGACCTGATAGAAACCACTCTGGGAGTGGAAGGAAGCAGGGCTAAAAAGACAAAGCCAGGGGAAGTGCTGGATGGGAGCTCAGAGCTTATAGACAGTAGATCTACCTGGAAACCAGGCACCCTTCTGGGACAGGGTGTAGCAGAAAGCCCAAAAACAGAAGAAGGGAAGGTGCCAGGTAGGCGGTGGAGCATGGTGACCAGAGAGTTGGATGGTGGCTGGGGTTCTAGAAGGTACTAGGAATGCAGGGACATGGGAGTGATGGGAACTCAATTCAGGGGTGACACTTACTCCCAGGACATCCATTGCATCAATCTGAGGGGTGGCAAATTCAGATTGCTAAGGGGCTAAGAGGGAGGCATGTGATTATGGTGAATAAAAAGGCATCTGCAAATTTAAGTGTACCCTATGGGAATACTGGTGCAATGTGGTCAGATCCTCTGATTTTTCAAGAGAAGGTGTACATTTGGATTTTTATGCCCCCCCCCCAAATTTAATCACACAATGTTGGCAATTGATTTAAAACATTTAAAAAACACCATTGTGGGGCCTGCCAAACAACACATGTACATTCCACAGCCCCTGCAACTCAACATGGCAAAATGAAACTCAGTCTGTATCCCCTATTTCAGCAAGGAAGCTGGGCCTCAGCACCAACTCCCCCCTCTCCTTTCTGCCTCACCTCTCATAGGCCACTGAACCACGAGGAGTCAGCCTCCTGAAATCGCTGTCTCTTCCATTTGGTATCTAATCGACATCCCTATGCTCACTGTCTTTGTTCTTTCCTGGCCTGACCCATTTCTCAGTCTTTTTTTTTTAGTTATTCAGCTTAAAAAAAAAAAGATACTTTTATTGATATTTTACAGAAAGGAAGGGAGAGGGGTAGAGAGTCAGAAACATTGTTGAGAGAAACATCGATAGAGCTGCCTTCTGCACGCCCCCTATTGGGGGGTTGAGCTGCACCAAGGTACATGCCCCTTGACCAAAATCCAACCCCGGGATCCCTTTAGTCCAAAGGCCCAAAGCTCCTAGACCACTGGGAGCCAAACCCGGTCAGGGAGATATTCTCAACCTTTAAAGGTCCCTCAAGGGCTAAACCCCCCAGCAACCTGTGTAAAAAAAAAAAAT
>NW_005871075.1:7966197-7991157 GCF_000147115.1 Myotis lucifugus | reverse complement strand
TCAGCCTCCATTGCTCGTGGAGCCTCCGTCCTAGTCTATGTGCAGACACCAACGTAGGACCAGCACAAATACAGCACTTTTTGGTAAGTCACACTGTTTCTGTCCTCTCTGCCTTTGATCACCCAGCATCTCTTACCTAGAATGAATGAACTTGCCTTGCTGTACCAGAATGTGTTCAACTCTAAGGAGATGCAGAATCCTACTCACACTGGCTTAAATAATAAAGCAGATTCGTTGACTTAGGTAAACAGCAGGGCAGGCTTCAGGGTCGGTGTGATACAGTGGTTCAGAGCTGTCCCCGAGGACCCAGATTCCGCCCTTTCTGTCTTACGGCACCACCTTCAACCCGAGCCTGACATCACTAGACAGCTGCTGACAACCCTGGGGTTACTGCCTCCTGTCTACATCCCGGACGGGTGGTGTGCGGTGGGGAGAGGAGAAAATGATTTCCAGAAAGTGTCTCAGACAGGTAAGAAAACCTCGCTTCACCCTGGCCAGTGTGGCTCAGTTGGTTGAGCGTTGTCCCATGCACCGAAGGGTCACTGGTTCCCTGGTCCAGGTGCGTGTGGGAGGCAACCTATCAATATTTTTTCTCTCTCCCACATCTGTGTGGATGTCAGAATAGTGGTTCTTTGGGGAGGGTGTTAACTGGAGTGTCTAAAGAAGCCTTTGGGGTGCTGGAAATTTTCTGTATTTTGATCTGGGTGGCAGCTATAAAGGAGTAAATATGTTAAAAACTTTTGAGCTGTACAATGAAGATATGTGCCCTTTACAATACTTATGTTGAACAATAAAGCATTACAAACAATTCTACATTACTCATCTGTGCATCCTTAACTGGACTTGTGCCTGTGTTTTTGATTAGGTTCTTCTGAGACTGAGCAGATGCAGCCCAATAAGGCGCAGTCACATGTGGGTTTATGTATAAATAATTATAATAAAATTACCTTTCCAGGCTTACCTCCAACTTCCCAGCATACGCTGGACACTCCTGCCAAATTGGATTACTCATTCTTCCTCAAACACCCGATCCTTCTCACTTCTTTGTCCTTGTTCATGCTCTCTGTATATTAACTTTTCCTGAGTTAAATCACATTTTAAATAGACCCAAAGAGTTTTCTTTGGAAAAAAATCAAACCTTATAAGACCGTTTATAAAATAAAGGATCGCAAAATCTTAGTATAGCACTTATTTTTTGGTAAAACCCAGATCTTCATAAGTTGAGCTTGCATAAAATGAAAAATTATGTGATCTAACATATTCACTAATAATAGCTAATAAAAGTTAATAGCTGTAATAAAAACAACCAAAAACAAGAATTCTGAGAGGCAGTGAGGTAGAGAAAGGGGTATAGACTTTGATGTCGGAGGGACATGATTTTGATTTGTTTTCATCCCTTGTCAGAGGTGAACTCCCCGGGGTCAATTAGGTTCTTTTTTGATAAATAGCAAAACAAGTGGATAAACAAGATGTGGTATACACAGACAATAAAATATCATTCGACCATGAAGGAGAATTAAGTTCTGATACATGATATGACATAAACGAACCTTAAATATGTTGTGCTAAGTGAAATAAAGCAGACACAAAAAGACAACTATTGCATGATTTCACTTACATGAGGTACCTAGAGCTGTTAAATTTATAGAGACAGAAAGTAGAACAGAGGTTCCCAGAGGCTGGAGGAGTGGGGAGAGGGAATCATTGTTTAATGGTTATTGTTTAAGAGTTTCTGTCTGGGGTGATAAAAGTAGTTTTGGACATAGTGATGGTGGTTGCACAACATTGCGAGTGTAATTAATGCTGCTGAACTGTACACTTAAAAATAGTTAAAATGGCAATATTTATGTTACATATATTTTACCACAATAAAATATTTTTTTAAAGTACTGGATTAATGATCAGACAGTCCCCTCTCCCATTCTTTGCTGCCCCTACTGTAACGCATTCTTAGTTCCTGTTCCGGTTTTGAGCCTTCTGCTTTCCCCCGAGTCCTAATGACCGTTTCATCCAGGAACCCTCCTTTTCAGAGGATCAGAGCGCTCAGCGTGCGGTGTGTTGTCCATGCTGTCTCAGAGGCTGTAACAGAACGATCACTTCTGTCTGTTATGTTAGACTTTTCAAGAATATAAAGCTGTCCAGGGTCACAGAGTTTAGAGCTGTCATTGGATGCTTCCCCTCTTCCCACCTCAACATCTTCATAGCAACGAGAGTTTAAGGAGGGTATAGAAAAACGGGTGGTGCGAGACTGTGTCTTTAAAAAAAGTTTTTATTGACTTCAGAGAGAGGAAAGGAGAGGGAGAGAGAGAGAGAAACATTAATGATTAGGGAGAATCATCCATCGGCTGCCTCCTGCATGCCCCACACGGGGGATCGAGCCCACAACCTGGGCATGTGCCCTGACCGGGAATTGAACCCATGACCTCCTGGTTCATAGGTTGACGCTCAACCACTGAGCCGCACCAGCTGGATCTTGCAGAAGCTGAGAGTCTCCCATAAAGTCTAACAATGTGGGAGGGGATCCCGGGAGAGTTTTGTCACAAGGCAGCAGTGAATTCTTAAAGGTAGAGCCCGTTGTGGGGATGGAGGGGGGGCAGACCCTTCCCCACATCCAGGCTGTGGGACGTGGCAGTGAGGACAGCGGGACAGAGAGAAGGCAGGGAGGGCGAGTCTCTTCCTCAAATTCATATCCAACATCATTTGCAGTGAAGAGTGGGGTGAGGGTAGGGAGGGAGCTATGCACCTGAGTGGAAGGGGAAGCACATCTCTGAAGATGACGTTAGACCTGGTGTTCAACAAACAAACCGACGGAAAGAAACAGACTCACAGACACAGAACAACCTGAGTTGCCAGAGGGGTGGAGGGGTGGGGTGGGGAGGGGGCTCATTGAAAAGGTGAGGATTAAGAAGTACTAGTTGGTAATTACAAAATAGTCATGGGGATGTAAAGCACAGCATAGGGAATCTAGTCAACAACATTGTAATAACTGTGTGTGGTGCCGGGTGGGTCCTGGAAATGCTGGAGGGAACACTGTGTAAAGTATGTGATTGCCTAACCCAGTGGTCGGCAAACTCATTAGTCAACAGAGCCAAATATCAACAGTACAACGATTGAAATTTCTATTGAGAGCCAAATTTTTTAAACTTAAACTATATAGGTAGGTACATTGTTATTAACTTAATTAGGGTACTCCTAAGGCTTAGGAAGAGCCACACTCAAGGGGCCAAAGAGCCGCATGTGGCTTGCGAGCCGCAGTTTGCCGACCACTGGCCTAAACGCTATGCGTACACCTGAAACTAATACAAAATGATGTTGAATGCAGAGAGAGAGAGAGAGAGAGAGAGAGAGAGAGAGAGAGAGAGAGAGAGGAGAGAGAGAAATGAAAGACTGGGAAAGAAAAAACACACCTCAAACACGTTGTTCAAGACCCCTTTGCCTGTGTGCACACAGACCTCTGGAAGGCAGCCAAGCCCCTCCCCAGCTAAACGGTGGCCTGGTGGCCGGGGTGACAGGGATCCCTAGGTTGTCTGGCTGCAAAGCCAAACACTGAGCCTGCCTTTTTGCTGTAATGCCAGGCTCCTGAGCAGGACGGGAGGGGCTGGGGGAGAGGATGGCTTCCCAAGCTTGAGATCGTCTGCCTGAAGACGCAGTTACTCATTGTTGGTGCAGAAGGCGGAGCCTGGTGACTGCCCACCAAACACCGTTCGGTCACCAGGAGCGAGAATTGTTCTCGGCCACTGTAGCCATAGCGATGGCTTTGCCGGTCAGGATGCTGTTCTGTTCACTTTTCCAACTCCTCCTCCCTGATGTTCAGCAGTGACAGCCACACTGGCCTTTTTCCCGTTCCTCGGACAGGCCAGGCTCCTTCCGTCCCAGGGATTCGCACCTGCTGCCCTTCCCCGGCACCTTTCCATGCCTGGCTTCCCCGGACAAGCAGGCCTCTGCTCCAGTGTCACTCCCCCGGAGAGGTTCCTCCTGGCCACCTACACCAGCCTCTCCCTGCTCCTCTCACACTCTGTCCTAATTCTCATTTCTAGCTTGTTGCCATCCTGAAGTATGCCGTCTCTCCTGCTGGACTGTGGGGGACACGGCCAGCGCTGCTCAGTGCTGGAGCCTGGTGCCTGTAGGCACTTGTTGGCTGACTGGGACAGTTCAGGCATCTTCTGCTCACGGCACCCTCCACGGAGGCCTGTCTCCACCCCACGGCCATCACTGCTCCTTCCAATGAACCACGGGACCTACCACAGCTGGAGGCAATCTGCTCTTCCATTGAAGTCAAGGGTTTCCCTGTTGTATTTATAAAGCAAAACTTAACCAACAGTCGGATTTAGGCCCAGTTACGAGTGAGGCTGAGGGCCAAGATGACTCATGTTTTAAGGAAAACCTGTTGCTCGAGCTGCGTGAGTTTCCTCTGATGTAAGATTTGTTGTGATGGGAAAGGGAAGAGCGGGGACATGTGTTCACGCCGCTTTCGCATCAGCTCCCAGGTGAGGCGCCTCAGGGTTGAAATGCGGCACCTGTGTTAGGCAGCGTGGGCTGCTCAGGCAAAATACCGTAGGCGGGTGGCTTGAATAACAGACGTTCACTCCTCACTGTTCAGTAGGCTGAGAAGTCCAAGATCGAGGTGCTGGCAGATTTGGCTCCTGGTGTGAGGCCATCTTGCTGATGACCGCCGCCTTGCTGTGTCCTCACATGGCAGAGAGGGAGAGAGAGAGGAAGAGAGAGAGAGAAAGAGAGAGCGAGCGAGTGAGCAAGCTCTGGACTGTCTTCCTCTTTTTTAAAAAATTTATAATATGTTCTTATTGATTTCAGAGAGAGGAAGGGAGGGGAAGTGACAGAAACATCAATGGTGAGAAAGAATCATTGATCGGCTGCCTCCTGCAGCTCCACATGAGGGATCGAGCCCACAATCCGAGCATGTGCCCTGACCGGGAATCAATCTGTGACCTCCTGGTTCATAGGTCGACGCTCAACCACTGAGCCACCCCAGCCGGGCTGTCTTCCTCTTTTATAAGGTAAGTGATCCCATCATGGGGACCCTCATCACGACCGAATCGCCTCTAAACACCATCACATTAGGGGTGAGGGTTTCACCATATGCATTGGTGAGGGCACACACATTCAGTTCACAATAGTGTCTCTCAAACAGTTGTACCATGTTGTTTAGTGTTGTTCTCGCCATGGTATACCTTTGAAGCCAAAGAGCCGGACTGATACTTTTGCTGAGTACCTGGTGCGTATCTGACAAGTTCAAATGATTGATTGTTGGTGGGATTGTGGGTGAACCCAGCAGAATTGGGGCGAATGCAGCCGATTACAATCACTACAGCTCACCAAGGGCAAAGGCGTTACAAGGGTTCGAGTATCTATCTCCACTGTTGGTGGGAGGGTGGATTTTTGGCAGCTGTAGCCTTCTTAGTCTACCCAATATTCAAAACCGGACATGTGAATTGTCCCAGTGACATCAGTCTTTATGCCTTTATTTCCTCGAGTTTTGCCGTGAGGCAATATTAGTCTGAATGTATGAAACTGTGTTTTAGACACTAAAGGAAACACGAGAAACATGCTTCTAAGCTTCTTGGGAAACTTTAGGAAGGAGATAACAATGGATTCCTGTGTCATCGACAAGGTTATATAAATGTTCCTGCTCCGTCTTAAGGCATTTTGAACAGTTTTCTGCAAAATTCTGTCCAGATAAATTGCTTTGGATCGAATGAAAATGAAATTTAATTTTCACCCGTGTTTCATGTTGATGAGGGATGCCTAGAGAATGGACCGGTGACGACTTGGAATGTAAAAAGTGGCCTTTTGTCTGCTGCTCTCAGGGAGAGAGGAAGAGAGCAAACTGGGAGGCAGAGTAAACATCTAACACGTTTCAGGTGTTTCTGTCCCATGATGGCAGCCTTCCGGTCCGTCCTTAGGGTCTCGGCGTTGGCGCTGTCTGAGGGAGGGCCTTCCAGCCCCTCTCTGGACGTGGGACCTGCTCTGTTCCCCTTGGTTTCCACATGGATCACCAAATATTTACTCTGTTAAAGGAAATGGGTTTGAGAGTGTTCCACACCCACGTCTTGCCACCTCCCCACTCCCAGGAATTTGTTTATTTTGTATGTATTCATCATTCTGGGAAAACCCCAGCACTGAGCACCGGGACATTTCCTTCAAGAACCAGCAGGGGTCAGCCAGGTACACCCTCTGCTCTGGCTTGTTCCTGGGCCACTGCTCTTGCCAAGACCAGGGCAGCACCAGGAGCCATTTGCTGGTTCCCTGAGCTGGGCAGGGCAATTGCTAAGCCCTCAGAGGTGTTTGTGTTCCCTCCCTACCTTTTCGCACCGCTCCCTGCTTTACACTCACCCTCTCCTGGGCTCCGTCCCTGTCCTTCCCTCCCATCAACATCTCAGCTAGAACCACAAGCCATCTTTTTCCCACTGAAATGGAGCTCTAGCGTTTATTTTTATAAAATATATTTTTATTGATTTCAGAGAAGAAGAGAGAGGGAGAGAGACAAAGACATCAATGATGAGAGAGAATCATCGATTGGCTGCCTCCTGCACGCCCCCTACTGGGGGTTAAGCCCGAAACCCGGGCATATGGCCTGACCGGGAATTGAACTGTGACCTCCTGGTTCATAGGTCAATGTTCAACCACTGAGCCACGCCAGCCAGGCCTCTAGAGTCTATTTTAAATTGAAGCTCTACAGTAGTTAATGTTACAGTTTTGTCATGTTAACAGGCCTCTCTTGCCATTCCTTGACATTGACCCTGGGGGGGAATTCCAGCTGTGGTCTGGTGGGAGGGGGAGTTGGGGGTGAGAAAGGTGCAGAGGAGAGAATTACTGAGAACAGTTCCATGGCTCACAGAAGGGCTGGCTGTTTTAGTCTGAGAGTGAAAATCCCATCTGCTCAGGGGCCGAGCTCCCCTCCCTGGATTAGTAGCGATGGACTAGCTAATGGCTATGACTGGCCAAAAGGTTCACACACCGTGAGAACTCTTCAACTTCCGGAGGTTCTCAGTGGGCTATTTCCACACATCTCTTACCCCCAATCCTCAAAACCGGACCAGCTGCATGATATGTGGGGTTTAGTGCGAGACAAAAAATGCAGTTCTCCTTATTCAAAAACTATGAAGATGCCCTAACCGGTTTGGCTCAGTGGATAGAGTGTCAGCCTGCGGACTCAAGGGTCCCAGGTTCGATTCTGGTCAAGGGCATGTACCTCGGTTGCGGGCACATCCCCAGCGGGGAGTGTGCAGGAAGCAGCTGATCGGTGTTTCTCTCTCATCGATGTTTCTAACTCTCTATCCCTCTCCCTTCCTCTCTGTAAAAAATCAATAAAATATATTTAAAAAACAAAAACTATGAAGAATTCCCAGTCAGTGACGACAGAGCATTACCCCAAGCACAGGCCCTCTGAGCATGGAGCCCTGTGTACACCCATGAAGCCCACCTGCCCCAAACACACAGAGGGCAAGCTCTTTGTCCTGGACCAGGGGTTAGGGTGAGGGCAGGTGTCCTCAGGAACCTGGAGAGTGAGAAAGGTACTTGGGAAGTGAGTGAGATTTTATTCAATAAATGGACAAGCTACACTATTGTGGGCTCTGGGGATTCTGTAGTCAACAAAACAAAGTCCCTGCCCTCACAGATCTCAAAATCCAGTTGGGGAAGACAACAACAGACACAACACCTTAACCCTCCCCCTAACACACTATAGGTGCCCAATGAGTGTGTATTGAAAGAGCCAGTGAGTGAGTAAAGTATTTAATAAGATTTCTGTAATGAAGATGGAAGATGTAACATACAAAGAAGGAAGCCAGGCAGAAGGCTTTGCCAGTGTTATATAGTTTATTCCTACTCTGCTTCTATTAAATCTGCAAGAAATGTTAGAGATCCGTTCACAGGAAATAGATGATGTGTTTCAGAGCCATGGAGCCTGTCAGCCTGAATATGCTACAATGGGTCTTAAGGCTGTATTTTCAGTGTGTGGTCAGTAGGTGGTGCTGTACCTTGTTAGGGCTTCATCTCCACCAGGTCCTGCGTGCATGCATGTGGAAGCCTGCTCATACAGATCCAAGTGTTAAATGCGGTTTTAACTGGATTATGTACTTGTCTATCATTGACAATTAGATTCGCTTCTCCAGTAATTTGGTAAGACACTCTTGGAATTATACGTATAAAACTCAACATTTAAAATGTCATTCCTCCGTAAGTGGAACATTTAGATGTCATGTAAGTGATATAAGATATATCTCAATATTGGAAATAGAGCAGGGCCCACCTGCTGCAGATATCTGCCTTCAGTGCTTGATGACGATTGGATTTTGCTTCCTTCTCCATGTGAATCTGTGTAATGTATGTATTCTGTGTAATTTACATCATGTTATGTACACTGCACTTTGTAGCAAGACCGCATAAGGTATCATGAGGTTTACTTTCCTTATTGAACTAGTTCAGGGAGGGAGAAGTAAAGGAAGGAGTAGTGTAGGGAGGGGTATTGACGGGGAGACGAGGCTGCAGTAAAGTCCAGAAGGCTGGGCGGTCTTGTGGAAATTCTATGAACACTTCTCAGTGGCAAGTTTCCTCCAACCTTGGGCCTTCTGCAGCTGCCCGGCCGTCTTTGTCCACCCAGAAAGCTTGCTGAAGCGGCAGCACCTCTCCAGGCTGCTTCCCCTGGCACCTGCAGCTGGCTAGTGCTTGTCCAACGCCCGCCTTCCTGCCATCAGGATTGGCTCTCCCAGAGGCAATGTAGTTATCGCCAGGCATCCTGAGACGCTGGTGTGGTCAGGCCTAAAGAGTCAGATGACCCGAGATTCTGGTGGGTCCCTGGCTTTCCTCTGAGCCAGGCTGAATAAACATCTCTCACCAGATGACCCGTGTCCCCGGAAGCGTTCCTGGTAGATTAGAGCCATGGGCTCCTAGGGTGAGACTGTTCACACCACTAAGAACATGCAGCTCCCGAAAGGGAAGGCCCTCAGACGCCTTTGCCGGTGGGCCGCTCACAGGTGCCCGGGTCAGCATAGTGCCTTGGATTGCTTTCACTCCAAGCAGTGCCCCTGCCCTTCCCTGGAATCTGGGGCCTGAAACTGCTGAGAGCAGTTCGGTCCTCCTCCCTTTCGGCCAGCACCTCCTTCTTTCCTCGCTGTCATCAGAGACCCCTGTCCAAGGGACAAATGAGGTGACCAGTCTACCATGTCCCCATCTTGCTCAGCCCTCTGCTTTTATTTTATTTATTTGAAAAAATATTTTTATTGCTTTCAGAGAGGAAGGGAGAGGGAGAGGGAGATAGAAACATCAACGATGAGAGAGAATCATTGATCGGCTGCCTCCTACACGCTCCACACTGGGATCGAGCCCGCAACCCGGGCATGTGCCCTGACCGGGAATTGAACCATCGCCTCCTGGTTCATAGGTCGATGCTCAACCACTGAGCCACGCCGGCCGGGCTAGAATTCAGTTCTTTGCTTTTAGAGACCTCCCGGCTCTGCTGGCTCTTTTTAAGACTTCCACTATGCCATCCACTCACTGCTCATCGAGTCAGCTGACGTGTGGCGTGTCCGACTGTGCCCAGGCGCCGGGCCGGGGAGGCAGCAGGGCTCGGTTCCTGCCCTCAGCTTCTCCTTAGCACACAGTTCCCTTCTCCACGACTCATTAGAAGCCGGTTCTCCTCCGATAATACAGCTTTTCTTTGGCCCTTGACTGCAAGTTCTCTTAGCCCTCTGGACACTGGAGCTTTCTGTCTTTTTACGATCGTTAATGTATTGGCTTTTTGTCACTTCATGGGGACACAACTGGCTCTGAGAACCTCTAGGCATCCGTTTCTCATTCAATGCAGACCCATCATGTCTGTGTTTCTTAATCAGAAAAGGGAGAGTTTTCACCCTAACTGGTTTGGCTCAGTGGATAGAGCCTCGGCCAGTGGACTGAAGGGTCCCAGGTTCGATCCCGGTCAAGGGCATGTACCTTGGTTGTGGGCACATCCTCAGTAGGAGATGTGCAGGAGGCAGTTGATCGATGTTTCTCTCTCATCGATGTTTCTAACTCTCTATCCCTCTCTCTTCCTCTCTGTAAAAAATCAATAAAATATATTTTTAAAAAAAAAAAAAAGAAAAGGGAGAGTTTTCATGGGTCCCCGTATTACCGCATGGCCCCCTCTCACTGAAACGCTGGGAAAACGAGGTCTGCCTTTAGGAAGAAGAGGTTGGGGATTGGCACCTGAGTCATCCAATGAAAGCACCGCTCCTGAGGCCCACTCGATCCAGCTGCCTTCGCTCTGCCACATGCATTCGCTCCTGGGCCACCACTTCTCTGCGGGCTGGCTGCTGTCTTCATCCTGGCTGGCTTTAACCTCGGCATGGATGTCTCTTGGCCTTAGAGCTCCTTGCCGTTCCCCCCTACCCCTCTCCTCATTACTCTAAAGCTGCCCCCTAACCAGCCAGTGCTGAAGTCACTTCTGCACCCAGACTTGTCCCCCCTGCTGCACTGGAATCATGGAAGTCTGTCACCATCACTGTAATGAGGGTCCTGGATTCATCTGTGCTCCTCTCTCGTCCTCACCGCGGACCTCCCTCCAAAGCCCCTGAGACCTGTTCATCTCAGCTCTGGACTTGTCTTTATCCTGAGACAGCTCCTCTTCAAGTCCTCACCCTTTTCATCCATCCTCCAAACGGCCCCCGTTATCTTCATGGAACTTGATTTCATTGTTCTTTCTTGACTAACAACCTCATTGTCTGAGCATAAAATAAAAGCCTGGCATTCAAAGTCTGTCCTGCCCGTGTGTCACTCAGCCCCGCCCCCTCGACGCTCTCTTCTTTGTCATTCTAGGTTTTCAGATCCCCAAAGAGGTGTCAGGGCTTTGTGGTGTCGGGGACGCAATTTCTGTCCTTCTCCCTCGGCGAACTCCTCATCCTTAAGAAGCCAGCTCAGATATAACCTCGGCGGCCTGTGTCCCGCAGCCTCCCAGGCAGAACGAATCACGCCGCCGCCTCTTCTCCCCCTGCGCTGCCACTCGTAGTGGTGACACTGTTTTCCACATCCACATCTGTGTCCTTTAAGAACCAGCCTCCGAGTTAGCTGCAGGTCTTCAGCGGTTGCTGCAGTGCCTGGCTCATAGCAGGCGCTCGGGGGCTGTTTGCTGAAGATGTTTTTGGACGATTGTGGCTAGCAGTGGAGGACATTTCCTGGACGTTGTGCGTTTGGGACACTCTTAACCTGCAGTAAATACGAACCCTAAAAGTTTCGTTAAGAAAACTTCAGAGAACAAATGTTTACTGCAGTGGAGAGATCTCAGTTTCCAGGATCGGAGGTGGGGTGTGTGTGTGTGGTTGGTGTTTTTAGAACAAGGCAGTGGCTCAGCCCCGTGGGAGCAGATTGCATGAGACAAGCACCCAGAGTGGGGAGGGTAATGCCAGCCAATCTGTCAGATTTCATCATCGGCAGGTCTGGGGCTGGTAAGATTCTTAATATATGCCTCTCACACTTAGACCGCGTGAGGAGCCGCCCTCCGTTTCCATCCTCTGCAGGTTGCTTATACAACCCCTCTGAAAGGAACGTTTGAAAAAAGCATATTATTTATTATTTACAAATGCGTCTTGGTGTATTGTGTTTATTTATTTATTTATTTATTATTTTATTTTTTTAAAAAATATTTTTTTACTGATTTCAGAGAGAAAGGGAGAGGGAGAGAGAGAGAGAGATAGAAACATCAATAATGAGAAAATCATTGATCGGCTGCCCCCTGCACATCCCCTACTAGGGATCGAGCCCGCAACCCAGGCATGTGCCCTTGACAGGAATCGAACCTGGGAGCCTTCAGTCTGCAGGCTGAGGCTCTATTCACTGAGATAAACTGGTGAGGGCTGTGTTATGTTTATTAAGCATGGGTTCTGATCTTTTCTGCTCCGTGATAAGCCTGCAGGCATGGAGAAGAGGCGCATCTCTCTTGAGGGTGACTTCTTAGTCAACCAAGAAAGAACATATTTTTCTTTTTATTTTACACTGCTAAAATTGCAATTATATAATTATGAAAAAGCAGTTTGGGGAGTAGTCCACTTAAGACTTGAGATTAGAGGGGGCTGTTGCTGTCAACAAAAAGAGGATCAGTGATTTTATTTTATTTATTACTCTGGGAAACCGACTTGCTCATGGGCTGTGGGCATTGGCAAATAAAATGTGTGGTTTGGGCCCGGCCGGTGTAGTTCAGTGGTTGAATGTTGACCCATGAACCAGGAGGTCACAGTTTGCATCCCCATTAGGGCACCTGCCCACGTTGTGGGCTCAATCCCCAGTAGGGGGCATGCAGGAGGCAGCCAATCAATGATTCTCTCTCATCATTGATGTTTCTGTCTCTTCCTTTCCCTTCCTCTCTCTGAAATCAATAAAAACATATTTTAAAAAAATGTGTGGGTTGGTAGGATGTATATACTTGCCTGACTGTAGGTGAGTGTGTATGTAGATCAGTAATTACAGTAGAATCTACTAAGTTTTAGAAAGCAGTGGAATGATCCCATGAACACATAAATATTTCTCATACACACACGCAGTGCTTTTCTGTGCTAATAGTGTACAGATAGCTCTCCTTTAACAAGTGGATAATATCTGAAACACTTTGTTTTAAGGGGGCTAAATATCTTTCCTGAAAACTACTAATGTTTTAATTTTCTTTGCAATAATCTCTTTCTCAAACAGGCCGCACAAAAGTAATCTTCAGTCAGGATTGAATTACTGTTATTTTCAAACTCCTAGCATCTGAAATAATGAGGTTTTGCTACAATTTTTTTCGTTCTTTATAGTAGTTAAAGATATTTCTCTCCATCAGGTTGAAACAAAGCAGAGGATAAGCAGTGTAAATATAACATCTTAGGTCCCTGCCTAGAAATATAGTTCATCTTCTGTTTTAATTGGAGAAATAAGCAATTGGTAATTTCTAACGAGTTAGAAGGTTCTGTTCAGGAATTTTAGAGGCAGATCTTCCATTTTTGAAAGAAAGAAAATTTTCTGATGGGTTTAAGTATATCCCCTCTTCTGCATTCTGCATATGACTGTGTGTGAAAAGAAAGAGACAGTTCTAAATGGGTAACTTGGCAGGAATTCTGGTGATAGGAGATGATTTTACAGAGACGGAGTGTGTGATGATAGAAACAGCAAGCTTGGCCTTGAACGTAGAAGCCTGGCCTCTTTGGATTGAACACTGAGAAAGGACAGTGTGTATTTCCCAGTATTGTTGTTCCAAAGGTGTGGTAACAACATGAAAAGCAAAAATCCATTGTTGGAGCGATGACTTTCAAGTTGAAGGACAGTGTTGCAAGCATCCCTTTCATGTAATGAATTAAGTTCAGGTTTCGCATGAGTGATGTCTTAATTGCTGGTGGTGACCTTTAATTCCCCCCCTCCACTTAAAAGATTAAGCTTTATTCAGGACAGAGTTGAAGAGAGAATAAAAAGTCAGTGCGTTAGCAGCATAATCTGTTGAGTCATGAGAAAAAGGCTTATACACACACAGAACATCTCTGCTGGGCTCACACACAAGCCTGTCCCTTAAATGCCAAAGACACGGTCATTTCTTCCTCCTCCCCTTCCTAAAAGTTCAGTGCCAGGCACTACACCTTTTTGTTAATCATTGAGATTTTCCTAGCCTTTCTGTAGATACAATTCCTCTTCTTACTCCCCTGAAACTCTGAGGTCATCCATGGCCCCAACCTTGCTAAATCCAAAGCTCAGTCCTATCTTCCTTTGACATGACTTTTCAGCATAGTTGGCACAGGAAACACTTTCTCTCTCTCTTGACTTTTAAGACATCATGATTCTTTGGTTTCCCTCCTGTCGCACTGGCCACTTCTCTCCAGAAGCTTGCTGCTTCCTTCTCTTCTCATGGACCATCCAGGGCTCAGAGCTTAGATCTTGTGTTTTTCTCCACTTGACTTACTCCCTTGGCAATCTCACTGGTATTATGGCTTTATATGTTAACACCTCGCATAAGTACATCGCCAGCCCAAATCTGTCCCTGAGTTCCAGACTCATCATCAACCAACTATTCGGTGTCTCTCTCTGCGTTTGCACCTTCATGTATCTGCAAGTAAAACCCAGGTCTTCCCTTCAAGTCGCCCTCCCTAAGAGTCTTGTGCTTATCAGTAAAGGACAACCTCATCCTTCCAGTATAGGAAGCTCCCCTGACTCCTCTCTTCCCCTCAATTCTACATCCAACCCTTCAAAGAATCACATCATCCGGGCTTCTCACCATCTCACTGTTACCATCTTAAACTGATCCACCAACATCCCTTGAATGGATGATTTCAACTGCCTTTTAACTGGTCTCCAAGCTTCTAGCCATGTTGTCCTTAGTCAGTTTTCCATAGAGCGGCCAGTGGGCTGTTTAATACACCAGTCAGAGCATGTTACTTCTCTGCTCAGTGACTCCCTGTTTCTTTCAGTGACAAGGCCAAAGCCTGTACCGAGGCCTGTAAGTGCTGCAGGACCTGCCCCTCCCCCCACCTGCTACTATCTCACTTCCTCTCCTGTTGCTCATGCACTGCAGGCTCAGTGTGGCCTCTGCTGGTTCTTAAACATTCCAGGTGTGTTTTCATTTTAGGGCCTTTGCACCGGGTGTTCCATCTGCCTGGAATGTTCTTCCCCAGACGGGTGTACTTAACTCCCTCATTTCAAGTCCTTACAATGTCATCTGCTTCCTGATGACCCTAATAGCCACTGCAATCTGCACCCTACCTCAGCACTCTTGGTCCCCCTGCTCGATATTTTTTCCATAACATGTATCATTTAGTAAGACAGCATATAACATGCTTATTTATTATGCTTATTTTTAAATGGTCAGCCTCTTCTACTAAAATGTCATCCTCATGAGGGCAGGGGCTTTTGTCTGTTTCAATCCCAGCATCTGGCATGGTATATAGCACAAGTTCTCAGTAAATGTGTAAAAGCAGAAATACATAAAATAGAGACTAAAAAGACTAGAAAAGATTAATGAGACTAAGAGCTGGTTCTTTGGAATCATATACAAAATTGACAAACCTTTATCTCTAGACTCACCAAAAAAAAAAAAAAAAAAAAAAAAAAAAAAAAAAAAAAAAAAAAGAAAAGGAAAAAAAGAAAAAGAGAGAGGACACAAGTAAAATGAAAAATGAAAGAGGAGACTTTACAACTTATACTGCAGAAATACAACGGATCATAAGAGACTACCATGAACAATTATATGCCAACAAACTTGACAATCTAGAAGAAATGGATAAATTCCTAAAAATATGCAACCTACCAAGATTGAATCATGAAGAAATAGAAAATCTAAACAGACTGCTTACTAGTAAGGATATTGAATCAATAATAAAAAACCTCCCAACAAACAAAACTCCAGGACCAGATGGCTTCACTGCATTTTACCAAACACTCAAAGAACAATGAATACCAATTGTTCTTCCAAAAAATAGAAGAGGAGGAAACACTTCTATACTCACTTTATGAACCCAGCATTACCTTGATACCAATCCAGGCACAAGAAAAGAAGTTATAGGCCAATAACCCTGATGAACATAGATGAAAAAAATCCTCAACAAAACACTGGCAAACAAAATTCAACAATATATTAAGAGGATTATACACCATGATCAAATAGGATTTATTACAGGGATGCAAGGATGGTTCAACATCTGCAAATCAATCAATGTGATACACCACATTAACAAAATGTTAAATAAAAACTATATGACCATCTCAATAGATGCAGGAAAGAATTTGAGAACATTCAACATCCATTTATGATAAAAAATCTTAACAAAGTGAGTATAGGGAGAATGGACTTCAACATAATAAAGGCCATATATGACAAACCCACAGCTAACATCATACCCAGCTGTGAAAAGCTAAAAGCTTTTCCTCTAGGATCAGAATAAGACAAGGATGCCCTTTTATTTAACACCAGTGATCCGGTGCATGGATTCGTGTACATTGAAGGGAAATTAATTAGAAGGTGGCCAGTGGGGCGGGACTGGGCGAGATGGGCTGGACATGCCCTGGAGCCAACCTCCTGCTGTCCCTCCCTGGCTGGCTGCACCTGGGGCCGCTCCATGGTGGAGTGAGTAGGGTCTCTCAGGCAGGTGGGGTCCCCTTGCCTGGCCTGCAGGGATTAGGCTGAAACTGGCTCTTGACATCCCCTGAGGGGTCCCGGAATGCAAGAGGGCACTCTGCAAAGTCATACAGGGTGTGGAATGCAAACGCAAGTGTGCAGTAAACCAGATTCGGGGCAACAGTGCCCTAGCAACAACATATCCCACGGCCGAAGGTGGAATTGCACGGTCCCACAGGGAATTGGGCTCCCTCCTCTCTGGTTTCGGGTGTGTCACCCAAGAACCTCTGCCAAGTCACTGCAGCTCAGTAGCTCCTGTGTTGAGCATCTGCCCCCTGGTGGTCAGTGCGTGTCATAGTGACCGGTTGGATGGTGGGAGGGACACTTAGCATATTAGCCTTTTACTTATATAGATAGTATTTGTAGTCCTAGCCAGAGCAATTAGGCAAGAAAGAGAAGTAAAAGGCATCGAAATTGGAAAGGAAGAAGTAAAACTGTCACTATTTGCAGACGAAATGATATCACATATAGAAAATTCTAAAGACTCCATCAAAGTACTATTGAACTAATAAATTCAGTAGAGTTGCAAGATACACATCAGTATACAAAAATCTGTCATGTTTCTATATACTAATAGCAAACTATTAGAGTAATTAAGAAAATGTTCCCATTTACAATTGTATCAAAAAGAATCAAATACCTAGCAGTACACTTAACCAAGGAGGTGAAATATATGTGCACTGAAAATTATAAGACGTTAATGAAAGATATTGAAGACACACAAAAATGGAAAGATATTCCATGATCTTGGTTTGGAAGAATGCACTACAATTTGGGGGTGGTGTTGCTAAATGGTTAGAGCACCAGCCTGTGCACCAAAGAGTTACAAGTTTGATTCCCAATCAAGGTCATGAACCTGGATTGTAGGTTTGATCCCCAGCCCTGGTTGGGGAGGAGGGAAGGGAGCGTGTGGGAGGCAGCCATTGATGTGTCTCTCTCACATCAATGTTTTTCTCTTTCTCTTTCCCTCCCTCTTTCCCTTCCACTCTCTCTAAAAAAATCAATGAAAGTAAATATCCTCAGAGGAGGATTAACAGCAACAAAAATTTTTGTTAAAATGTTCATACTAATCAAAGCAATATACAGGTTCAATGCAATTCCTGCCAAAATTCCAACGGCATTTTCCACAGAAATATAACAAATAATCTCACTTGTATGAAAAATTTTAATAGTACCACAAAATACTCTGAATAGCCAAAGCAATCTTGAGAGAGAAGAACAAAGCTGGAAGCATCATACTCCTTGATTTCAGACTATATTACAGGGGTATAGTAATCAAAATAGTATGGTATTGGCATAAAAATAGACACATAAATCAATGGAACAGAATAAAGAGCCCAGAAATAAACCCTCGATTAATTTACAATAAAAGAGCCAAGAATATACAACAGGGAGAGGACAGTCTTTTCAATAAATGGTGTCGGGAAAACTGAAAACCACATGCAGAGAATGGAACTGGCTACTATCTTACACCATACACAAAGTAACTAAAAATGGATTAAAGAACTGACTGTAAGACTTGAAACCATAAAACTAGAAGAAAACATAGGTGGTAAACTCCTTGACATGTCTTGGCGATTTGGGGATTTAACAGCAAAAGCAAAGGCAACAAAAGCAGAAAACAAACAAGTGAGACTACATTAAACTAAAAAGTTTCTGCACAGTAAAGAGACCATCAACAACAACAAAAAAAAAACGTAACCTACTGAATGGGAGAAATATTTGCAAATCATATATCTGATAAGAGGTCAATATCCAAAATATATCAAGAACTCATACAACTAAATAGCAAAAAAAAAAAAAAAAAAAAAGACACACCGAACAACCTAATTAAAAAATGGGCAAAGGATCTGAATAGTCATTTTTCTAAGGAAGACACACAGATGGCCAACAGGCACATGGAAAAGATGTTCAACATTAATTATTAGAGAAAGGCAAATCAAAACCACAAGGAAAGTCACCTCACACTTGTTACAATGACTATTATAAAAGAGACAAGAAATAAGTGTTGGCAAGGATGAGGAGACAAGGGCACCCTGTGCACTGTTGGTGGGAATGTAAATTGGTGCAGCCACGGAAAACATCGGAGGTTTCTAAAGAAATTAAAAATAGAACTACCATATGATCCAGCCATTCCACTTTTGGATATTTATCTGAAGAAAATAAAACCACTAACTCAAAAATATAAATGCACCCCCATGTTTAATGCCGCTTTATTTACAATAGCCAAGACATAGAGATGACCGAAATGTCCATCAGTGAATGAATGAAGAAATTGTGGGATATATATATGTCCCCAAAAATGTAAACACACACTTTGAGTAATTATAAAGGCAGTGCTTATTAAAATACATTTCATTTTCAAAACTGACCTATCAGCTGTTAAAGTGTGTCTACATACATATAAATATAATATGATCTCACTTATATTTGGAATCTAAACAAACAACCCGAAGAACAGATTGGTGGTTGCCTGAGGCAAGGAGGGGGGCAAAATGGGTGAAGGAAAGGTACAGCATGGTGACTATAGTTAATAATACTGTGTTGCATATTTGAAAGTAGCTAAGAGAGTGGATCTTGAAAGTTCTCATCACAGGAAAAAAAATTTTGTAACTATACATATGGTGATGGCTATTCATACACCTGAAACTAAAATAATGTTAGGTCATTATACTAAAAAAAAATTATTTACTGTTAGCAAGTGGTTACATTAAATACTGTTCTTTTTTATTATTTTAAAATTTATTTATTTAGTTATAAAATATTTTTATTGATTCCAGAGAGAAAGGGAGAGGGAGAGAGAGAAACATCAATGATGAGAGAGAATCACTGATCTGCTGCCTCCTGCATGCCCTCTACTGGGGACCGAGCCCGTAACCAGGGCACATGCCCTGACCTGACCGGGAATCAAACTGTGACCTTCTGGTTCATAGGTCGACACTCAACCACTGAGCCACACTGGCCGGGCTAAAGAGTGTTCTTTTGGTTAAGGAGGTAAGGAATATGGATATGAAACCTGGATAATAACACTTTCAGATGGAAGCTTATTTTATTTTCTAAAATAAAATTGTGATTGTGGCGAGGTTTATGTCTCAAGTGAAGGTCATGCTTTGCTAGGTGTATGAAGAGCTACGTCTTTAAATGACTGAACGGGACATGTTCAAGCAACTCAGCACTTGGCAGGTTTGACTTTGATGAGCAGGAGCAGGTGGGTGGCTCAGGCTTCTCAACCTTGAAGAGATGTCTCCAAATGACTTTGTTTTCTGGGTAGTTGTAGGATAAAATGAGATTTAATTCAGGAACTTGGGAAAGGTGTAACCATTGTTCAGGTGAAAGGGAGAGGGGCGTGTGACAGACAAATAGGAAGGAACAGGTGTGAGAAGAGCACGCAGGACACAGCCCTGGGAACCGTGCTAGCAGGGTGTCCCTGGGGTTGATGGTAATTTGTGAGAACAGTTTCTCTTTAGTACAAAGAAATGAAACTCAACCAGCAATGAATGGCGCTCACACAAGCGTGCCCACGGTTGTGACTTCTGGTGGGAGGTGTCCTGTTTTTCTGCGGGCTTATGCCTTTTCAGAGCTTTGAGAGGCTTTCCAGGCTTTGAAAACTCTAATTTTTCTGAGACTGTTTCAAATCGTAACCATCTTGACACCATCTTTCACTTTTTCTAACGATTCTCTTTTCTTGCTTAGCCTTTCTCCTTCTTCTGCTTCCCCTCCCCCTCGCCCTCCCTATCCGGCTACATTTTCTGGCACTTGGTTTGTTAGCCAGGAAAAAGACAACTGCCCGAGAAGGAGAAAACTCCTTCCCTCCTTCTGGGCCAGGGGTCCTCAAACTACGGCCCGCGGGCCACATGCAAATACAAATATTGTATTTGTTCCCGTTTTGTTTTTTTACTTCAAAATAAGATATGTGCAGTGTGCATAGGAATTTGTTCATAGTTTTTTTTAAACTATAATCCGGCCCTCCAACGGTCTGAGGGACAGTGAACTGGCCCCCTGTTTAAAAAGTTTGAGGACCCCTGTTCTGGGCTGTGCTGGGATCCTAGCCTCCAAGCGGGACAATGGTTCCTGTTCTCTTGGGAAGGGAAATGCCTGCCACTAACCCTCTTTAAACAACGGGCAAGTTCAGGGGTCTCGTGGAAGATACTGAAATCTGTGAAGTCATCAGTCTGCCCACCTCCTGAAAGTTCTTTGATAGGCTAATCATTTACTTAACATTTGTTCTTGTTCTTGGGAGCTTTTGATGATGGCCCCTCAGAGAGAAGCCCTGTGCACTACCATTTGGGACCGTTAAGTATGCAAAAGCTGCCGCAGGTTATGCTGGGAGAGCCCTCACTGTTGGATCCAACAGGGTGAGAATGAGGTGTTCGATTTTGGTTTTGTTTGTTTGGTATAAAAATTCTATCAGAGTCTCTTATGTTCAGAACTCTCACAGAGTTTATATAAAAGTTTTGCAAACCAGAATAAAGGGATATGTGTGAATATATGTCCACACCCACATGACTCCTAGCAATTTGTGCTATTCTCTTTCTTCTTTCTCAATATCACTGTCACCCATTGTTACTATCTTGTTAGATTTCCATGAGTCTGTCTGTCTACATGTACGAAATGGAAAATTAACAGTAATAATTTATATAACATGAACTCTCCCAGATTTACACATAAAATATATAATAATTTTAAAATGATTAATTCTTTCAACCTTTAATTCCTTTTTTTTATTTTGCCCTCCCCCCATTTTATATATATAATATATATCTGTGTATATATATATATATATATATATATTTTTTTTTTTTTTCTAAACCTTGATCACTTAATTAAGGTGGTGTTTTACCAGGCTTCTCCACTATAAAGTACTATTTTTCTCTTTTCAATTAGTGAGGAATTTTCGAGGAGATGCTTTCTGACTGCCTAAGTAGCCTGTCTCTCATTAAATGTTCATCCGTTGATAATTTCCTAGCTCTGTTGTGTCAAGTGATAAATGTAGAAGTGATGGAGATAGCAAATCAGAACTGTTTTTATAAAAAATAATCTGCCACTCTCCCTTTACTAGCCTACAATATATCTCATAGATCAGGGGTCCTCAAACTTTTTAAACAGGGGGCCAGTTCACTGTCCCTCAGACTGTTGGAGGGCCGGACTATAGTTTAAAAAAAAACTATGAACAAATTCCTATGCACACTGCACATATCTTATTTTGAAGTAAAAAAACAAAACGGGAACAAATACAATATTTGTATTTGCATGTGGCCCACGGGCCGTAGTTTGAGGACCCCTGTCATAGATGATATAACGTACCTACACTTAACTTCAACTGTAACATAAAGGAGAAAGGAAAGAAGAGTGACTTATAGTAAAAATGATACGTATTTCAGGAAGGAGTCAGGTGCGAGGAGTCCTGTAGATAGGGACAGCCACTCCACGCAGAGGTGGCTTACTGATGGCTCGGATGCAGCCAGGGGCATATGTCAGTAACACAACTTTTGAAAATGGTGAACAACTCTTGGTGAAGCTTGGAACAAAATAGAGCACAGTAATCCCTCAGTTTACTTCAAATACATTAAAATAGTGCATAAATCATTTGATTTTAAATCTAAAACATGTACATAGGATTTGGACCATTATAAATAAGTTTTTACCTACATGGATGCTAGGTAGGGCGCTCAGCAAGTCCTATGGGATGCAGAATAGGACTTTTCACTGTGGCACCAGCCTGCTCATTCCAGGACATCGGCCATCTTTGGCCCACACCCCTAAATGTCTTTAGTATTCCGTCACCAAATAACCCGAACAAATGTCCAAAATGTCCCCTGGATGGGCTAACGTTGTTTGGGAATCACTGTTTTAAGATTCCTGCCCCCCAACCAAAAATAAAAAAAAGATAGAAATATATACATATTGACTTTTGGTGTTCCTTAGTAGCTGTCTCGTCTCTCCCCTGTATGCTAGACTCTGTTGCATCTTATAGGCCTTGGACACATGAGACTTTTCTACCTCCACAGATGCATAATGTGTTGACTGAGTTTTGGGAGGTGAAATAGCATGATTCCCCCACACTTAGCACTTCATGGGGATGGATACGAAGATGAATGTCTCCTTCAGTTATGAACAGAGAGACAAGGAACGTTTCCCAGAACTCAAACCAAACATTCCACACACTTCTCCCCCTCCCATCTTGTAGATGTCTTTGACTTTGCTATCAAAGGTTTTGCCCCTGGATGCCCCTGAATTTAGATTAAAATCTGGAACAGAAATGTGACCCAATAATAAGAAGGTCTGGGTTTTGAGAGGCCATCTTGCCCCATTAAAGAAGAATTATAATCCAGGACTCGAGTGCCCAGCAATGCAGTTCCGGAGAACCAGTCTGTCGCTAGTCTAAGTAAGGATGTTTTGACAAAGGTGGGCCAGGTCCACCTGATTCATTGATCTGTTATAAACCATAATAATAACGTGAACTAGCCAAAGGAATTTTAATGAAGGAGAAATCTATTTGATCTGAGGGGTTTTTGTTGACTGTTTGGACAGACGTGGTAACAAAAACGTGCCCCATCACTTGTCGTCAAGTTAGTATTGCTTGAGTCAGTTTCTCCTCTGCCTTCTCAGGCCTGCCATCAGTTTGTCTTCTTTACACGCTTTCATGCTCCAACTTTTGAGACATGATGAGTCTGACTTCTGAGCTGACCAAATGATTTCATCACATTCATGCTTTTCTGAAATCACATTTACAAACTTTCATGGGTCAGCCGCCGAGAGCAACTAACTGGAGACGCCTACCGAGCGAAGGCCGAAGGTGGGGCGCATTAATTTTGTGGCCTTTTCTGGCCTTTTCCTTGTTTTTTTGAGATTGTTTTGTGCACCCTCCCCTGATCGAGAAGTTTCTTCCTCAGGAGTCTTCTGGGTGCTTTGACCTGGATCAGTTACCTCTGTGGCGTGTGGCCACATGACAGACTGTCCCAACAGGACAAAAATGAGTTGATTATTTGAGCTGAATTTCCTGGGAGTTTCCTTCACAATGTAAGAGTCAGAACTCATAGAAAACTAGAGCGTGCAGCTTCCACTGTCCTTTGTGGTACCATCCATTCATCCTAATGTTGACAGAAGTCCCTTTATGCTTCCGGTGCTGAGTGAGACTGACTGTGTTCCCACGCCCCTGCAGGGCAAGATGACTCAGAGAGTTCAGGATGAGGAGTAGGGTGACCTGGGCCCCCCTTCTCATGCCACCTCTTACCAGCTGGCATGTTTGAACTTCACACTCCTTATAAAAACAATCCCTGTTTTGTCTACAGTACAATGTGATTGTGAGGGTCAAGGAAAACAAGAAAATTCCAATGATGCTTAAAACACCTTTTTTTTTTTTTTTACACTGAGACACTGGGCAGCATTTTTGAGACCACGTATCTGGGAATTAAGTTTTGGGACCTCCCAGGGCAGCTGAGAGGACCCAGTGTTAGTTCCAGAGCGAACCCTCTGAATGGGATGAATGGGCACGAGAATGAGCTAGCTGTCCTATTGTCTCTTCAACCTCAAAATGTCAACATTGAAGTCATCACATCTTAACCGTGGTTTTAGGCCACCATCTGCCCTTCATGGTCCTCTCTGACCCTGATACCGCAATCTTGTGGAGTTGACAGGACCCCTTCCCCCAGTGTGGTCTTGGCTGCAGTGGCAGGGACAGACACAGGGACAGACAGGGACAGTGTGGACATGCTCTGACAGCTATGCTTCCCTCCATTGTCTGCTCACAATCCTGTTTACCAAGTCTGCTGAGATGGAGATGAGCTAGAGTAGGTTTTCACAAAATAATTCAGAGTGTGGTGAACAAAATCAATGGCAAATGATGAAATGGGAGAAAAAGAAGCTGATTTAGGGTTAGGTCAGTGGTCGGTAATCTGCGGCTCGGCAAACCGCAGTTCGCGAGCCATATGCGGCTCTTTGACCCCTTAAGTGTGGCTCTTCCACAAAATACCGGCTCTTCCACAAAATACCGACTTCTGCACATGGGCCACGAAGTTTCAATCGCACTGTACGTGCGCGCCTGCACATGGTATTTTGTGGAAGAGCCACACTCAAGGGGCCAAAGAGCCGCATGTGGCTCGCGAGCTGCGGTTTGCCGACCACGGGGTTAGGTGATTCAGGTCCTAGTCTGGGCCTCCTACTTGCCTTCTGTGAGGCTTTGGGAAAACGACTTCACCTTTTAGCACCTCAGTTTCCCTGAAGGAGGCTAGCCATAGCAGCCACGACCATGTTCCTGAGCGACCAGGGGAGTCAGATGGACAGTGTTTGTTATGCCATTGCTGAACTGTCCCCTGTGGCACAGTGAACATAAAGCAACAAATTTGGGTTGTTTCATTGTTAAAGAGAGGCAGTTGCAAGGAAGCTAGAATTTATTGAGCATCCTATCTAATAAAAGAGAAACATGGTAATTAGCCGTACATCTGCTACCCTTCCCATTGGCTAATCAGGGCGATATGCAAATTAACTGCCAGCCAAGATGGCGGCCGGCAGCCATGCACTGAAGCGAACAGGGAGGCTTGCTTGCTCCAGTGACGGCGGACTCCAACGTTCCCCGCCTGACTTGCCGGCCTCTCAGCTGCAACTCTAAGCAACTATGTTGCAAATATAGAAGCTAAACCAAACCCCAGAAACCTGCTTTAGTCAGCCGGGCTTCAGCCAGCCGGACCGCAACATTGTATCAAATACAGAAGGTAAACAAAGGCCAGAAACCTGCTTTCAGCAGCCGAGGCCTCAGAGCTAAAGCTGACCCAGAATAAAAAAAAAAAAAGAAAAAAAGGAGCGGTTGGGAGCTTCAGTCACCCGCCAGCCTGAAAACGGCC
>NW_005871075.1:7883993-7965551 GCF_000147115.1 Myotis lucifugus | reverse complement strand
TTTGGTGCTCACTGAGTCTGTCCCTGAATGTGTTCTTTATGAATCTGAAGAGCTTCCGTCTGGATGGTCCCACTCTGAACACCAAGGACACTGGCTCCTGGATCTCTTAAGAAGTGCCTATCTAGCCTCTGGCTGGAGGTATCCAGCAGGAGCCAGCTGTGACAC
This sequence comes from Myotis lucifugus, assembly GCF_000147115.1. NCBI lineage: Eukaryota > Metazoa > Chordata > Mammalia > Chiroptera > Vespertilionidae > Myotis > Myotis lucifugus. The sequence goes on along the minus strand of NW_005871075.1, from coordinate 7,965,386 downwards.
AATGCAAGTTGCCCTGGGGCCTCGGTCCAGCTGCAGTTTGTTAGGTAATTATCAGATTGCAAAGGACCAGGCCTTTCATATGCAAAAGCCTCCATGGCTTGGGCAGGGTGGGGTCCCAGGGGATCAACAGGGTGGAGGGAGCAGTTATGGCTGCTCTCAGGCCTGCCCTCAGAGGCCCTGCTTCTCAGTGTCCCGGCAATCGCCGCAAGCACCCCCGAGAGAAAGCTGCCCTCGAGTTCTGACCGATGCCAGACAGTCCAGTTTCTCCCGTATGAGTCTGGGTCCCCAGAGACTCGCCCGGAACTGGAGCTCAGAACTTGAGACTCCCTCCCGATTGAAAAAGACAACCGTTGCCGAAACCAGTTTGGCTCAGTGGATAGAGCGTTGGCCTGCGGACCGAAAGGTCCCAGGTTCGATTCCGGTCAAGGGCATGTACCCGGGTTGTGGGCACATCCCCAGTGGGGGGCGTGCAGAAGGCAGCCGACCGATGTTTCTCTCTCATCAATGTTTCTAGCTCTCTATCTCTCTCCCTTCCTCTCTGTAAAAAATCAACAAAATATATTTCAAAAAAAGAAAAAGACAACCGTGTCCTCAGCCGCCAGCCCTCTCTGCGTGCGCCTCTGTACCTCTGTATTTTACTCCCGCACCGCACCTCCTCTGAGTCTCGGTATGCTTTTCTCTTTCCTTCTACTTGTAGAATTTCCACTCAGCCAGCCTTCCTGAGGTTCTGGATGATGTCCGTTCCGTCTTTTAGTTGTATTTTTGAAGTGGTTGTGTGAGGCAGCAATCTCCGGTGTTTACCTATGCTGCCATCTTGGTTTCTCCTGTGAGGTAGGTATTATTAACTCTACTAGAGGCCTGTTGCACGAAAAGATTCGTGCAATAGGCCTTCCCTTCCCCTGGCTGCCGACACCGGTTTTCCTCCAGCACCCGGGACCCAGGCCTTCGCTCTGGCCGGAGCTGCCTTCAGTCTTCGCTCCGCCGCTTCGCGCCTATGTATGCAAATTAACCGCCACCTTTGTTGGCAGTTAATTTGCATAGCTCACTGATTAGCCAATGGGAGGCATAGCGAAGGTACGGTCAATTACCATGTTTGTCTATTATTAGATAGGATTTTTGTCTGAGAGGCTGAGTAACTTGCCCAAGATTTCACTCGTGCCAGGAGGACTTTCCAGCATTCAGATCCAGGTACAGCTGGCACCAAAACCCCTGCTCCTCCCCGGCACCTGCTGTCTCAGTCATAGGACAAACATATATTTTGACTCCAGGCAGTCCATTCGTGAGTTCTGTACTTGTATGTATAGAGATAAAACAACAAAAAAGGAACACACCAAGAATCCTACCTTTGTATCTTAATCCAAGTAGAACTTCTGTATTTGAGGAAGGAAAGGCCAGGCTAAATGCCCCTATCAGAGATTCAAGCTGAGGGTTCTTCAAACACCACACCTACGTGGATGTTGAATCTGGGAGTGTTAGGAGAAGAACGCAGTGGGTGGGGCTGCCACGAGATTCCACAGGGAGCGTCAGTATCCGCCGGGGGAGCCCGAAGCCAAGCAGGTGGCTGAATCCAAGCAGGTGGCTGAATCAACAAATCCATGTGATTCTGGCTGCTGGGAAGCATTTCACATCATCCGTGATGGTCAGAGCCAAATTCACTAGATTTCAGTGAAAACTACGAACAGGAAACGCAGAGAATTCATGAAGGAATGTCTGACGAGGAGACTCAAGTGTAAACCTCTACGTGCTTGGTGTCTAGGGATCAGTGAGAAGATTTAAGGATCCGGGTATTTTATTTTTATTTATTTATTTTAAAATATATTTTTGATAATTTCAGAGAGGAAGGGAGAGGGAGAAAGAGATAGAAACATCAACGATGAGAAAGAATCATTGATCGGCTGCCTCCTGCATGCCCCCTACTGGGGATCAATCCTGCAACCCGGGCATGTGCCCTGACCAGGAATTGAACCGTGACTTCCTGGTTCATGGGTTGATGCTCAACCACTGAGCCACACTGGCCGGGCAGGATCTGGGTATTTTAGATCTGTTTAGTCCGTGGCCCGTTTGTGGCCTTATGTTTAGAGTAACATTTCATAACTGGCGCCTGGATTGCAGGAAGACAGAAAAACAGTACAGCCATTGCGTGTGACTAGTTATAAAACTTAGCTGGTGCTTTTTAAAAATAGGTCCAACCAAATTAGCTCTGGGCACCTGCTGGAGCTTAGTGTGTTTTCAGATAGACTTGTTTGCTATCGGCCAACAAACAAACAAAAAAAACCCCTAATGCAACAAACCCTCCACCCACATGGTTTGTTATAAAACCTGACACTCCTGATGCTTTTCCAAGCCACATCTCTCAGATCAAATCATTCGAACAAGGAAAAAAGACATTGGATGCCTTGAAAGAGGAGGGCAAATTAATATTGTTAGACTCATCTCAGGAAAGCTCGGGGGAGAAGAAAGGTGGAGATGGTGGATAATGTGGGATGTTAAGCACATTGTGAAAGTGTTTCCAATTCCTTATGCAAATGTGTTTCAACACTGATGTTATAACATGGCTGGAATTTTGGGTTTTATAGTTTTACTGGAAGGGCCCCTTAAACATATGTGGACAGCTGTCTCAAGAGATTTGGACTTTTATTTCTTTACTAGAGGCCTGGTGCACAAAATTCGTGCACTCAGGGGAGTCTCTCAGCGCAGCCTGCACGCTCTCACAATCCGGGACCCCTCAGGTAGGGTCCAGTCCCATTGCAGCATGGCTCTGGTTCCCTGGGTCTGTGGGTGGGGGGGGGGGTGCAGGGACCAAGAGGCCAGTCTGATGGCAGCATAGCTCCATTCCCAGAGCTCCCTGCCGCCACCACGCCATGGGTGGCCGGGGCCCACAGATCCCTCCCAGGACTGACTCCTGCCGCGGGCCGCCGGGACCCAGGACCGACTCCCACCATGGGCAGCCTGGACCCAAGACCCACTTCTACCACACTGCTGGCATCCAGGACCGACTCCCACTTCGGGCCACCGGGACCCAGGACTGACTTCCGCCACACTGGCCAGGACCCCAGCCTCGTGTTCGGTCATCCATCTGGACGTTTTGGTCATGATGAACCCTGGCTCTTTATATATTAGGATTTGACAGAAGAGCTATAGATGTCTAAGTGAACAATGGCAATAATTACAGCAACAAAAATGTCAGGAGATCTAATATTTTAGGCAATAGTGAAAACTGTCAATGGCTCACAGAGGATGCTAAATTCTGGACCAACATTGGCAAATGGCAAAGGAAAAACCCATTTCTGCAGGTGACTTAGGGTGCCAGGCCTCACCTGAATTCTCGCCTCACCGGTTCTCTGACTGTTTTAGTATGCACATGCTTTATATAGTAAAAAGGCTCCGAGAAGCCTATCGTATCACCAGGTACGTATTGCTGAATAAAATATAACTGACTTACTAGTGATCACCCTGACTTTTTGAATAATTTTGAATAATTTCTCTCCTAACCACTGCAGGTTCTTGCGATCAAATTGGTATCTTAGAAGTCCTGCTTATAATAGTAACAACAAGAAAACCGATGACTCCTCTGCTGCCACCACTTACTAAACACCTGGTAATGCCCGGCCCGTGTGGCTCTTTGGTTGAATGTTGACCTATGAACCAGAAGGTCATGGTTCAATTCCTGGTCAGGACCCATGCCCAGGTTTCAAGCTCGATCCCCAGTAGGGGGCGTGCAGAAGGCAGCCGATTGATGATTCTCTCTCATCATTGAGGTTTTTATCTCTCCTCTCCCATCCTCTCTCTGAAGTAAATATTTAAAAAACTAAACACCTGGTACTGCAATAGATACTTTATAGGCATTTTTACATTCCTATAAGATAGTTATTGTTAGCCCGATTTTATAAACAGGGAAACGGAGCATCTTAGAGTTCACACGGTTAAAATAACAGGAATATTAGAATTTGAATCTACGTTAGCCTGGCTTAGAACAATGTGAAAGGAGGCACTTTCTTTGGGAGTGCCTGGCAAAATGGCAAACTCGCTTTGCTCCCCGTCAGAGGGTCCTGAAACGTGAGACATAAATATGACATAGGAGCAAACTCTCGTTCATTCTAAATGAGGAGATGCAGGTCAGAGCTTGCAGAATTCCCCAGACACCCTTCTGAACAGGTGTGGTTTAAATGAGCCCAGTGCAGCGGAGTAACTAAAGCTGCCTCCCTTGTTTGCTAAAGGACTGGTCACACAGAACCATTAAAGTGCGTGAGTTCTCTATTGAGTTATCCACTTGTGCCCGGAAATCTTAAAATAAACTCTCCTTTGTGAATGTGAAGGCTTACTAATTCTTTCACAAACCCCAAACCCTGTAATTTTTACTAAGTACCCAAGAATGTCATGAATGCTAATATCAGAGTTTTTGGGTCTATCCCAAAGATTTTAAAATATCATTGCAAGATCAGATTCAGTATTTCCTGCAAGTAATCGAAATGAACCTTGATTTACCAAATAAAGAGAGGTCTTGTAGCAGGCGCCAATCCCCGATTCGTCTTATTAATAGCAATTTAGTTGAGCATTTGGCATTCTCTGTACCATTACTAGTATTTATCAGGTGGGGTTGGAACATGGCATTGTCATTTATGTTTTTGATTATTTATCTCATAGTATTTAGGGATTTGTTTAGCAACCTGAAAAACATGTATTGGTCTTGGATCATTTATCTTCTTTCTCGGAGAGAACTCAAGCTTTACGTAAATCCTGGTCTGTACACCTGTGGCCAAATTAGAACGCGTGAAAAATGCGCTCAGCCACTTCCTTATACAGCTGCGTACTGGGAAGCATCTCCCACTACACGGTTAGCCCTCAACTAATTGGACCGGAGTTGGAAAACATGCCATTATAATTTGTCTGAGGTTATGTAGACTTGGCTAGAAAGACCCTACTTCATCCTTATATGGTATTTACATTTTTTTTGAAAAAATATATTTTATTGATTTTTTACAGAGAGGAAGGGAGAGAGACAGAGAGTCAGAAACATCGATCAGCCGCCTCCTGCACACTCCCTACTGGGGATGTGCCCGCAACCCAGGTACATGCCCTTGACCGGAATCGAACCCGGGACCCTTCAGTCTGCAGGCCGACGCTCTATCCACTGAGCCAAACCGGTTTCGGCGGTATTTACAATTTTTAAATATATTATAAGGAAGTGACTGAATAGTAATGCATTTATCTCATGGTAAATGTAATTATGAGATGTGTCCTAGATGAAGTTTTCTTTGTTGTTCCCAAGCAGATATAAACCTTTTCTCTTATTGCCTGAGGTACTTGGATCACATATTTTTCTTATGCAAGACCACCTGCTAGAATATGCCATTTCTTTGTGCAGGTCACCAAAAGGTACCCCAATTAATGAGCTGGATAATTACAAAAAAGTACCCTTTTCTCTGGGTCAGGCTAAGGCAGCTCTGTGCCAGCTCTGTGTAGACTGGTTTTTAAACCTACTCTCTCTCCTTGTTGTGCGATGGCCTCTGCTGTTATGATTCATAATCTGACCGGTATGATAGGTGTTTGTACTTTATCATTCATTCAATCAGCAAATGTTCAACAAGCACCTATCATAAAGCAGGCACTGGTTAAGCTCTGGAGAGTATGACAATGACTAAGGCACAGACTCTGCCCTCAAGGAACTCCTATCTTAGTGTGTGAGAAGGATGCTTGTCTGTCAGTGTCACAGCAGCAAACAGATGGCCCATCCACAGGATGAATGGAAGAGAAGCTAGTAGAGACTATTCACATGTCAGAGTACAGGAAACTCACCAGGGATAGTGCAGGATCTAGGGGCTAGCTATGCAGGGCTTCTGAAGGATTGATGGAAACAGTTACTGGGAGAGAGAGAGAGAGAGAGAGAGAGAGAGAGAGAGAGAGAGAGAGAGAGAAAGAGAGAGAGAGAGAGAGAGAGAGAGAGAGAGAGAAAGAAAGAGAGAAAGAGAGAAAGAGAGAAAGAGAGAAAGAGAGAAAGAGAAAGAAAGAAAGGGAAAGAAAGAAATGCTCCAGGGTCCCTGCCCAGAGCGGAAATCTTAGAGGGAAGGACTGGGCACTTTACAGAGAGGGAGATGGGTGGAGGAAATAAATACCCCATCCTCCTTCTACTTCTATCCTCGGATCTCCTGATGTCCCTTAACCAGAGATCAGGAGGCAAGGACGTTTATTGATTTAGTCCTTAGAGGTCAACCTTCTGGGAGAGGAGAATGGGGTGGAGGAGAGTGGAGAGTAGGTTTGGAGGGCAAAAGCAGATATCCGACACACTCCATTCTTCTTGCCTCTCTATATCAACTCTCGTCCTTCACTCAGTAAATGTTAGTGTCCCAACACAGGTAACATGGTCCCATCAGCTCCTTCAGTTAATTATTGGCACTGATGTCATCGATTTGGTCATATTCTCAGAAAACTAGCAATCACCAGTGTTCTTCATATATACAAGGATATGGGGGAAGAAGAAGGAAAAGAAAATAATTAATACAAAATGTAGCTGCTACATTTTCTACTGCTATAGCCTTGTCACAAGACTTAATGGACTTTTGTCCAGCAACCATTCCCTGGTTCCCCTGCTAACATCTCACCTGAACATGGTGCTTTACCTAGTGAGGTAACCCAAACCTTCATCCCTATGGGTCTGCATCCTTGGATTTTTGTCTTAATTAAGTAGCTGCAGTTTTCCACTGACCAGGGCTATTGGGCAAGACAGTACTAAGAGATGCTCTAGCAGTGGTTGGCAAACTGCAGCTCGCGAGCCACATTCGGCTCTTTGGCCCCTTGAGTGTGGCTCCTTCCACAAAATACTGACTTCTGCGCATGGGCCACGAAGTTTCAATCGCACTGTACGTGCGCACCCGCACGTGGTATTTTGTGGAAGAGCCACACTCAAGGAGCCAAAGAGCCGCATGTGGCTCGCGAGCCGCAGTTTGCCGACCACGGCTCTAGGGGATCTCTGTGTTTCAAACACAGTTTTTCGTGCCTCCATTTTGTAACAACAACCCAATTTCCTCCTGGTAATTGGGATCAATCACCCTGGTCAGCAGAGTGACCTTCTTCCTCTGTCTGTTGACTCAGAGGCGCCAGAATTTTAAAAAGGCCAGAGGAGGGCTTCAGAATTCATTAGAAGATTGTGTTTCCTGGCAGCAGTGTGCTTTCCTTGGACACTAGCACATCTACACTCACTGAGCTCAACGTCACGTTGATAGGATACAAAATTTCTTTGAGTGATGGGGACAAGATGAAAAACTCACTAGATAGAATAGTGAGGGAGTACTTCTATCTCCTCCCTCTGGTTCCTGGAGAGACAGGACTATCTAGCGGAGGCTGGTTTAAGGCCTATATTACTACATCCTGTAGGATAGCATCCCAACTTCACGGTGTGTGGGCTCCAGCTGGTGCAATAGCTGATTTTTGAACAGGCCATTCTGCCATTTTAACAAGCCATTTTTTTAAGAAAATTATCTTTATTATTGACAGTATTACGGATGTCCTCTCTTTCCCCCGACATTGACCCTCTTCACCCCGCCCCTGCCCCGCCCAGGCTTTCACCATAATATTATCCGTGTCCCTGGGCTATGCATAGATGCATATAAGTTCCCCAATTAATCTCTCTCCACCCACTTCCCCACCCCGCCTTCCCTCTGAGATTCATCACTCTGTTCTGTGCCTCTCTGTCTCTGGATCTATTTTGTTCCTCAGTGTATTTTGTTCATTAGATTCCACATATGAGTGAGATCATGTGATACTTATCTTTCTCTTGCAAGCCAGTTATTTTTGGATGGTAAAACCAATGAATGAAATATATGTGAACTCTTTGCTATTCTTCCTTTGCCTAAAGGAGGAATTTAAAAATTAAAATTGTGTGGGACACTGATGCCAAGGATGAAAGCATTCTGTAAGTCCATGTACGGAGGTGTTGGAAAAAGCACTTTAGACTGAGAAAGCAAATCTGCACCCAGCATATGAGTCTAACATGAGGATAAATTTACTCCCCCTGCACTCATGGGAGAAGTCCAGTTTAACTTACCTGCTTCCTGGTGACTGGCTGGAACTCTGGGAAATCGCGTTATATCAGGGCTTTGGTGTTGGCAGGCTGGGCACTCAACAGGCGGGGCAGCAAGATAAGCTTAGAGCGTCCGTGCACAGCCTCAGCCCTGCTACTAGCGCCACTTCTTACATGGGCCCATCAAGCAAACACTGCGGAGGCCGAGGAAAGAGGCTGCCTGACACCCAGAGTAGGTCGTTTGTCTTGATCATCAAGAGCCTCCTACAAAGTGATCCTTGTGGTCAGTACCTTCATACTTCACGTCCGTGTTAAGAGTCCATTCACATATCTTGTCCATTCACATAGCTTTTCCTTGTCACCAGTTTTCTAATTTTGTTCTTTTCAAGTCTCTGACCAGCCAGCCAACACTGTGAGCCCCTGCCCATGTGTCAGTGTAGATCTAGACCTCAACCATTTTTTTCCTTCTCATGAAGCAGACAAGCAAATGTACGCGCCAAAGTTGTGCCCACGGCCTGGAAGACGTACAGTGCCGATCCGTCTGTCATCAGGCCCAGGCGTTTCCTCCCTCTCTCAACTGATCCCAGAGAACTTCCAGTGACACCGCAGGTGGGCTGAGGAAGAGACGTGCCTCCCAAACACACTGAGGCTCGTCTATGCTGTACCATTTCCAGTGTAACTGCATGTGCTGCTGTGCACAGTAGGTTTTATAATTTGGTGGATCAAATAAACACCCAGGTCATGATAGTTCAAATCGCTGTGTCTCTTGATGTCCCATGGTCTGGCATTCACTCTCCATCAGGGCTTGGGAATAAGCCAGAAGCTGCATTCTGTTTATTTTTTTAAAAGGATTTAAAAATGGATTTTTAGAGACAGAGGAAGGGACAGGGAGAAACTTGGATGTGAGAGCAAAACATTGATCAGCTGCCTCCTGCACGCCTCCTAGTAAGAATCGAGCTTGCAACCTGGGCATGTGCCCTGGCTGGAATTGAACCTGGCAACCTTTCGGTGCACAGGACACAGCTTAAGCAACTGAGACACCCTGGCCAGGGTGCCAGAAGTTGCATTTCAAATGGAGAGTCATTGATGGCAAAAGAGGGCATGGCTTGCTGAAGGCTCGTTTGTCACACCAACTAGGAGAGAACACCTGTAAATTCTCTCACAGAGGAGATAACTGAGTCAGGTTTTGAAGGATGAATAATGCTTCCTGGATGGGTGGACAAGCTATTGAACAGCATATGCAAAGATATGAAAAAGTGAAATGAGAGAATCCTAACACAGTTTGGCATCACTGGGTTATGGGATGGAAGGAGATGCTCAGGGACCTAGACATGGGCATCTTTTGAACCCTGCAGAGGAAGTTACTGAATCTTTTAAGCAGAGGAGTTATCTATTTAAGAAAATGTACTGTTCTTTGTATCTCTTCTGGTGCCGTGCAGAGTCTCTTAACAATAATTGATCATACACATTGTTTTGGTTTTAAATTTTGATTGGAAATAGGGTTAGTTCCTATGGTGCCATTTACTACAGTAACTTCACACCTTTTTCCTACTAGGTCTCAAAATCTCTATCTCCAAACTCAAATATTTTCTTTCATGTGTGACTTGTTTAGGTCCCTCCCTCCCTCCCTTCCTTCCTCCCTCCCTCCTTCCCTCTATCCCTCCCTTCCTCTCCCTTCTTTCTCCCCCACCTATCCATCTAAATAATTCTGCATAGGGACATGTAAATGAGAATTGGCTTTTATTCTGCTATTGGATTCTCATCATTAAAATTTCTAGTCTATTTGGGTTCCCTGCTTAGTAACTTCCAAAAAATAAAATAAAATAAAATAAAAGGTTTCACCTCCTCACTTTTATGAGTAAGATACTAATGCAAATCTATCCCATCTCTTTAACGGTTTTGTACTCCCTTACTAGACGTAAAAGGATGTTGCCTAAGCTACCTGAAATAGTCTATGGATAATGAACCTGTGTTTGGGTAAGTGCTCAGTGTCTTTAAAACATGAGTGAGTTCACTGCTAAAATATTTATAGTTTAGTCAACATAACATCAACTTGAAGAATGATCAATTGTGGTAGCAGATATCCAAATCTTTGAAATGCCTTGAGAAGTCTATGCCCTTACATGGTGTAGCACCCTCAGTTCTGAACGCTTGCTTCCATATTTGGAAATGTGAACTTTGGTTGTTCTGTGTCAGGAGCAGGACACAGCACCAATGAAGAGTGCCATCTGGGCCATGATCCCGGAAGGGAAGGGAAGGGAGAACAAATGGCAGATCAAAAGTTTGGCGTTGAGAGTAGGGCTGAGCGTGGCGTGCTTTGATTTCAAAGATGGCTCTGTGCCTGGCTAAGTTTTGTAGATTGTGGAACTGGGTGATAACTGGCCCCAGGGAACATCGGGTTACCAGATTAGAAGGCAGAGATCAAGTTTGCGAAAGGAAGGGTGAAGGAGACACTGGCCAGTACACCAGGATTTGAACTCCCTTCGGCAAGCGTTCTGAGAACGTGCGGATGACATTCAACCTCTGAGCAGGGCTTCACATTCTGTGGGATTGGAGTTGAGTCTCTGGAGAGCTGGGGGTTGGTAACGCAATAGGAAAGGGGTGGAGAATGAATTATTTTGCCCCTCAATCTAGAGAATGGCATGGCTCATAAATGCAAAGCTTCTCAGCCCCACTGGGGCTGTCCAAACTTTAGTGTTATTCTTTTTTAAAAAAAATATTTTTTATTGATTTTTTTTTACAGAGAGGAATGGAGAGGATAGAGAGTTAGAAACATCCATGAGAGAGAAACATCAATCAGCTGCCTCCTGCACACCCCCCACTGGGGATGTGCCCGCAACCAAGGTACATGCCCTTGACCGGAATCAAACCTGGGACCTTTCAGTCTGCAGGCTAACGCTCTAGCCACTGAGTCAAACCAGTTAGGGCAAAGATAGCTATTCTTGGTGGAACAACAGAATTATTAGTCATTCACCCCTATCACATGCTCTTATTTTGCTGAATAGGAAGGCATTTTATATTACTCTATCAATTGATTTTAAAACTTTGAAATCGTTTTTTCAGGGGTTACATTTGGAGCTCAGTAGAGCTGCACATTGCTATAACTAAGTAAGAAATTAGTTTTAATTACGATGCTTACATGTCTAGGCCAAGGGTGTTTTCAGGATGGAAAGGAAGATTAAGTCCCAGAGAAGAAATTTGAGACCTTTGGGCAAGAATGAACAAAAGGAATCTTACTGTCATTTATAGCTCCCAGACACTGAAAATAATTAAAACAAATATATAACTTTTCTGAATGACTCCAGGTGCCTATTGGGCTTTGTGGAATAAGCAGCTAGAATGTTCCTGTGTATTGTTTTTGAGAGTAAATTTTGTTTTGTGACCTGAATTAAAGGCCCTTTTATTATAAAAAGCATTTGGCTGGATTAGAAAAACAAGTAATGAGCCTTGTTTTTTAATAGACTATAGAGCACTTTCACACTTATTGTGGTTTTTGTATACATTTGGATTTATTCTTGCATTCTTGACTTCTACTTCTCTTTTCCTTAGTTTCTTTCTCTTCCTTGCCCTGATCTCTACCTTTAATCCCATTTCTGACTTTTGGGTGAAGATGGAGTTTTCAAGTTTCATTTCCCTACCTTCATTGATTTGGAAGTGAACTCTTATCTGTCTTTTGGTGATTAAGGTTTTTACCAGTTACCTGTAAGCATATTTTTAGTATCAACATATAGAATGAGTTAATATCTACATCCTTTCCCTAAACCAGATAAGAACAAAAGCCCACTTTTACTTCCTTCTTTCTGTCCTGAATCTCCCTGCCACAATTCCACTTTCTTCTCTTTCCCTGGACACCATCTTTCATGTCAAGATCATTTGGAATTGTCACCATCATTTTGAGTGTATAATTTTTTCTCTTAAATTAGGTTGTTGTTTTTTGTTAATCCTCATCAGAGGGTATTTTTCCCATTGATATTTAAAGAGGGTGGAAGGGAGGGAGGTAGAGGGAGAAGAGAGGGAGAGGGAGGGGAGGGAGAGGGAGAGAGAGAGAAAAAGAGAGAGAGAGGGAGAGAAACAATGATGTGAGAGAGACACATTGATTGGTTGCCTCCTGCATGTACCCTGACTGGGCTGGCAATTGAACCTGCAACCCAGGATGTGCCCTTGATCCAGAATAGAACACATGATACTTCAGTTTGCAGGCTGACATTTAACCCCTGAGAAACACCAGCCAGGACTTGGTTGGTTAGTTTTTGGTCATGGCTGATTTTTAAAATATTCTTTCAGCTAGTAAAATGTAGGTGGAAGACTTCCTATATTCTTGCATGTCTACAATAGCTTTATTTCTTATTGACCCTGGGAATGAATATAGACTTTCGAAATCATAATTATTTTACCATATAAAATGGAAAATAATGCTTCAGTGTATTTTTGCATTCAGTATTTTTTATGAGAAAACTCACAACAATCTGATTCTTATTTCTTTGTAGCCAATTTCCACCCCCAGCCACAGAATGTCATCTTATGTGCCTGGTGTTGGTCTATTTTCTTTCATCCTGCTGGACATTTGTTGAATCCATTTATTATGAGGATTTTTAAATCTTTTTTGAAAATATTTTTCTATCTTGTTAACCTGTTAGTATTTCTTCTCTTTGTTCTCTCTCTCTTTTCTTTTGAAATTTAATTAATTTTTTAAACATTTATCATTTATTTGTCCTTTGAGAGCTGTGTTCCAGGAGAATCCCTCAGTTATATCTTCTAACTAAGTAATCATTCTTCAATTATATATTTTCTGTTCTTCAGCACATTTATTGAGTTAATTTTCCCCCCCCAATAACTACAATTTTCCTTTCCAAGTTTCCCAGTTGTTGTTCGTAAGAACCAGTTTCAGTTAAAAGGAGCCATTCTCCTCTCTTATTCCTCTGAGGATGTTAACTCCATGTACGGCACCTACATCTTCTGAAGTCCCATTGGTTTATTCCATCACCTTTGCTTCTTTGGCTGCTAGTTTATCCATGTGATGATGGTGGTGTCCTCATTCCGAGGGCTACTTTCCCTTCAGTATTTGCGGGGTTGGTTAGTCCGTCTCTGCTGGACCCGATTACCTGGCCTGTCTCCAGGGTTCCAGGCGGAGCTGTGGCCTGTGGCCTGTGGCCTGTGGGCGATGGAGGCCCCCTTCCTTCCGGGTGGCAGTAAGTACCGTCCCCAGGCCACCTCTGTCTGGCTGTGCACTGCTCCCACCTTGGGCGGAAGCCTCTACCTGGGGCACAGGAAGCAGAGGGACAAAGGGCTCAAGCTTTCCGACGCCTCTACCGCCACCAATCACCCTTCTGCTCGAACCCAGATCCTCCCTCAGCTTGGACTCCACAGACATTCATTCTCACCTTCTCCCTCGGTCCTCTTCTATTGTTTTGGCTATTATTTTTTCCCTTTATTAGAAACTCATCTGCCTTTAATTTTTCAGGAATTTCTATAATTTCTGGCCTATGGAGGACACTAAGTTTTACTTTCTAGTGCTGTTTTCAATTACACTTTTTTCTTGTCATTTATAGGAATTGGAGACAGGAGAGAGGTTTTAGCATATTTTCAGTGTGCGGTCCTGGTCTGATCTCCTCCTGGTCTGTTGTAAAGCATATTAGCCCGATGGAAATGAAGTCCATCAGTATATCTACCAAGTAATATCCATCCCTACCTCCAAATTCAAGTGGAAATGTATACTTTGAGTATATGTTACATATACTAACATGTATCGCATCCCTGCTTGTTAATGCCTTCAGTTTGGCCCTCTCAAAGCATCTTGAGGGTATATCAGTGCTAAGATAGAAAAATGGAGTGTTAAGGAGGTAAAATAATGAACCCAAAGTCCTACAGCAAGAGACAGAGCCATGATTCACACCTAGGTCTCGCCATGGCAACAGCTGCCTTCCATTAAAAGGCATGAGGGAACAATACTGGGCCATGTCCTCACCGGGGCATGTCACCAAAACACACTTAGCATCCTAGAGTGGGTGCTGGGAGAAATAATGAAATCAGGAATCACTGATTATCGTGGGTAATTTGCAGACAGATCACGGAGTTGACAGCATTTTTCAATTCCATGTTGTCACCTTGTCAACACGATTGACTCTTGGAGCAATTTGTGAACTGTTAGCTCTTAAGCGAAGGGCAGTGCATGTAAATGGCCTGTACGCATCAGTAAACATCTGGGCAGTGTTGGCAAGTGAGGGGTTCTGTTTTGAAGTGATTTTTCTCATAGCTGTCTGCTGAGGCTTATTTTCACATAAGCAGTAACTACAGAACGTGTGTGCCGTGAGGGTAAATGTTGTTTTGCTGGTTTGAGAGCACCGTATGGGTTGTGCGGCAGGCTGTGATGACCTGTCTGTCACTTCCCAGAGAGAGAGGCCTGCCCAGCAATTGTGGGACAGAGGATTCCAGGTCCATACAGGCAGGGAGTGGAGATAATTTAAGCTTTTTAAAAAACAATCTGTGAGTATTTCTCAAAGTCTGCATTGTTTTGTTCAAGGAGTTTTGGAAAATCTACCTGAATCAACACTTGGGAAACTGAGAAATGAAAAGACCTTGTATTTCAGTTGAGAAGTTTTCAAAATGGAAGAGCCAACGGATTTGAAAATGTTGTCAGAGTACAAGGGGACCCGTGAGAGAAGGTGGGCGACACGGAGCCGGGTGGGCAGTGCGGGGCCAACCAGTTGAAGAACCTTCTCTCCGGTTCATTGCTTTGATGTGGAGTGAAGGGAATTTCTACCTGCCTCACAAAGCCCTGAGGTAATGGCCACAAATTCCTTAGCATTTACTTTCAACCAATCATTTGAGATGGTTCTTAAACCTCCACACCTTTCTCGCATCCCTTCCAGGGTCCTCCCTGGCCAGGGCCGGCCTGGGGGCCAATGTCAGACCGCAGACCGAGGGGAAGAGCCCGAAGCTCCGGCTCAGGGGGACCTGGAGTCAGGTGTTGCCCTCTGAGGGGCCTGGGCAGGTGGCAGGCAACTCACGCAGATGACTTCCTGCCTGAGCTTCTGAGTTCCAAAGTAGCGAGCATGCGCCAGGCTCATGACCATCCATCATCCTTTGGGGGGCCTTTCTGTAGTAGGGGAGCCCCTCAAAATGAGCTGTTACCGCACAGCAGAGATGTTGGCTCAGGCTCCGGGCCCCTTTGCCATAGGGATGTAGGGATGGACCCAGAATCTGCCCGTCAGAGGCGTCGGCATGAGTCTGCCGCTCAGACGTGAGGAGCATGAGAAAGCATGAGCCTGCGTTTTGGTGGCCCTGGTGGCCCCGGCAGCATTTCCCTCCGGGGCTCAGGTGGAGTAGTTTCCTTATCTGACCAGATCTGTGGTTTGTAATGGGGCTTTGTTTATAGAAAGTGAGGTCTGTTCTCTAGCCCCCCCGCCCCCCCCACCGGCAACTTTTGTGCTCCCCACTATCTCTGAAATAAACTCCTTTCCTGACGAACCAGCCAGAGTGAGCCGCTGCGGCTTGCAGTGAAGAGTTGCTCCCGGGAGGTAAATGATCTGCTTTGGACACTGTGGCCTGGCTCATCTTGAAAGAACACCCCTGCTTTCTCCTATACATGAAGGGAGACCGAGGCTGAATCATTCACTTAGTCAATCAACGAATGTCAGTAGGTGCCTTCAGCGTGTAAGACGCCGCATTAGGCACTGAGTGTTCCACGGGAAGCCTGCTCCTGGTCTCCAGGACTTCGGCGCTTGTAGAGCAGACAAGCCCTAGCACACAAACCCACTGCGCTCCAGCTGAGGACTGAGCCAGACGCGACCTGCCGTCATCATTGACACAATGCTGGGAATTGTTCCGAGCCATTTGGCAGAAGCTGAGGGTGAAACAGCTGGGGATAATTTATATGAAAATGACCTAATACTAATAAAAAAACTTTCTATAAAGTAGGAAGGGAAAGAAGGAAAGGCCGTGTTCACTGGCCACCTTGCTTCCTTTTCTCTTCTTGCTTTGGGGACTGCTACGGATGCGTAGACAGGTTTTATTTCAAGTTGTGGAACATTCGAGATTGGGGAGGTGGAGGGAGTTGGACAATAATGGAACTCGCTCAACTTTTGCTCCGTGATGATGTCTTGACTGAAGTGTAAAAGAGGTGCAGGAAGCTTAGGTAGACGGTCCCCCATTATTTATTGAGTGCCTACTGTGTACCACACACCTAGGGTTCCCACATGTTATTGCAAGCAGTTTGTCTTTCTCTCTCTTTGCCTAAATTTGTGTAGGTCTCTTTAAATTACGAGTGGAAGGAAAACCTCTCAAAGAGCGAAAAGGGGAACATTTTGTTTCATGCAACTGAAAGATTTGGGGGTAACTTCATGGAAAACTGGATGTAGGTGCTCAAACAATGACCTTGGGAATTTCGTTTCTCCATCCCCAGGCAATGCTTCCCGCTCTGCCAGCTTTATGTTCCGTTGTTGCCTCCTTCACGGAGGCTGGTGAGAGCTGCAGGGCCACAGCATATCAGACTCCTCCCATCAATGGAAGGGGAACTGCTACTGTCCAAGCATGGCAGCAAGTGCCAGGTTTGAGCCTGAATCAGTTTAGGATGGTTTTGGCCACAAATGCAAAACTGGATAAAAGGGGCTGATATTTCTCACATAGCAAGAAGCCTGCAGGTAGAGGCAGTTCCAGAGTCAGTGAACTCGGGGCATCAATCATGTCAGGGCACCTGGGCGGCTTCTCCATGGCTCTCTTGACTCAGATGGTTGACCCAGTTCCCAGCATCACATCTTCTTATGACAATGTCCAAAATAGGAAAGAATAAGTCCCTGCTTTTTGTCTCTTTTTAAGAATGCAGATTTTTTGTTTTGTTTTTGTTATTAATCTTCACCTGAGGATATTTTTTCCCATTGATTTTTAGAGAGAGTGGAAGAGAGGGAGGGATGAGGGAAAGAGAGAGAGAGAGAGAGAGAAACATTGATGGAGAGAGAGAAACATTGATGTGAGAGAGACACATCAATTGGCTACCTCCTAACATGCCTTTGACCCGGCATCGAACCCGAGACCCTTCGTTCTGCAGGATGATCTATAACCACTGAGAAAAACTGGCTAGGGCTATGCAGATTTTATTGGAACACACACACACACACACACACAGACACACACACACACAGAGAGACACACACACAGACACACACACACACAATGCAGAAAATCTCTACAGAAGCCACTGAAGAGACAGACCACTCCTTCTATCTCATGGGTGAATTACATCACATGCTCACTCTTAACCAATCCTTTTCAAGGGAAATACACGTATCTTGGTAGTTTTCAGCTTATTAACATTTCTCCTTTGGGGCTAGGTGTGAGCCCATGGATGTCTCTCAGGTCACCCAATAGCTAAACAAAATCCGTTCAATTAGCAAGGAAGAAGTGGTGGACTGTGTAGGTACCAAACAGTATCTGCCAGTGTTATGTATGCATTCCTGAACCAATCCCAGTGACCACCCTAGTCACATGTCTTCTGTGTGGGTGCTGTGGAGGTGGTGGCCATGGTGGTAGGTAGAGGTATTGTGTCAGTCTGCTCAACTCACATAAACTCAGAGTGTAAGAAATCAGGTCCCTATTATTCAAACTATGACTCCTAGCTAATTCTCCTACCTAGGAATTACATGAAAATTCTTTGTCAGATTTTTGACATAATTGTTAGAAAGAAAAAAAGAATTTCTCTTCCTATCTTTCTATCTTAACCCAAGATTTTGGGTAGCTCATAAATATTTCAGATTCACCATAGACAGTGACCTGGGTGGTCGAGGATAGAGGAAAGCATGTGTTCAACGGGATTTCTCAAGACAGTAGACACATTTTAAGCTGCTCAACACAGCACTGTTATCACAGACCATCTGCAGAACATGGAAATATTTGTTAGCAGAGTCATTTATTGGAATGATACTTGGCATTGTGAAATTTCACAGTTATTCTGCTTCTTCACCTTGGTCTATCTTTTATAAAGTTTCCTTTTTAAGAATCCTCTATATAAATATAGGCGATCTAAGGGCTTTATTGAAGAGATGATAACTTTGTGTTGGGCACAGACATAAATACCAAGAAGATGACTTATATCCCCATATAAACTACATGTGGATTGGATGGTTAAACACTTCCATCATGATATTCTTTTTTTTAAATATATTTTATTGATTTTTTACAGAGAGGAAGGGAGAGAGATAGAGAGTTAGAAACATCGATGAGAGAGAAACATCGATCAGCCGCCTCCCGCACATCTCCCACTGGGGATATGCCCGCAACCAAGGTACATGCCCTTGACCGGAATCGAACCTGGGACCCTTCAGTCCGCAGGCTGATGCTCTATCCACTGAGCCAAACCAGTTTCGGCCATCATGATATTCTTTTCTCCAAAAATGTGTATTAGCTTTTTGTTCTCATGGTGATAAGCATTCATTCTTCTTCCTGATTTTTCAGGACCCCAAGGAATCTGCCCTTACTTTTCACTCAAGATTCCCATGCTCTTTAGCTTAAGCTTCTCTCTAAGCTTCTCCCTCCACCATTTGACTTGGCTGGTGCAGGTTCTGACCATTGAAATGCCCTTCCTCTACTTGTCTGAATTCTACTCATCCCTCAGGGCCAAGCTCCCTCCCCTGCTGAGCCAGCTGACACATGTCTCCCTGTTCTGTGAACTCTGAACCCATGATTACCCCATTTAAGGCAATTCAGCACAAAAAATGTTCCATGCTTCTTTGTTTGTTAATCGTTTCCATGTGCACATACTGTCCTGTCTCCTTAGTTACATCTTTGAACATAGAACAGGTATCTGTCTCAGATAGTTCTCTTAGCACCAGATGGATATTAGAGATATAACCTTGGATGTCTCAGAGACACCTCAACGTCAGCATATCTGAAGCGCTACCTCTTACCTGCCTCTCCCTTCTGTTCCAACTCACTCCTGTTCCTGTTTCTATAAATAAGCTCCTAAGCAATTGCCCAATCCCCTCCTGATTCTTCCCTTTCTTTTATTTATTTTTTAATTTATTTTTATTTTTTTTAATATATTTTATTGATTTTCCACAGAGAGGAAGGGAGAGAGATAGAGAGTTAGAAACATTGATATAACCTTGGATGTCTCAGAGGCACCTCAACGTCAGCATATCTGAGGCGCTACCTCTTACCTGCCTCTCCCTTCAGTTCCAACTCACTCCTGTTCCTGTTTCTATAAATAAGCTCCTAAGCAATTGCCCAATCCCCTCCTGATTCTTCCCTTTCTTTTAGAAACTCATCGTCCAGCCCCTGAGTTCTGTCAATTCTATTCCTATGCACGCCTTTGGGCCCTCTTCTCCATCCCTGGCACCACTGGCTTATTCAAGCCTTTGCCATCCTTCACTTGGACTATTGCACTGGCTTTCCAAAAAGTCCCCCTGGATCCAGACTCACCTCTTTCAACCCATCACCTTTACTATTGCCCAGAGACCATAGAGTATGTCACCCCCCAGCTTAAAAACCTTCAGTCATTCCCACTGCCAGAAGAAATCAGAACTCTGACATCACCTGCAAAGTCATTAATAATCCAGTTCCCTGCCTAGCTTTCCAGCTTCCTGTTCTGTATTACCCGATAATGAGTCTTTTGGCCAAAGGACTCCTAGTGGTCCCATGAACACCTGTGCTCATCCAGGTCAGCCAACATGGATTTGGCATCTGGAATTCCTGCATAGTACCAATGATATGTTCATGTGTGTCTTTCTCCCACTGTAGTATGAGGTTTTATCTCAGTGCCTGGCACAAAGTAGGAACTCAATAAATGATAGATGGGTATATGATGAGGTAATGATGATATGTAAACTCTGGATGTGAAGGGACTGCATAGCCTAACTTCTCATCTCACAGATGAAGCACAGGATTAGGCCTAACACAGGCCTTCAGTACACACTCATCATGGGATGGTTGTCCCTGCTCAAATCAAGGAGTCTGGGATGTTTACTAGGTTTTAGAAAAACAACCTTAAGATCTTATTAGATGCATTATTGACTAGGTTTTTGGAATTGGAGCAGGGTTTGCCTTTCCTCTGGTCCCTTCATGGGTAGAATTTTGAGTATTTCAGGCAGCTGTTTGCTAATGTGCTGGGTGTAGTGTGGAGGCCTCCTAGATTGGTTCTACACTTAGATCATCCACGTAATAGGTTATCAAAGGAATAAGAACGATGCATGAATTAGAATATAATTTAGAGGCAGGAATCTACTCTTTACTTCCTTTTGGATTATCAACGGCTGTATTTTAAACTCAATACTTAGAGTGGAGGTAGGTGTAAATATGTCAAGAGTAGACATGTATGGCAAACTCAGTGAAAGGTTTCCAGGTAACATGTACATGGGGAGAGTGAGTTTCTAGTGATGAGTAACATCAGGAGAGATGACATCTATCCAGACACAGAGCTGTCACATGGACACAGTGCAGAGAGCCTGGGCTTCCTGGTGTCCCCAGCAGGTCCTCAAAGGGGGACCTTCTTTATGACTCCGTCTTAAGCCTGTAAGCCCCAAAGCTTTCAATGGGGTTGGCTGGCCATGTTAACAATCCTATATAATAAAGAGCTAATGTGCAAATGGTCATCACACCCTCACGCCATCATGCTGTAATGGCTCAGACACTCAACACTGGGGAGAGAGGAATGGGGACCAGCCAGGCACAAATGAGCTTGTGAGAGAGGAATGGGGACCAGCCAGGCACAAATGAGCTTGAGAGAGAGGATGGGGACCAGCCAGGCTGCTGGTCAAGGAGAGGGATAAGCTGCCCACCCCTCAGTCCCAAGTGCCTGCGGTTGCGGCCCAGGTGAAGCCGCCTGCCCACGGTCCCCTGCAGCTGCGGCCGGCCTGGGCAAAGCTGGCCCGGATCCTGGGTACCTGCAATTGGCCAGAGGGAGGGAAGCCCAGGTCCTGGGTGCCTGCACCGGGTGGAGGAAGGAATCCTGGGTCCCAGGTGCAGGGCCAGGCAGAGGCAGTTAGGGGCGATCAGGCCAGCAGGGGAGCAGTTAGGGGAGATCAGGCCAGTAGGGGAGCAGTTAGGGGCAATCAGGCAGGCAGGCAGAGGTGGTTAGGGGTGATCAGGCAGACAGGCAGAGGGGTTAGGGACTATCAGGCAGGCAGGCAGGCAGGCAGGCAGGCAGGTGAGCAGTTAGGAGCCAGTGGTCCCGGATTGTGAGAGGCAGTAGGACATCCCCTGAGGGGTCCCGGATTGGAGAGAGTGCAGGCTGGGCTGAGGGCCCCCTCCATGCATGAATTTTGTGCACCGGGCCTCTAGTAGAAAATGATCATTAATCTTTTTTTAAAAAAAATATATTTTATTGATTTTTTACAGAGAGGAAGGGAGAGGGATAGAGAGTTAGAAACATCGATGGGAGAGAAACATTGATCAGCTGCCTCCTACACACTCCCTACTGGGTATGTGCCTGCAACCAAGGTAAATGCCCCTGACTGGAATCGAACCCGGGACCCTTAAGTCCCCAGGCTGATGCTTTATCCACTGAGCCAAACCAGTCAGGGCAAAAATAATCATTAATCTTAAATGAATCAATTGCTCTTCTACTTAGTAATAGAGTGACTTCTGGGGGTGGGACTCCATTCATTCTTCTTCTAATTCCTGACACGGTGCCAGCAAGAGATGCTATTTACTCTTAAGCTGCTACCTATTTTAGTCTCCTCCCCTCCCTTCCCCTACCCTGCCTTTTGTTACCAAATCTCTTGTTCACTGTCACTTTTTAAAAAAAATATATATTTTATTGATTTTTTACAGAGAGGAAGGGAGAGGGATAGAGAGTTAGAAACATCGATGAGAGAGAAACATTGATCAGCTGCCTCCTGCACAACCCCCATGGGGATGTGCCCGCAACCAAGGTACATGCCCTTGACCAGAATCGAACCTAGGACCCTTTAGTCCGCAGGCCGACGCTCTATCCACTGAGCCAAACCAGTCAGGGCCACTGTCACCTTTTGCTGCAGGTAATTTTTGTGGTTTTGACTGCTTCTCATCTCTACTGTCATATCTTCTAACTGCCACCTCTGCAACTCAACCTTCTTTTCCTCCTGTGTTCCACTTTTTATTTTAATGCGGCAACCTCTCTTGCTTTCCCCTGACTCTCCACAATGGGGTTTTGCTTTTTCAGTTATTTCTAGTCAAGTACATCTCTCTTTCCTTGTTTTTATTACTGTTAAAGGTCCAGTTGCTTCTCAGCTGGAAACGGCAATATTGCCCATGGTTTTCTGATATATGGAGAAGCCAGGGACTAGAGCAAACAAAAGACGAGGCTCTTCATCTGTTAGACAGAAGGCCTGCATAATCTCCCCTCATTCTGTTAGAAACAGAGCCATGTAACTCAAGGAAAATTCATAGCCTACTGAGGGAGACAGAAAATGATTGTGATCACTCATTTACCTATTCTATGCTAGACTGTAGGCTCTTCGAGGTGGGAGCCATGCCATATTAACATCTATATATATTACACTATACAACATCTGCAGCTCAGTAAGTGTCCAAAGCATGCTTCTTGAGTGAATGAAAGAATGGCTAAATACTAAGGTGTATGGCAAAGGTATTAGGGCATGGTTCTTAATAGAATCATCTGAGACTCATTTAAAGCACACTGATGCTTAGACCAATTACTGTTATTAGTTGATTCTAAGGTACAATTTCCCCCCACATTTCAACATCTCAGAAACCAATGCTTCTTTTATTTTTATTTCTTTCTTTATTTTTTTATTGAATTTATTAGTGTGACATTAGTTAATAAATATTGGTTTCAGGTATACAATTTTACAATATATCATCTGTATATTGTATTGTATGTTCTCTAGCCCAAGTCAAATCTCCTTCCATCACCATTTATCACCCCTTTATCCTCTTCTACCTCCCCTATCAATGCTTCTTTTAGATACTTCTTATAATCAATGTGATAAAAAGGAGTTGTGCCATAA
Source organism: Myotis lucifugus (assembly GCF_000147115.1). NCBI lineage: Eukaryota > Metazoa > Chordata > Mammalia > Chiroptera > Vespertilionidae > Myotis > Myotis lucifugus. The sequence continues at coordinate 7,942,430 of NW_005871075.1, read as the reverse complement.
TTTAATTTGAAGCATTTTTTAAAAATATATTTTTATTGATTTCAGAGAGGAAGGGAGAGGTAGAGAGAGAGAGAGAGAAACATCAATGATGAGAGAGAATCATTGATCAGCGGCCTCCTGCACGCCCCCTACTGAGGATCGCGCCCACAACCCCAGCATGTGCCCTTGACCAGAATCGAACGGAGGACCCTTCAGTCCGCAGGCCGACGCTCTATTCACTGAGCTAAACCGGCTAGGGCAAGCATATTTTTTCTTATTTGTACATTAAATGAACTTCAGATAGCCAGTGACATCTTAGATTTGATGAAACACAGAAGTCAGAATGTCTACAGGGAGGAGCTTGGGCAAAAATATTGTTCAAAGTGCCTCAAGTGAGTCTGATCAACACTGAGAGTTACAGGGCTCCTATGAGGGAGACATTAACAAGGGGCCGCTTTTACAGAGGCCTTTGAATCCTTAGCACAGCGTCTGGTCCTTTGGAGATAATCCTCATTTACTGAACCAGATGGAATTATTTAGGGCATTGGAGAAGCCATCAAAATTATAGTATGCCTACACTATAGTATATAGTCTACACTATATATTCCATGTCTCCTTCCTTCTCTTCTTTCTCTCCATCCCTCCCTCCATCTATCATCTCTATCTCTCTCTGTACTATTAGATGATAGAGCAACTGTCCGGAAAGACAAGTAGACATTTCCCAGGTGAGTAGGGAGAAAAAGTCTAAAAGAACTCTGCAAAGGCACACTGGGATGGCACCTAGAGTGTGTGTGGGAGGGTGCTACTGGAGGGGAAGCATGTTGGTGACAGGTGCAGAGGAGGCTGGCGAGGTGGTCATTTGACTCTAGCCCAGAGCACAGCCTGTTGGGATGGATTTGCGAGGAGGCCAATGGGCAGTTAGGAATTCAGAGGCAATTGAAGTGCTGATCCAACCTGCCAAAATTCTGAGTATCCCAAGAATTTCTTTAATCACCACCCAGCTTTCATTGTGTTGGGGCTTTATCCTGGCACCAAGTGCCTTGTGCCAACAGCCTGCACTGCTTGGCTGGCCTAGAAGTGCACCGGGCTCCCCCCCTTTTCTCTTTCTGACCCACAGATTCACCCACTGAATCTCCAGGGCTTCACAGACTGGATCGCTTTACTCTGGTCTCAGAGTCGCACACCTCCAGGGGGCACCACTCACACTGTAGTCTCTGTCCCACGTTTGCTCACAGGCACGCGGCGTTGCCTCATCTCCCATTTGCACGTTCACATGAGCCTTCTGAGGCCTGTCCTTTTCCAGGGACTTGGTCCCGCAGAAGGAATTTTAGGGCTCATGGTGGCTGTGGGGGAGGGTGTTTTTGATTGGGCCAGGCTGCCAGAGAGGGACGATGACAGGAGCGTGAGGGATGAAGTGACGGTAGTGTCTGCCAGGCCCATCTTTGCCAAGCCTTCTCCTCTTGACCTTGGATGCCTTAACCAAAAATGGAGGCCCCTCACCTTTCCGGCGTCACTTAGCGTAGAACTATTCCTTCCTGTCCGAGCAGAGCAAGCATCTCATTTCCTCCCTTCCCTGCTATCAGCTGGCTGCTTTCTGACTAACTAACAGCAAGGTGCTCACACCTCCCTCTCGTGCTCATAGCTCAATGGGCTTCCGTTCCCAAGGTTATGTGTAGAGGAGAAAGTCTACACATTGCCTTTGAAAGTCATTGAAACATTTTCTTTCTTATTATAAAACACCCAGGCTCATTTAAAAAAATCTGTCTGTAGAAAAGGAAAAAAAATAAATACCAATAATTCTACAACCCAGAGGAAACACCATTGTTTTCCTTTTGGCACGAGTCCTTCTCATCTTTTTATCAATACATAAATATTTAAGATGCATACACGGAATTTATTTGCATATTAACAGAGGGGCAGAGTTCTCAGCCAAAGAGATGAATGTGTTCAGACTTAGGGCTTGTCTTTTATTACAAATCCCTACCATTTATTTAAAATTTATTTTTCAACAAATATTTATTCAGTTCCTGTTAGATGCCAAGCATTCTGATCAATGCAGCTATTATATTGACTTTCTGGTTGCATGTCTAGATAGTAAACTCTTGAGGTCTAGGACAGTGATTTTTTTAAAATGTTGTTTTCCTAATACCTAGCATAGTGCCTGGCATGTAGTAAGTAGGTGCTCAATAAATGCTGTTTGTATAAATCAAGATACAGTGGCAATAGTTCCTAAATAGAAAATCAGGGCATATGGTCTGGCAAAGCATTTTTTTCTTATTAGTAGATTTATTTATGGAGAATGTTATTAAAATTAATTTATTCTATTAGCTATGTTGAAAAAGAGACAGGCCTAACCGGTTTGGCTCAGTGGATAGAGCATCAGCCTACGCACCGAAAGGTCCCAGGTTCAATTCTAGTCAAGGGCATGTACCTTGGTTGCGGGCACATCCCCAGTAGGAGGTGTGCAGGAGGCAGCTGATCGATGTTTCTCTCTCATCGATGTTTCTAACTCTCTATTCCTCTCCCTTCCTCTCTGTAAAAAATCAATAAAATATATTTAAAAAAAAAAGAAAAAAAGAGAAACACCAAATATGACAAGTTCCCCAAACTGCTTCATTCTGATGACACTTTTTTGGGGGGCTGAAGTGGGGTTCCCCGGGGCCTTGGTTTTCTGTGAACTCATGGGAACTAGGCTCTGTCGCCATTAGCACCCTATGCCTTTTAGGACTGATGTCCATCCTGGGTGGAGGCAGTGCGGATACTGATTTCTCGTTCAGCTTTCCCAGGAGCCACATGGGTGCTGCACCACTTCCTGTAGGCCAGCTCCATGAGAAGACAGCATTTCTCTCCCTCTTACTCCACCTTTCCTGCGTCTGTCCTTGAACTTGTCTTTTCATGTGCAGGCTATTTCAAGACCTTTCATCCCAGGTTTGCTTTGGCACCTGTAACCTGGGCAGCCCTTTGAAGCAGAATGGCTGGAAAGGAACCGAGATGGGCTCCTGCCCCGGCCTCAGGACACAGAGCTAGATCAAAGCGGACGCCACCTGTGATGGCTCGCAAGACACTGCCTCACTCTCCCCGGTGGTCTCGTCCCAGACTGAGGCATTGGGAATGGTTTATTTGAACTGTGAGCTCTTGTGTTTCTGGAATGTATGTGTGGCACGAGGCCATGATGTGGGGAGAGGGTGGTATGTGAGTGCCCAGAAAATATCAGTGTCTTCCCTGACTTTTAGCTAGTCTTTTTTTTTTTTTTAACAGAACTGTCAGTGTGGACAGAAGCAGAACCTAGAAGCTGCTATTAATGTGGCATAGCTAATGAATGATTTAAGAACTTTGAAAGCACGAGGTGTTCCGTAACAAGATGACGTTTACATTAAAAATGACCCTGGGCTGGGGAAATGTACTGGACGTGTGGTTTATATAAGGAAAGAACCTCCTCCTCTCCCCGATACAGGCCCTGCTGCTTTTAGAAAGCGGTCAGGCTTTTTTTTTGATGGACAGATGACTGGTTCACGCCCTGTCCATAATGCTGTGATCAATTATTTCCTACTGCTTTTCATAATGTGTACTCCTCAGGGAGTTCACTCCCCCCAAATGGATGCGTTTATGATTCAGCTGTTCTGCTGGAAATGGGTGACTGCATCTGGTCATCTTTTTTGTAGACATTGATCATGATCAATTCATTTCAGACCAAGATCTATTGACTTTGCCTCTGGGTTTCAACGTGTTTTCCAGCCCAGCCAGCGTGGCTCAGTGGTTGAGCATCAACCTATGAACCAGGAGGTCACGGTTCGATTCCCGGTTGGGGCACATGCCCAGGTTGCAGGCTTGATCCCCAGTGTGGGGGTTGGCCAATTGATGATTCTCTCTCATCATTGATGTTTCTATCTCTCTCTCCCTCTCCCTTCCTCTCTGAAATCAATAAAAATATATTTTAAAAAAAAGTGTCTTCCAGCCCTGGCTGGATGGCTCAATTGGTTGATTCCCGGTCAGGGCACATACCTAGGCAGCTGATCAATGTTTCTCTCTCTCTCCCTCCCTTTCTCTCTCTAAAATCAATAAACATATCCTCAGGTGAGGAATAAAAAAAATGTTAAAAAAGTGTTTCCTGTTCAGAGATTTTATTTATAGGCCATGATTACTAAATACTTACAAATGTAAGTAATTAAAAACTCTTCTGTGCTCACATACATTCCTTCTAGAAAACCCTGACATCGTTGTATTCAAGGGGAGGCCAATTGAGATAGATTTCTTTTTTTAAAAAAAATATTTTTATTGATTTCAGAGAGGAAGGGAGAGGGAGAGAGAGACAGAAACATTAATGATGAGAGAGAATCATTGATCATCTGCCTTCTGCACAACCTCTACTGGGGATTGAACCCACAACCCTGGCATGTGCCTTGATCAGGAATTGAAACATGACTTCCAGCTTAGTGAGATAGATTTCTTATATTGCCCTTTATGTTTTAGGGTCAAAGGGCATATGCCTTTTATTTCTGTTTGTTTTAAAATGCATTTTTAGTAGATAATACATGCATAGTATGAAATACATAAGATTCAAATTCACATACAGTGAAAACGAAGCCTTCTAGAAAACCAGACCACCCAGTTTTTCTAGGCTTACTTAGAGATAGCTCCTTATTAACAGTATAGATGTCCAGAAATATTCAATGCATATCACGTATATAAAGCATATGACATATGTTTTTATTTCATTTTATTTTTTTCAGGTGGATAACATAATGATTTAGTATTTGTATAGCAAATAATCAGCACAATAAGTCTACTTAACATCCATCACCACACATATTTACAAAATTATTTTCCTTGTGAGATCTTTTGAGATCTACTCTCTTAGCAACTTTTCAGTATACAACACAGTACAATGAACTATAATTACTATGCTGCACATTATTCAAACAGTTTTGTATGGGATTTTGTAGTTGCATTTTGTGACTACGATGTTTCTCTCCCTGAGCATCCCTGCCCTGGTCCTCAAAGTCCAACACATGAGTTTAATAAATGGCTACTCTCCTAAGGTGGGTATTTGAAAAAATTTTTTTCGAGCTTTTAATGCCCTACTTAATGGGCATTTTTAGTGTAATTTCTTTTTATTATTAATAAGAGAGTAACCAGAATCAAAATTAGAAAAATAAATTAGTGTGATTCCTGGAATGATTATGCTTTCGATATTGTCCAAGCATCACTTTAACTTATCATTTTTGCATATCAATGAATAGGGTGAAAATTTGGATTGGCACTGACAAATGCCTGCAGTTAAGAGACTCAAATCTATAAAAATTACCCATCACTGACCCAAACATAATAACCACGCATTAAATGTTTGTTGAAAGAAGGGTTTGGCTAGCACATCCTGTGTGAGTAATGGCATCTCATGACAAAGGAAGCTAATGTTCAAGTCTGAAATAAATGACTTTTCCTTTGCAACAACAGGAAGGGAACAATAATCACTCTTTGTAAGTAATTTGTCAGCATTATTTCATAGCATTTTTATTGATAATGGGCAGTGGATGACTGAGTATCATTTTTCTCAGAGGAAATGCCAGGTTAGGCCTTCCTTAAATGAAACAACAAGTGTTCACCACCTGAAATGGAACCACACATTGAGTTATGAATAATAATAAGATTAAATTTAATCTACGGAGTAATAGAACTCTTTGGCCAGTAAATGAACATGTCACATGTTTTAATATGAAGAAAAAGCTAGCCTTTTCCTTTCACTTGATAATATCTCCTGAAGATGGTGGTAAACACTGTTGCTCATGAACATTTCCACTTTTCCTTTTGGCTGGTGCAGTAGGAATGCACTTCTGTGTCTACAGGTAGGTGGTCATATGACTTGCTTTAACCAAGGAAACATAATCAGAAGCGACATGTGTCACTTCTGGAAAGAAGGATTTAAGAGCAGGTGAATAATTCTCTTTCCTTCTCCCCGCTACTGTTCTATTCGGGTGTTCTAGATGATGAACCCAGGCCTCTTGGCAAGGATAGTATGGAGCAGAGTGGTATAGTCAGAAAATAAAGTTTTGTTATGTTAAGCCACTGAAGCATTGGGGCTGCTTGTTACTGCAGAATAACCTAGGCTCTCCTGGTTGATATAGAGTACTTTATTAATATGTACAGAGTTATTCAATATTTTTAACAGATGCACAGAAATCTGTTTGGAGGTCCTATAATTTGTTCAACTAGTTGCCTATTGATGGGCCCTTAGGTGTTTCTCTTCTTTTGCCATGACAGACAATGTGGTGGTGACAAATTGTGTTGTTTTAGGGCCAATTGTTTTGAACTCTTATTCAACTTTGAAGTGAGACCTTGAACCTGTTGAACCAGGAAGGTGTGTGTGTGTGTGTGTGTGTGTGTGTGTGTGACTGGGCGGGATCTTGTGTAGTGGTTGGAGTCAGGCCATATTCAGGTCAGCAAGAATTCTTCCCATTTCACAGTAATATTTTTAATGAGATGGGGCAGTGGTATGTAGCCTTTACTTTTCCTAGCTGACAAGAGTGAGTGACTATACCTACCCTGCCTTGTAGACAGATGGCTTCCTGCAAACATGGCCTAACTACCGATTTCTCATTTACTAGTAGCTCGGCCTCCCTGCTTGTCCTTGGTTCACAGAGCTTGTTCTAAGTCAGGAATTATTGGTTTTGCCACTGGTATGTGTCACCTTCACACGGTGTGTGCGTTGCTCCTTCTGCTGAGATTTGCAGCCACAGGCATTCTCTTACAGACTCTTCCCACACCCCCACTGGAAGCTCCCTGCATGGGGCAGCTCCTCCTCACATTTTGTATTTGGGGGCTGCATATGGTTTCACCCAATATCTGGTTGGATTTATATTCCCTGTTTTCTTTGTTTGGGATGATTTCCAAGAGAACAAGGGGGCAGTGCCAGCTTTCTTATGTCATTTTAAAACCAAAAGTTTCCTCCAGCTTTTAAAAATATTAATTTAACACGTGTCGCTCATTACTTTTAAACCCATACTGAGTCCAGGAAAGCTCATGTAACTCAGTTGGGGAGTTATTAATTTAAACAATATGAAATTTGACTTTTTTTTTGTAGTAAATAAATGGTAGAACATCAGAAATTTCATATGGTCCAATCTACTCTATGAGAGTTTATTCATTATGGAAAATACGTTATGTCCTCTCTGCTAAACACAAGAGGCAGGCGACCTCCTCCTGGCATTACTGGCGATCACTGCCCACTCTGTCCTGCCCAGGTCCTTGACCATCTGGGGGACTGGCATGATAGTCCTTCATTTGAAATCCTAGGCCTGGTTCCATTTGGCATGAAGCAGAGAATAGGGAAAATTTACATATTTGTAATGCTCAGCAACTCCATTGACACCATAGTTTGTATTTTCTTTGATTTCTTTCAAGACCAACTATAATGTATTTTACGGAGAGCATATCATTTGTTTGTCTCCAAATGGCAGCATTCCCTAAATTGGAGTGCGATCCTCATTAGAAATAGTTACATAACAAATGCTGGAAGGCTGCATTTGAACCTGGGGAGACAGGCCGACTTCTCAGGGTGTGACCCAAGAAACAACAGTAGAGTAAATGACTTCTGTGTGATGTCTTTAGCTTGTTTGCTTATTTTGGGTTAGCATCCTGTCTAGAAGGTGCCTTCTCCAGCTCCCATCCCAGGAAAATTCTTCTAGCAGTGTGGCTGCAGGAGTAGCAAGAAGACATTCTTGAGCCAGGGCAACAAATCATTTCACGGTCACACTGAACTGACATAAGAAAAGTGAGCCTCTATGTTACGGCAGATTGCAGATTCTATCCAGCAGCTAGAAAGAACTGGGATCCCTTTAATTGAATAAACAATTAATTTTTCTGTGCTGGAGCAGATGGCCTCTTCACTTTGTTGGCCCTGAACGTGTGAAAAGAACAAAGGTCCATGACTAAAGAAGAGTAAATCACTTTCTTCCTACACTCCCACTTCAGAGTCTGCCTCGCCTCTGCTCTAGCTCAAGTCCACAAAACCCGGGGGTGCTGTTCCTTTGTCCTTGAGTCTGTGATATTGGGGTGAAGCAGCCATGGTCTGTGCTGCACCTAGACCCCTCAGCATCACTGTTCTTGAACAGGCAACCGCTGCTTCTTACTGCAAATCCTGCCATCTGGCACCTTCTCTGGCTGAGGAGCATGACTGACAGCCACCTGGTGCAGATCAGAATTGCTGGGAAGTCAACACTCCCAAGTGTAGCACTTGGTGGGTGACAGATGGAGCTGGTGGGTATGTACCCCAGCATCTGTCCTTGCCCTTCCCTGAGGTGAGTCCTGTGACAATTCCCAGAGTTCCGCAGCGGGACTGCGCCCACTTGCCCACAGAGGTAACCAGCTCATGAGCACACCCACCATAGCTTTGTTTCCTTCCAGTCTCATCTCTCCACTCCCTACGGTGCTTCCTGGGATCACTTTCCAATCAAGCTCCTGTTCTCAGTCCTTGGCTTATGAGATGCCGATCTAAAGCAGTTGGTGTTGGGAGTGGCCCTCCTGAGCAGAGCCTTAGGCAGGGATCTTCAAGTTGGTTATTCTCTGGCCACATGGCAACGAGGGCCCCCTGGCTGGGGTTCATGTGGTGGTTACAACCCCTGGTGTCCTGCAGCATCACACTAACTAAAACTCTCGTGGGGTGGATCAGATAAGGGACAGGAAGGAGGAGATGGGCTGGCTTATATGACATTCCTAGTGTTTGAAAGATGTGGGCGGCGGTGATTAGCTGACTGGTGTTACTGGCCCTCGGAACCCTGAAGGAAGAAAATTATCTACTCAGACCAGATACCTATCAACTCAGGCACAGTGGGAAAGGTAGAAGTCCTTTAGGGCAGCATTTAAATAGCCCCTTATCTCCCAAAGCTGGAAGGCAGGCACTAGATTTGGGTGTGAATGTGATAATTAGAATCATAGATAGCCTCCTATGTGAAAATTAGGGCCCTGGTGGTAGGTGGGACCCTGAGGTCTGGGATGAGGATGTGTGAGTGTTCACTCTGAGATCTCCTTGACTGCTCTGGGCTGGCAGAAGGTGGAAGAGCAGCCCCCTGTTGATGGGTGCATTAGCTTCTTCACGGTGCTGTACCGAATTGTCACAAACGGGGCGGCTTAAAACAACAGAAATGTATTCTCTCACCATTCCGGAGGCCAGAAGTCCAACATCAAGGTTTGATTCCTTCTCGGGAGCTCTGAGGGAGAAGCGGTTCCAAGCCTCTTTCCTGGTTTTTGGTGGTCACCGGCCATCCTCTGGTTCCATGGCTTCTAGATGCATCGCTCCATTCTTTGTTTCCATCCTCACATGGAGTTCTCCCTCTCTCTGTGTGTGTCTTCTCTTCTTATCTGGACACCATTCACATTGGATTAGGGCCCATCCTAATCCAGGATGAACTCAGCTTGATGACATCTGCAAAGACCCTCTGTCCAAAGAGGTCATACTCCCAGGTACTGAGGGATAGGGCTTCAGCATATTTTTGAGGGGACACAATCCTACCTGCAGTCTCTGGAGAGCATGAAAAAGGCTCACCTGAGATGGATGTTCTGCAAGATGGTGCTTGTCTTTCTCAAGCTCTGCCTCTCCTCATTGCTTCCAGACCAGTGACTGGGGTTACATGTCAGCATGGCCCAAGCCAGGGAAGGCTTGCTCTGTTGTGAGAAGCAAAGGATTATTCATGGAAGGAGCTGCAGGACAGGGTTCATATGTACCAGCAAAAACCAGTAGCTGGTTTGGCTCAGTGGATAGAGCGTTGGCTTGCAGACTAAAGGGTCCCAGGTTTGATTCTGGTCAAGGGCACATGCCCGGGTTGCGAGCTTGATCCCCAGTGGGGGGTGTGCAGGAGGCAGCCTATCAATGATTCTCTCTCATCATTGATGTTTCTATCTCTCTCTCCCTTTCCCTTCCTCTCTGAAATCAATAAAAATATATTAAAAGAAAAAAAACAACAGGAGACGGAGGGCGTTGATCTTGAATGTTGGCTCAGAGAAGACAGAACATAATAGACAATGTCTGACATGGGGCAGAATTTAATATATTGGCAAAGGCACGTCGAAGCCAGTCCTCCTATGTGGATGGCACAAGCTCCAGAGGCTTGGAAACAACCTTGGCGTCTAGTAAAAGAAATGGACATGCTGGCACTGCCTCGGCAGGTATTGAAGGAAGAGGTCAAAGGTCAGAAAGCTGGGTCTGTTAGAAGGAGAACCACAGTGTGGACACAAACCTGGTGATTAAAGAATAAGACACTCTGGGCAGAACTGATCAGAGACATTTGTCTTCCTTACGTTTCCCTATCATTCTCCTCGATGCGTTGTTGTGAAGGATTAGAATCAGCACCCACGGCAGATTGGAATGAGAGCTGCCTATCACTTAAAACTCTACGCATGGAAGTGGGAAAGCTGCGCTGCACGCCGCCATGTTGACAGGTGCATTAGCTTCCTCACGGTGCTGTACCAAAGTGTCACAAATGGGATCGCTTAAAACAATAGCAGTCCACATAGGATGACTGCTGGTGGCGTCGAGGCCACGGCACCGAGGCCTTTTCACTTTTTAGAGAGTTTGGAGTCAAGGGGAGTTTTGCAAAGCTCTTCCAGCCACCTCACCCCCTGAAATTTGAGGTGTCCTCTCTCCGCTGCCACCTTGAATCAGGAGAGATGTATGTATCCACCCGGGCACCTTGAGTTCCCAGCGGAGACCCGTGGGCAGGAGCCACCAGGCCAATCAAGTGTCCAGCCCTTTGGACTCACAGCCACAAAATCCTCTCCCTCACTCCACCACGATGCTGACGCCACTCTCCCCAAATCCACTTCCCACGCACACAGTTCCCAGCATTTTCAAATGTCTTTCAGCTTCTTCCGGGGCCCCAAGTTAAAAGCAGCTGCTTAGCTTTCACTCTCTACGTAGACACATTCATTAAAAACCCTCTTCTGACCTCTATGAAGTGAAGGGAGTCCTGCGCTGCAGGAATAAGCAAACCGGAAATCACACCCTTCCTCTCCACGGTGACAGAACCCTCAGTGGCAGCCCTGGAGGTAGTTGTTGTCGAAGCAAAAAGAAGCCCCCACGGGGAGAGGAAGGCGGGTGCTGCCTGGGACACGGCCGAGCCACCCAGCCTGGGAAATGCAGCGACAACTTAATTGTTTCAGCAACTGGTGGAGGTTTATGTTTTCTGAACAAGACCTTCAATTACCATAAAGACAGCACATACTGTGTTTCTTGTATCTGAGGCAACACACAGCAGTTAGGGGGTGGGGTCCATTGTGTGCAGATGCAAAGGAAGGATGGAACCTGAATTCCAAAGGACTCCACGGGAGCTCGGTGCATCGGATTGATCTTCCTTGTGGAAGTTGATCACTGCTTACCATGCGGCTTCTCTGTGCCATTAGGAGAATTTGAAGCAATGCTCTTGACCCTGAACCCTCATGCCCAGACCCTTGCTCTGCTTGCCACACTATTTTGGGCTCACCTCTGTGATGTCCCACATGAAGGCTGCTAACCAAAGCTCCGGGCAAGATGTCGCCTACAGAACTGACGTGACATGGAGGTGCACGAGCAGATGATGTAGCAGGCAGTGCTCCCGGAGACCCACTGCAACGGAAATCTTAGTGGTTTCTAAGCGGTGGGACTGTCACACCGGCCTTGGTAGCTCAACTAACATTTAGCACATAATTCTCCAATCAACGAAAATGTATGTTAAATGTCCCTCTGCTGCAGACCAAGATCAACAGTAATTAATATAAATGTGAGAAGTCTGGCAGGAGGCTGACCAGGACTCCTTTTGATATTCACAGGGTGAATATCTACATTTTATTACCTGCTGCTGACTCAATGGCCTTAAGCAAACTCCCCCAAGACCTGACAATCTTACTGTTTGCTAAACATTACCATTGATATGTCTGTTTGCATTCCTAAAGGCAATTGTGTATTCTAGCTAATAAAAACAGCTGGGAATGGAGCAACGGAGAGAGCCTGACCGTCATGGTTAGGCTGTCCTCTGGTTCCCCGGTAATTATAAAAATTAATATTCCGTCTTGTGTGTATCATTGGCGCGTCACCCTCCCTCCAAGTCTTTGAACCTGCAAAAGCCACGCTGGCCGTGGACTCTCTCATCCCTCGTTATTTAGAGTAGAATGAAGGAGGCCGAACACATTACTAACCTCCAAAGGGGCTCTGTTGAGCTGTGGATGGAGCCCCATTGGGCTGTTATGAGACAACCGGATGACAAAATGGAATGCTACCCGATTCTATGTGGATAGCAGCACATTCCAACTCAACGAATGTTTGTTATAAGTGTTCACAATCATGAATTCATTTAATGCTATACCACACCTGAGAGACGTGTCCCTCACTATCCCCCTTTTGCAAACGAGAAGCCGAGGCAGGTGGCGGAAGAGCACATCAGAAGCCAGGAAAACAGTAAGCAGAGAAGCCGGGGCTGGAGCCCCAGCCGCCAGCTCATGGCCGCCTTCTCCCGGGTAACAGCCTTCCCTTTGGCTGCTTTGCCTGAGATGACTTGCTCGTGTTGTCGTGGTACTGAGCTCAAGACACCCAGGCCGTGGGAGTACCGCCTGTGTGTTAGTCATTCTTTTGCACAACCTTAGGTGGCACTGTTTGGGCTGGCTGTCTGCTCACCATGGGAACCAGAGTGACGGCGTGAGATGGTTCAGTACGTGTCACTTCCAATACCCGATACGGCTGCCGGTGTATGTTCGGTCAGAGTGGGGACGGCCAACGTCCTCTTTGTATAGATCTCCTCATTGCCAAGTTGAACCGTCAACTAGGAACTCTGCAGCTCGGTTCCTGCTGTCGAATGGGAAGAGGCTGACGTCATGAGGGGTACAGTGTGAGGTAAGACAGGCACGTGAGGCAGATGAAAACGTCTCCTTGGCTGGAATGGAGAAAACAGCGAGATCGGACGAGGGAGCTAATACAATTCCAGGTTTTAGGGCTTTGGGGATTACAGTTTAATGCACTTCCTCCCGCTCCAGTTCCAAACTGAGTGAAGGATGGAAGTGTGGGGAAGGTGGAGCTGAGCCACCCTTGCAGTGGACAGGTGTCGTCACGAGTGGCCAGACGGAGGGCACAGCTGGCCTCCTCTGCACGCAGGCTCCGTTCTTGTTCCTTGGAGAGCAGCCCTGAGGCTCCTCTCTGTAGCCAGGCCGGCTCTCAGCGAGGACCCAGAAGGAGGTGCGTGGAGCCTCCCAGTTCATTTCCCCAAACTCACCGGTCACAGATTCCCTCCTTCTCCGGGGTCTGGGGAGGGGAGAGGAGCAGGGTGATGTTCTCAGTGGGCACAGGAGGCGAGGCGTGGGCAACAGGAGGCGATCTTTGCAAAGGCCAAGTTTGCATATATGGGAACACACACCGTCTCATAAGGAGATGATTGCAGACATAATGAGGCGATAGCACCCCAAAACATGGCCGAGGAGCAAACACTGCAGGGCTGGCAGGCACACAGGCCTTTCAATGCCCCTCCCTCGGCATCACATGAAACGGAGCAGGGGACAGGCCGGGGCAGCCAGGCAGGGGTGGCCCAGGACCTGGGAGGGGCCCCCACAGCCATCCCGCCTGGTCCTGAGACCCTGGTACATGGAACTTTCCAGCAAAGGCACCTGGCATTTTAGGTCCGGAAGGACATCCACACCCAGTTATGTTGAATAATAAATAATAATACACATTTGTCTCAATTAATATTTTCATTCACCATAATTCTGATTAATGACAATAAATATTTGTTGGGTTTACAAAACAATTTTCCTTATGTGATCCCATTGGATCCTCTCACTGACCTAGGACATATTTATCACCATTTCACAGGGTGGGGGAAAAGAATTGAGGTTCAGGGAAATTAAACAATCCCAAACCATGGAAATCAGTGAATAAGGAAACAAAGGATGGAATTCAGGTTTCCTGATTCCAAACTCTGTCTTCTTTTGATGAAAACCATCCTCTCCCTTACCATGACGATTTGAAGTAAACTGGCATTTAAGCCATGTTCCATTTCTAAGGACAGATGGTGGCTACTTTTTTGAGCACATACTCTGCCAGGCATGGTGCTTCCTGCTTACCTGAATTATTTCATCTCGTCCCCTCCCCACTCCCCACACATCCTATGAGTTGTGCACCGTCATCATTCCATCTTACAGATGAGGAGGAGGTGGGTCGCTTGACCAGGTCACATGGCCTGTGAACGGCAGAGCAGGGGTTTGCACCTCAGCCTCGGACGCTGACGCTGAAGCTCTGAACCAGGCATTATGTTGCCTCCCTGAGATCTGGTTTAATCTCATGACATTGAGAGTCGCCTCTGAAGCCAGTAAGTGAGACACGGAGGGCGGAGCCCCATAGGTGCCTGGAAAACACAGTAATGGATCCTTAAAGAGCCGGAGGCCGGTCAGGGCGCCCTCCTGCACAGTAACCCGATCTGCTGATGTGGGAGAGGATGAGCTGTGCTGTCCTGGGCGAAGCCCAAGGGCTGGGAAAGGCTCTGGCTTTGACTGCTGGGCCTTTTAAAGGCAATTAGAAGACAGAAAGGCTGCTCAGGAAACTGTAAACTCATGAGCTGATCTTGAAATATCCAAGGACCAGTGGCCGTGCCTGAAAGTAGACAACGTAATTCAACACCTCCGATGAGTTCATTTTTATTACCCAGTTGTAGCGCCGGAGAAAAATGACACTTGGTATTTTTTTTTTAGGGTTTAAAAACTTAAAGTATTGTCTTGCATTCTCTCTTGTATTTGTGTGATTTTTAAAAAATGAAGTTGCTTCTTTTCCTCTAAATGTCGCTTCCTTATTATGACAACAAAGAGGCCCAGCAGGAAGGCATTTCCTTGCTGTCTCTTAGCAATGACCCTCGTTCTGGGAAGATTTCTGAGGAGCCTCGATCCCAGGGCACCTGCGGGAAAACATACGATTTTCTGTTTTGTTCACCAACTTGGAAACGCTGAGAAAGTGCTAGTCCCACACCAGTGGGTCATGACGCACCTGTTTGCTCACACTGGTGTTACGGTTTGGAGTGTCGAAGAAGTGGGAGAGGCACTGAGCTTTAGGCAATTATGAAATACCAATTCCTGTATGCAGGGTGACTGTACGATCGATTGTGCCGGCCAGGATGCTTTTGAGAGTAAAGAGGGCACCGTGCCCAGTTATATCAGGACAACAGCCTAGATTGCAATGGTCCCAGGCAAATGGGACAGATGGTCACCCAGCTTTCCTGAGTCATGCTTTGCAAGGAAGGTTCTATAAGCCAAATGCCATGTGTTGTCAATTTTACACCCTTCCCCACTGACTCTGTGTTTTGTTTGATCAGATGGGCCATGCAGTTACCTAGGGATCCTGTGGATATGGACGTGACATTCCCTGTTTTACTCCTTTGACACCCTTGCCAGGCTGCCCTGGGCAGCTTACTTCTGTGACCCGCAGTGCTGAGGAGCCCTTGTTCCCCTGAGCATGCTGCCTGGAGAGCCAGGGCCAGGGGCAGCGGCTGGGCACCGGCTCAGGGAAGTCGGGAGTCACAGGCTCAACCTTTGATACTGCTCCTTCCCAGTGTATGGACGTAGAGAATTTACTGTTTTCTTTTTTTATGTTTTTACTAGAGGCCCGATGCATGAAATTCATGCAAGGGGCTCAGCCCTCACAGCCCCGGCTTTGTCTGGAAGGTCGTTCGGCTGTCTGGTCTAATTAGCATATTATGCTTCTATTATTATAGATTGATTTTAGAGAGAGAGGAAGGGAAAGGGAGAAAGATAGAAACATCTCTGAGAGAGAAACATCATCAATTGGCTGCCTCCTCTGCGCCCCCTACTGGGGATTGAGCCTGCAACCCAGGCACGTGCCCTGCTGGGGAATTGTGACATCTTGGTGCATGGGATGATGCTCAATCCACTGAGCCACACCGGCCAGACGAGGATTTGCTTTTCTTGTCTGAACCTCAGTTTTCCCCTCTGTGGAATGGGAATCATGACAATACCTATTCAATCCATCCTCTGGGTTTGTTGTGAGGACCAGGAAGCAGAAGCACACGGCCACCCGGGCAGCACTGTACACGGGGTGGTTATTAGTTTAGTGTTGCTTTCACTGTTCATGAGCTGAGGAGCGTCAGGCAGGCTATTTCACCCCCCTGAGCCCCCCTTTTCCTTGTCTGTGGAAAGAGGAGCATTAGATCTGCTTCTCCACAGGATAAGTACAGAGAGTGCCTACTCTAAAGACACATGAATTAGCTCCTCTTTACACGGCACTGTGTCTGGAACTGTGTAACTGAGCAATACATGGACTCTTTGTCCGCATCGCAATCCCGGGGAGGAGAGCTTGGTGTCTTAAACGCCCATGTTAGGGAAAGGCCCTCGTCAGCTGTGGGGACCCCTCCAGAGGCTCCCAGGCAGGAGTGTGGGTGACGGGGGTGACAGGCGTGACAGGAGGATTCGGGGGACAGGCGCAGAGTGGCAGACTGCGAGCCCGCCAAGGAGCAGCACAGGGAGCGCCTTCCCTCCCGCTGCTAAAAATACCGCTGGGAAAGTCATGTCTCTGGTCCAATTTTAGAAATCAGAGACAGAGCCTCCATATTCATGTCTGGATCCCGGGCAGCCTTCTGGTTTGAGTTTTACATTTCAAGAGAGATTTTTCTGGGGAGGGCTAAAGTGATCTGCACGGAGTTTCAGAACAAAACCTGGAGAATACCGTTGAGGAGCTAAGCTGTTGGGCATTCTGTATGTGATTAGCAGCAGTTTTTAGAAACGGTTTCTCAGAGGCCTTCGAGGTGTCTAGGGACAAAGTCCTTTCAGCTGTGCGCCTGTTTATGTTCGTCACTATGTCATTTGTTTTTACTTAAATAGATTTAAGAAAAAAGGATAGTCTCCTTTTCTCTTCCTTTTCTTAATTTCCCTGCCCTTCTTTTCCCCTCTTCCTTCCTTCTATGCCTTTCCTTCCCGCCCTCCGTGACTGTTTCCCACTGAGATGGAAACCCCCGTGTCTGTGTGTCTGTCTCTGATGGAGTCTGTCTGTCTCTTTGCTCACTGGCTTTCTTTCACCAAACATTTACCGAGTGGCTCACTCTGGGCCCTGGGAGGGAGCTGGGGAAACACGCACAGCAGCACGTGACTCTCCCTCTCCGGGTGTCGCAATGGAGTGGGAAAGACATTGAGTTCAAAACCGGAACAGCAAGGGAGGCATCGAGTGCAGAACCAGGTCACCTTACCAAATACCAACTTGCCCAAATCATTAAAAAAATATATTTTTATTGATTTAAGAGAGGAAGAAAGAGGGAGAGAGATAGAAACATCAGTGATGAGAGAGAATTATTGATCAGCTGCCTCCTGCACACCCCCTACTGGGGATCAAGCCCCCAAAACCAGGCATGTGCCCTGATCATAAATCCAACCCGTGACCTCCTGGTTTAACCACTGAGCCACACCGGCCCAGCCTGCCCAAATCATTTTACCAAAAGACCGAAGTGCTGAAAGGCCAACTCACTGAAATCAATCTGCCCTAGGCTCAGAGCTGATGAGTGCTGCTGGTCAGAAATAATTCACCCGACGGTCCCACAGGAACGAGCTTGGTACTGGGAGAGGGGCCATGTTTAAGTTCTGGCTCAGTGACAGAGCTATGGTTGCGAGTCCCCTGGATTCTGGCCAGGGGAGAGCATTTTACACATGAAGTCGCAGTAATCAGAGGTGTGGTTCGCTTACATGACAGCGGAGACTTTCATCTCACTCCTGACATATCCATCACGGTTCCCGCAGGAAGCAGATGGCACCTGCAAGCTTGGAGATGTGAAGGTAGTTTAGTAGAGGGACATTGTTCAAGGCCTGGGTGGGATTTGGGAAACGAGGTATAGCGCAGTGCCCTGGGATTAGTAAGAGCAGGGAGCCATGGTCTCTGGAAGCTGGGCTAGGGCCACCCAGCGGGAGGAGGGGTCTGTGGTGGTCACGTCTTATCTCTCACAGGTGCGTCTCACTGGCCAAACCCACCTGTAAACTGAGTAAAAGGATACCGAGGCACACAGCAGGGACCGAGTGGCTCTAGGGCAGCGGTTCTCAACCTGTGGGTCGCGACCTCTTTGGCAGTCAAACGACCCTTTCACAGGGGTCGCCTAAGACCATCCTGCATATCAGATATTTACATTGTGATTCATAACAGTAGCAACATTACAGTTATGAAGTAGCAACGAAAATAATTTTATGGTTGGGTCACAACATGAGGAACTGTATTTACAGGGCCAGAAGGTTGAGAACCACTGCTCTAGGGGGCATTTGTCATGCTAGGTGACAATTCAATAATATGGCACCAAATGACCATTTCGTTCAGTCATGGGAGCACGTTTGTCATTTCAGACTTAAAGCTCAGTACCAAAAGTTCCTTCACGGCACCAAATTATTAATAAGGAGTTGACATGTGAACAGGGAGCCTGATGAAATTATTTTTAGTGAGAGACGTTCTCAGCAGCTGGCTCTGCAGGTGGCGCAGCACACAGTTCTGGAGGAGGTCTCGGTGCAGAAAAGAGTCATTGGAGCCCAACTCTCTCGCACACAAGGCCTTTTACAAGGGCTGGACCTGCGCTTTCATTTCTGCTCGCTCTCCTCTTCCCACCAAGAAGCATCTTAGCTTTGTCTGTCTCCACTGTTCCTCACCGGGTGCTTTCTGTCCCTTGCTGCTGGTTGAACCTCGCCCTCAGGAACAGTTCATGGCTCTCCTGCTCATCAAGCACGGGTGGCTCCTCCTGTCCTCTGGTGGGAATCCAGACTCCTTGATGGAGAATGTAAGGTCCCCTAAGGCTCCTCGAAGAATTCAAGTCCCATAAAACCCCTTTCCAACCCCATCTCCCACGATTTCCCTTCATACACGCCTAGTTTGGGCCCTGACCCAACCACCTCTATGCTCTGCTGGCTTGAAATGGCCCCTGCTTGTTGCCAGGTAGAAGAAAATGCCACTTCCGAGTCTCACAGCACTTTCCTCTTGCCCCTCTCCTGTGGCGATGAGCACATCTTATGTTGTCTTATAGTTCATGAGGAATGTGTTTGCATCTCCTCCACCGGACAGCAGACTGAGTGAGTCTTACACCTGCGTTTGCCATCTTTGCATCTGCCTCGTTCCTGTCTTGGGCAGTGTAGCTCCTGAATACATATTTTATTTTATTTTTTTAAAATATATTTTATTGATTTTTTACAGAGAGGAAGGGAGAGAGATAGAGAGTTAGAAACATCGATGAGAGAGAAACATCGATCAGCTGCCTCCTGCACATCTCCTATTGGGGATGTGCTCGCAACCCAGGTACATGCCCTTGACCGGAATCGAACCTGGGACCTTTCAGTCTGCAGGCCGACGCTCTATCCATTGAGCCAAACCGGTTTCGGCTGAATACATATTTTAAATTGATTAATTCTGGTGAGTTCAGCTGGAATATCAGACCAAATTAGGTTCCCTGACCCAACTCTGTATTGGAGTTATATCTGGGCTTGATGTTGAACATAGTTTATTCTTCAGATCTTTTGTAAATCAGGCCAAATATGGGACCAGCCTTTAGCTTTTAGGACCTGAACAATTACACACTCAATTCTAATGTGTGTGTGTGTGTGTGTGTGGTGGGGTGGGATCGGGGGGAGGTGAGGGTGGGGGTGTTCCTCACATAGCTAAGCAAGTCTTGGACACCAGCTGGGTGTTCTACAATTAAACTCAGTTCTGACTGTCTGCATGGAGATAGCATCAGATCCCACAGGTTAAAGGCTCAGTCCCCAAACAGACTGCCCCCTTCAGACAATGATCACAAGTCTAGGTTGTCACCTGTGCTTCTAACCCACAGGCTATAGATCAGAGGTTCTCACCATCCCTTCCTCGGGCTCAATTAATTTGCTAGTGTGGCTCACAGAACTCAGAAACATTTCACTCCATCACTGGTTCATTATAAAAAGATATAACTCAGGAGCAGCCAGATGGAAGAGATGCATAGGGCAAGATATGGAAAAAAGGTGGGGAGCTTCCATGCGCCCTCTGAGTGCTCAGATCTCCTGGAATCTCGACCTGTTTACCAGAAGCTCTCAAAACACAGCCCTTTTCGGTTTCTACCCAGGCTTTAAAGCACAGGCATGATTGATTAAATCATAGGCCTTCACTGTTTGAACTCAGTCACTCAGACTTCAGCCCCTCTGCCCTTCACAGAGGTCAGTGGGGCAGGATTAAAAGTTTCAACCCTGTAATTACAAGGTTGACTTTACCATCAACCAGCCCCCATCCTTAAGGACTTTCTAAAAGTCATGTCATTCATACAACAAAACACAAATTCTGAGGGTTTTAGGAGTTCTGTGCCAGAAAATAGGATGAAGACTAATTATAAATTTCTTATTGTAAATCACAATATCACAGACATCCTTGAAAGGACTGGACGCCCTCAGGTTTTTCTGGTCCAAGCCCAATCAGAAGGGAGCATCCGTGACTTGGGGATCCGTCTGGGTTCTACATGTTCAGCATGTCCTTTCTGAGAGCGATGCCTGTTGTGTACGTGACAACGTGTCTGTGCATTTCCTTTATGTTACTTTGCTACCCTGTTAGACCAAAGAGGCCGGAGGGAGGAGGTGAGTAGCCCAAAGGAGTAAATGGTCAATTAGAACTCAGATGAAATGGGAAGGGATGGGAGACAAGTGCCAAACAGCAAGAACCAAGCGATTATCTCCAAGTGGGAGCTAGGGTCACCCTCTCTGATGTGACAGATGATTCATGACCAATTTGCTGAAGCTTCTGGGTGCTGGGCTCAGGCCCTGCTCACCTCTCCATTACTTGGTCTTCTCCTCCACCTTTCCATGTCCTGCTGGTTCAGCCAATGATCAGATACTTATGGAACAAAATACGGGACCAGGTATTTTAGGGAAATAAAAAGTGTGAGTTACAGGCTCCGCCCTTTTTGGAGTTTGTAATCTAATTGGGAGAGAGGCATGTTTCAGGTTGAAATAGGCTTGGGAAATGTCAATACTATAAAACAACATGGAGCACGTGACCTAGCCATAAGGGGAACCTAACTACAGAATATTGGTGGTTCTGAGGATTAAATTCACAGGCACAAAGAAGCACGATAAACATTGATTTAAGCCACTCCTCTTTAAGATATGAGCCAGTTCCCAGAAGTTTTTGTGTTACTCTGAATTACTCAATAAATGAAAATCATACTGCAAGTCAAAAAGTTGACTGTGGTGTCCAATCATAGTCTGATCTCTCTAGCCATCTGGCTTATTTAGGACCTCTTTTCTAGGGCTCCATAAAATCGTTTTAACAAAACCTAAAGGGTAAGAAATAGTGGCTCACTGGAGAGGTTCAAAGTTGTCTTATTTGGGTGAAAGTCTGAGTGAGATAAAAAATATTGAAAATATTTCAGTGTCCATATAGCACATTACACCCAGAGCACGAATGTGTTTCTGGCCAGAAAGGGATGCACCAATGACTGAATGGCCATCGCCATCTGGTGCGAAGGCCATCCACCAAGATACTAATTCTCCGGCAAGAATGTCCAATGTGTCTTTGCTTACTGAAGTTAGAAAGGCTCTTTGAATTTAAAATGATTGGTACTTATGAAGGCATCACAAAATGGAGAAAAAGTGTTCATGCACGCATCTTAGTCAACAAGCCAGGAAGCAGCCGCCGCAGCCCCAGTGCTGAGCTGGGAAGCACTCAGGGTTTGCCGTGTGACTCTGGCTAGTTCGCCTTCTCTGGATCTCAAATCACTCTCTTTGAAATAATTACACCAATTTTATCTACCTCATCAGAACACCGAGTTCCAAGAGGAGTTGAGACAAAGGAATTAGTGGGTCCAATTCCAACATATTTGAAAGGGACCATCAATGTTTAACGGCGGGAAGGGCTACACAGACGTGTGATTTTCAGGAGCTGCAGGTCCCCGTGTGAATGGATGGTCTAGCTCTACAGTTTCGTTGTGCTGCACATTTTTTGTCTGTTTCCCACGGTGGGATTTAGAACCTGACCATCCCTTGCTCCATTCCCCACTGACTTCACGTTCCTTGCCTTCATCCCTGGCTCTTCCTCTTCCTCCCACCTCTAGGTGAGTGATCCCAGGAAGAAGGAATCCCCTAGTTCAGTGGTTCTCAACCTTCCTAATGCCGTGACCCTTTAATACAGTTCCTCATGTTGTGGTGACCCCCAACCATAAAATTATTTTCGTTGCTACTTCATAACTGTAATTTTGCTACTGTTATGAATTGTAATGTAAATATCTGATATGCAGGATGCATTTTCATTGTTACAAATTGAACATAATTAAAGCATAGTGATTAATCACAAAAACAATATGTAATTATATATCTGTTTTCCGATGGTCTTAGGCGACCCCTGTGAAAGGGTCGTTCGACCCCCAGGTTGGCGACCCCCAGGTTGAGAACCGCTGCCCTAGTTACTTGTCCTGGGTATCAACCGCCGTGAGCCTCGCAGTTGTCCTAGCTCTGTGGGCTCCTCCTGGGACTTCCGGGTGAACCCTGTCTTGCCTTGTTCCTTGGGGAGCCTTACCCTGGTAGCCGCACCAGCCTAGACCCCCTTTGGTGCAGTTGGGAAAATGCAGTAATTCAGAGGCAGTTTTTACTTAAAAATAATCAAGAGGAAAGATGAAAAAAGAATAGTTGACTTTGTATATTCTAAGTGTTGATCCTGACTTAGAATATTTGCTTTGTTGGCACAACCCCATTTTCCTCTGTGCAGCCTGGCCTGGGGCGGATGCTAGTCCCAGCTTCCTGACTTTTGGTCCCTTATGGCTTCCTAGTGACTCCACTGCTGGGTCCAGGGAGATCGAGCAATTGTTGAGCTTGTGTTTTTAAAAAAAATATTTTTATTGATTGCAGAGGGGAAGGGAGAGGGAAGAGAGAGATAGAAACATCAGTGATGAGAGAGAATCCCAGATCGGCTGCCTCCTGCACACCCCCAACTGGGGATCGAGCCTGCAATCCAGGCTTGTGCCCTTGACCGGAATCAAACCCGGGACCCCTCAGTCCGCAGACCGACACTCTATCCACTGAGCCAAACCGGCTAGGGCTGAGCTTGTTGTATTGATTTAGTCCCTCAGCTTGACTCTGGTCTGTGGTTCTCAGGAGCTCCACATGTTCTCTTATTCAAAGCAAACAACACCCACCACTTTTCCTGATCACCTTCTTTACTCCTGGCACTGTTCTGCATGGCATGGGACGTGGCAGAGAAAAGCACAGTAATTGCTAGAGTAGCTCACAGCTTAGTGAGACAGAGGGACACCTCCCAGAAATGGCAAAAGAGTGGGACAAATGCTTTATCAGACATTTGTCTTTTTTGGGGGGAGGAGGGGGGTGTCTAATATCCAGACCTCCTTTCTGTTCCTGAGGAGCTGCACAGGTGGCATCGTCACGCGGGGCAGGGCCTTCCTTCACGTGCCCGGCAGAGGAGAGGCAGGTCTGTGGCCCTGCTCAGCCCGTCTAATCCCAAGGGAAAGAGAGGAAGATGCAGGGACTGTTGAGAAATGCTTTTAAGGTGGTAGCCTTGGCCCTGCGTTCAGAGACTGCACTTTGTTACAGCCCATTTCCCAATGTTCTCCCGCCTTCCGGGCTCTCAGTCTCCCCCTATATACATTTATCGTCTCCGTAGGTTACTCAGGGGTTTTGCCCCCCTTGAAATCAGTTGACCCAGAATGAACGATGAGGTGTGTGACGCCAACCCCAGATCCTCAGCGAGAGGAGAGGAGTAGGGCATTAGGGTTATTCATGGGCTTTGGACGACCCCTTGGTATGCAGTGTCAAATAATGAAATTATTGTCCAGTGCCACCTGTCATGAGGCAGTCGCTGAAGGGCAGGTTGGGGGCCACATTACTGCTGACACAGAACAGAATGAAGATCTGGGAACTCAAGAGTCACAGGCGAAGGGTGTCCTCTAACAGCACCAGGAAGCCTGAAGAAAGAGCAATGAACCCTAATATGTAAATCCTCAGCCGAAGGCAAAGATGAGGCCCTGGCACTGCACTTGACCTCACTAAAGAATTCTCTTGCCACCTGACGCTGAATGGTTCAGGCAGCCCCAAACCAAATTCAAAGTGTAGGTCAGTTGCCAAATTACATTAGTCCAAGCTACAGCTTTGTAATTCTAAATTTAGGTTAATTTGAAGATTAGTTTTCTATCATTGATGAAATATAGATCCCCTCGTATGTATAAATAAGCTAAACTTTGAATGGTTTTTAATAAATCCACGATAATTACAAAAAAAGCTACAGTTTTATTAATCTCTTACACAATGGATTTCAAATATATTTTTTACTTCAGTCCCTAGAAAAACTATGTTTTAGTTTGATCCAGCGCGCACACACACACACACACACACACTCTGATACAACTGGATAAAGGTGTGATGAAACAATATTTATCTTTATTATAAGCAAAATGTTCTGCTATTTTTATCCTCTTCTATTTAAAAAGACTCTGCTTACAGTGAACCAAATTGGAAAACACTGAGCTATGGGAAGAATTCGAATGAGGATGTGTGGGAAGATCTGAAGGACCCAGAGAGGTAGTTGGACTCCCCGACCCTCCAGTGAGCCCTCCTTGCAGCCGGAGCAGCCCAGCAGCACCCTGTGTCGTGGGGTGGGGGACGTTCCCTCGCTAGAAGGCCCTGTAACTCCCTCCTGATGTGAAGCCAGTTCTTCTGCGTTATTAGCCATTCACCACCTGACCCCCTCAACCCACGATCCTGTCTCTAAGTCTCTAACCAGAGTCAGATCCCAGCATGCCCCAGGAGGCTGACAATACACTTACGCCAGGAAGGGGAGGCTTCCATCACAAAGAATCATAGGACTTTGTTACTTTCTAGCAGCAAAATCCTGTGGGATATTTGTGGAAATGAGTTCTGTGCAATAGTTTCAGCAGCCAAGAATCATTCCAATTTTTAGCTTGATTAGTTAACAAAAAAAGAAAACCAGAACAAAAACAAAACTGAATTCAGTAGCAGCTCACATCAAATGAAGCTGATGTGCTAAACATCTTTTGTAAGCAGGTAGAGAGGGAATTCCAAGAGCCAGGCATCTTGCAGGGACCTGATCATGCGTCGTGTGTCAACCACCAGGGCCCACCCTTGGCAATACCTTGGAAAATACACTGGTGAGGGGGACCCTGGATTTTTGGGAAGCTCTTTAGCTACTGTTCTCTGAAGGTGAGGATTGCTTATGGAGATGTCCTTGATTTCAGTGCGGAGATGAGGGGCTTGGATGCAAACTGGGCATGCCTTCCATGCTAATCAGCACTGTGGTCCCTTCCGAATGGAAGACTAATGCTGCCCTTTGCCCCCTACCACTGAGAGAGACAACAGGATATTTACTGATACTCCCTCCATGTGCCAATCACCGAATCCTCAACACTCTGAGGTCACCACTCTCACGACCTCCATTTTACAGGTGACCAAAGTGAATCACAGAGGTTCAGATCTCCTGGCTACTGAGCTGTGGAGTGAGGGTTCTGTCCCCGTGCAGTTTGGTTCCAAAGTCAAGGCCCAAAGCTTGATTCTGGAGGCAACCTATGCCCAGAGGTGCATCTGCTATGAATCGACTGAAACTTACGCTTCAGGGACCCTCTTCTGCACGAGTCCCTTCCCAGGTCCTGGGAGAACCCTAGGAATGGACTCCCATGGTCACGTGTTGCTATAAAATTTGCAAAATAAGATATTTTGGTTGCAATTTGTTAGGACTGCGTTCGTTCTACTGTGACTTCTGGAACTCACATCCCCTGATGTCAGGGGGTGTCGGAAGGGCTGTGGACATTTTGGGGATCGGGCTAAGGTGAAGTTGAGTTGGGGATTCATGTAGTTTAGTTTGGTGGGATGTAACTCTGTGGTTTATAGTCACTCGGCTGACCTACCTAGTGTCGTGGAACTGACACCAGTGTTCTGGTTTTTAGCTGCAGGGCCAGACGTTCTATCCACCTGTGAAGGTGCACGGTGGAGCCCCATACAGGAAGTAAGTGGGAGATGGAGGGTAACTAGGTCTGAGGTGGAACCAGAGCTCAATAAGGAGCCAAAAGCTATGGGAAAATTCTTCCAGTCATCAGATGCATATAATTAGAAGGAGAAGATTCAGTTGTCATAGATGTGTCATGCTGTTGTGTCGGCTCTGACTCCTGGCAGCTCTATGAATGAGTGACATCCACAAGGTCTTGTCCTCAACAGCCCTGCTCAGCTCCTGTAGACTCTTTTATATGCCTGCGGCTTCTTTTGTGGAGTCCATCCAACTCATCTTTGGTCTTTTATAGATGCTTGGTCAAAAATAAAAGTTCTGCCCTAACTGGTTTGGCTCAGTGGATAGAGCGTCAGTCTGCGGACTGAAGGGTCCCAGGTTCGATTCCGGTTGGGGGCATGTACCTTGGTTGCAGGCACATCCCCAGTAGGAGGTGTGCAAGAGGCAGCTGATCGATGTTTCTCTCATTGATGTTTCTAACTCTATCCCTCTCCCTTCCTCTCTGTAAAAAATCAATAAAATATATTTAAAAAAAATAAAAGTTCTCCCTGTTAGGCATACACTTGCTATTATGCAACATATAATTACATGTGCACCATCAACCTTTTTCTTTTGGGTTGCAGGTTCAAACCAGAGTTGATCAGAATCCCTGTGCTGGAAGGGTATAACCTGGGAAGTCTGTGTGTGAAGACATGTATTTAGTGGAGAATTGTCTGCTGAGACATGTAGATGGAGAGGGTATATCTAGCAGCCCCCAACCCCCATGGTCAAGGGTTGCTCTTTGAGCTGTAACTTCCTCAAACATTCCAGGGCTTGGTGTGTGGCAGATTGTTGAACAATTTCCTGCAGCAGATCCAGTCCAGGCAGAGAAGGCCCGACAGAAAACCAGTGCGACACAGTGGCTGTGCTTCCAGATCCCTCCTGACAGCAGCAGCTGGGAGCCAGGTGGGCCGACAGGTAGGGAATCCACAAGGTGTCCCATATGCTTGTCTTTGAGTGTCATCACTTTAAAGATTATATAGGATCAATCCCTGCACAGGAAAGTTGAAATACCCTGAAACCTCACAGTTCACATTGGAAAGAAACTTGATGACACTTTTTAAAAATTTCACCAATCCTAAAAATAAACGGAAAACAACTTTTCTAAACTTTCAATAAAAAAAAAATTAACCAACCATGCCAGAGAAAATAATAAATGATCTTTCTTTTTTTTTTGTACAGAAAATATTTGTCATATAAGAGTATGTAGCCAAAACCTTTGGAAAAAAATTGGGAGATGTGTCAGACATCTGTTGTGAGTGGTATTTATCAGCTTTCTTAAAAATCGCAAATTGTTTGGAGTTTATACCTAATATTAGTCATTGGTACTATTTTTTGTGAAGTGGCTCCGTCCAAGTTTTCCAAGACCAGCTCTAAACTCTGGATGTGCCTCTGCGTGTGCCACACTGGGGAGTCGGAAGGGCTGCGGGCTTTGTGTGGGACCAGGACGGGAGCTCTGGCCCATCCAGGTGGGAGCACAAACCACTGGACAGCATAGCAGCGCTCCCCGCTCAGCATGCGTTCTTAAGGGAAATCGTGCCCCTGATGAATTAAGAATTTCCACCACTACACCTGAGATTCTACCAACTGCGCAGAATTGATCTTTTGTAAACCAGGCGAGAATCTTCCCAGCATTTCCAATGTTATTATTTTTTTTGAGTAAATGAGCTCAAAGCCTCCCCAAATGGCTTATGAAGTCAGTCAGCTGTTTGTTCTGTGTGTGTGGGTGTGTGCACATCTGTGTATACACACACACAGATTTCCATACGTAAACTCATCAGCCTTTGCTTTCCTGTGTGTGTGAATATACCTTTTTAAAAAAATTAATTTTTTTTCTAAATATATTTTTATTGATTCCAGCGATGAAGGGAGAGGGAGAGATAGAAACATCAATGATGAGAGAGAATCATTGATCGGCTGCCTCCTGCACGCCCCCACTGGGGATCGAGCCCGAAACCCGGGTATGTACCATTGATCAGAATCGAACCCGGGAACCCCCAGTCTGAGGCTGATGCTCTATCCACTGAGCCAAACTGGCCAGGGCAAAATTACATTTGTTTTATTTATTTTAAAGAAAGAAGAAGGGAGGGAGGGAGGGAGGGAGAGAGAGAGAGAGAGAGAGAGAGAGAGAAACATTGATTTGTTGTTCGTTGGTTGATTCTTGTATGTGCCCTGACTGGGGATTGAATCCACAACCTTGACATATCTGGAAGATGCTCTGACCAACTGAACTACTGGGTCAGGGCCCAAATGTATCTTTTTAAAAATTCGCACCCAAAGATATATATATTAAGAATTGATTTTTAGAGAGAGAGGAAGGGAGAGAGAGTGAAACATCGGTTGTCTCCTGAATGTGTCCTGACCAGGAATTGAACCCTTAACCTTTTGGTATACAGGACAATGCTCCAACCAACTGAGCCACCTGGCTGGGGCCTGAATATTTCTTTTAGTTCGAGTGCACCTTTCTAAGGAGAGTCTCTTAACAGAGTGTAAGGTGCATAGTCAGCTCCCAACCAATAACTTTGTAAGTGACAATTTGCTGAACCAAATGTAGGCATTAATTCTCAGATTCCCTCAGATTCAGAAGGCAGCTTTTTTTTTTATTTTCCTCGTTGATGAGTTTCTTCCTAGCTTAGTTTGATTTTAATTTGTTGGGACTTTATTTCACAGGAAAAGGTATCTCACAGTGAAGAATTATGAAAACATGGTCAAATGGTTGCAATTCTCTTCAATTTCATCCACTTTTAACAAATGATTAACTGGGGAGCTTGTCAGACAGCTAACCACACTCACCTATGCAATGCCTCCTTTCTTGCACTTGTGCGGATTGAAATGCCACCTTTGAAATCAGCATGGGGTATCATTTTCTAAAGGGCCCGTGTCTTCACTACGAGGGGATTGAAATACCTCTTGACTACAACATGAATAGAATGAAATGTATGTGGTTCAATTCATAAATGCGTTTTTGATATTGCTTAATGTGTTTCATGTTCCAAGGCATTTCTTCTCTGGAGGCGTAACCGATGTGAATTGGTAATCACCGGAAAGCTCTTAAAGTCTAGCTACCTTCTACCCCAGGTGGCTCGGTTGTGTGGAGTATTGTCCGGTATACCAAAGAATTTCTGGTTTGATTTCTGGTCGGGGCACATACTTAGGTTTCGGGTTCAATCCCTGATCCCCAGTCAGGGTGTGTAAGGGAGGCACCAAATCAATGCTTGTTCTCTCTCTCTCTCTCTCTCTCTCTCTCTCTCTCTCTCTCTCTCCCTTCTTCTCGCTCTAAAACTTCAATTAAAAAAGTCTATCTAGTTTCTTAACCGATTTCAGAAATAAAAGGAATGGATTTAGGGGCTCTTTTGAAGGGTCTCCGTGATAACTGGGACTTTGTTATCGAGATTGTGTAGGTACCACCTTTATTTAACCACGTTACCTCTCTGGTGTAGATCAGGGGTTGGCAATTCTTTTCCATAAAGGGCTAATAGTGAGCCTTTGAGGCTTTTCAGGTCACCTGTGGTCTCTGCTCCTTTTCCTCTCCCCCTCTCTTCCACATTCCCTTCCCTGCCCCCACCTCCCTTTGTTCTTTCCGTTAAAAATGTACAAACACTTTTAGCACCAGGGCTGTGCAACAACAGTCTGCAGAACGAATGTGACCGCTGATGTAGGTCATTGTATTAGTCAGGGTAGGTTAGGCTATGCTACAGTAACAACTCTAAAACTTGGGAATGGCAGTGGCTTACCACATTTAATATTATTTCACGTTTGCCCACTCAGATGGCCCTGCTCCGTGCTGTAGCCCTTCCACCTGCATCAGGATGGGGCTGGCACTGGGGTGGGGCGAGAGGCCCTAGGGCACAACATTTAAGGAGGCTCTCTCTCTGAAGGGAAAGGGAGGGCCCTGGAATCACATGAGCTATATATATATATATATATATATATGACTTTATATTTTAGAACAGTTTTAGATTACAGAGAAATTGAGAAAATAGCACAGAAACTTCCCATAATCCCTGCACCCCGTTCCCCCATATTGTCAACCTCTTGGTACATTTATGTCAGTGAATGAACCAATATTGATGCATTAGCTAAAGCGTGTACTTTATTCCGATTGCCCTAGTTTTACCTAATGTCCTTTTATAAAATGCCAGGATCTCAGCCAGGATCCCACATCACATTTAGTGGTCACATCTCCTCAGGCCCCTCCTGGATGGAATATTTCTCAGATTTTCTTTGTCTTTGATGACCTGGAGAGTTTTGAGGTGTACTGCTCAGGGATTTTGTAGAATGCACCCCCCCGCCCCCAGTGGAATTTGTCTGGTGTTTTTCTGTTTAGATCAGAAAAACCTTTCTTTGGCCATGCCCCACCTAAGCATCTCTAAAATCCTGATGTCCCCCCCCACCCCCGTGACATATAATTCTTATTATTCAAAAAGTGAATTCCTATTCATGTGGAGGAAGCCTAAAAGGCCATTAACATGGTCTAAACAAGCTTCCAAAGAACATGGCATCCATGAAAGAGAAAAATAAAAGAATGAAAGGACAGTTGAAGTGCTGAGGAAGAAATCACAAAGAAATTTAAAAAAAAAAATAAAAATGAAGCGATATGAAAAAATAGCAAATAAAGTTTCAAAACATATAATAGAGAACTGAAATGCATAAATATGTCACAATATATACCTATATACTGTATATGAGCCCCGAGAACCATAAGAAATGTAAAAAATTCACTGTTGTTAACTCATTCTCAAATTGCCCCCCTTAAAAATCAAATTGCCCCATGTTGGGAACCACTGGTTTAGACTGTGTCTATGCATTTTTTTGGGAGGAAGACCACAGAGGTAAGGTGCTATTTTTGTCTCATCATATCATGCTTTGTCACTGTGGATGTTGACCTTGACCATTTAGCTGAGGTTGTGTTGGCCAGGTATCTCCACTGAAAAGCTAGACTTCTCCCCCCCTTCCTGTGCGATACTCTTTGGAAAGGGTTGCTATGTGCAGCCCACACATAGGGGGTGGGGGGTTATGTTCTTTCTCCTTCAGGGCAGAAGATATGCATAAATTATGTGAAATTCTTATGCAAGGAGGCTTGTCTCACACTTATTAACTTATCCAATAATTTATATAAGTATGGACTCATATATTTATTTTACACTTTATAATCCAACTAGAGGCCTGGTGCACGACATTGTGCACTGGGGGCAGGGGGGAGGTCCCTCAGCCCGGCCTGCGCCCTCTTGCAGTCTGGAAGCCCTTAGGGGATGTCCGCTTGCTGACCTGGGATCAGGCCTAAGCCGGCAGTCAGACATCACTCTCGCAGTCTGGGACCCCTCACTCCTTGCCACCTGCCTGCAGCAGAGAGGCTCCTGCCACTGCCGCTGTGCTCGCCAGCCATGAGCCTGGCTCAGGGCTTCTGATTGAGCGGTGCTCCCCCTGTGGGAGCGCACTGACCACCAGGGGGCAGCTCCTGCATTGAGCGTCTGCCCCCTGGTGGTCAGTGTGCGTCATAGCAACCAGTCATTCTGCTGTTTGGTCGATTTGCATATTGGCCTTTTAATATATAGGATACTTCTTTATTGATCCTGTGGCTCGAATTGTTCCCACTTTGGTCACTGGGAGTGTTTCAGTGGCTCCCGTGTCCCTTTGACTTAAGTAAACACTTCTTACTTTTTGGCACAACAAGACCTTCCGGCTTGTGTTTTCTGCACTAGTCCCAGAATCAGCCATTTCTCCCAGGTTCCTTTTACTGGTGAAACCAGGATTTGGGTGTTAGGTGTGCTTGCTGCTATGGGGCTTTTGCATGTGTTTTAAGGGCTAGGTGTGGGAAGAGCTTCAAAGTGTGGTCCACAGAGTAGAAGCATCATCCTAATATGAGAGCTTCCAGACCTACTGAGTTCATATCTACATTTTAAAAGATCGCTAGGCAGTTTGCATGGACTTCAGGTTTCAGCAGCACTGCCCAGAACTCAGTCCTGTGGCCCGCACTTCAGAGGACACTAGAAATGGGGCCCCAGAAGAGGAAATAGCGTGGCGAACGTACTGTGTTGTCTCTACAACTGTGCCCTCCAGTATTTACTTAGTATTTATTGGCTATTTGCTCAGATGACTTATGCTTAAAATACCTATTTTATTTTTGTTCTTGCTCTTCCATTGTATTCTTTTTCATATAAAACAATCATTTATTGAAATACATATTGAGTACCTGTTACGTTTCTGGTGTTTTTCTGAGTGCGAGGGATGCAAAATGCCTTCATGCAGCTTACAATTCACATGGGGGCAGAGGGTACCTAGAAAGAATATGTCTGTGTTGGGTGTGGCAACTGCTATGAAAAAAGAAGGCCTGGCAAGGGGTAGAGTGGTGGCGGGACTAGGGAAGGTTGCCAATGGAAATGGGATGGCCAGCTCATCCAAGTAGAGATCCGAATGAAGTAAGCAAGTGAGGCCTGTGACTCTTTGGGGATATTCCAGGCAAAGAGAACACAAGTGGTTTCTTCAAAAGCCAAGACACATTCAGATTAAAATTTGAAATCTCAGCTCCAAAGTCAGGTATCAAAATATTCAGGTGTTGACAACTTTTGGGCCTTGGACTGACATATGGCTCCTGCTATGTTATCACAACTCCTTTTGTCAGAAGGGATGTGACGTGCCGATGCTCATTTTATAGGATGTGAAAGAACATATTTCAGCTGTTTCCAAGTTTTCCTTGATCTTAGGACTCTTTTATGATATTTATTTATTTATATATTTTTTTGTTAATCCTCACCCGAGGATATTTTTCCGTTGATCTTTTAGAGAGAGTGGAAGATAGAGGGAAAGACAGAGGGACACATCGATGTGAGAGAAACACATAAGATTGGTTGCCTCCTGCACGTGCCCTGACCAGGACCTGCAATTAAGGTACGTGCCCTTGACCGGAATTGAACTTGGGACCATTTGGTCTGCAGGCCAGCACTCTATCCACTGAGCCAAACCGGCTAGGGCAGGACTCTTTTACACTTGAATATTATTGAGGACCCCAAAGAGCTTTTGCTTATTAGGCTTACATCTATAGATATTTACTACATTACAGTTTAAATCTAGGAAAAGGTAAACATTTATTTATTAATTCATTTAAAAATAAGATGAATAAATCTAGTGCATATTAACATAAACATAATTTCTATGAAAATACATGTATTTTTGAAAACGAGAACAATGTAGTGAGAATAGTGGCATCATTGCATGTTTGCATATCTCCTAATCGTAGCCAGCTAGACTGGACTCTTATCTGCTTCTGCATTGAGGCTGTTGCAATATCACATGTCATGTAGCATTTTGAAAACTTTGTTGTAAACCCAGAGAGTAAAAAGGCAAGTAATAGTTTAGCATTATTACAAAATAGGTTTGACTTCGTGGGCCCCGTTAGAGTCTCAGAGACCTCCAGGGGTCCCCAAAGCACAGTTTGAGAACCTGTCCTTTACCAGAGTCCAGCTCCACCACTCCACTTGGCTGGGCGAGTGATTGAACTTTTTGGTTCCTGAATTTCCTCATCTTTAAAATGGACTGAGTAACAAATAACAATTGATGTGATGCATTTAGACTTGTGCCTGGCACCAAAAATCCTCCAGAGTTGTTACTATAGTTTTTGTTTTTTTAAAAAGATTTTTTATTGATTTTTTTAGAGAGTGAGAGGAAGGGAGAGGAAGAAACATCAACGTGAGAGCAATACACCCATATGCACCCTAACTGGGGGATCAAACCCACAACCTAAGTATGTGCTCTGACTGGGAATTAAACCGGAAACCTTTTGGTGCACAGGATGACACCCAACTGAGCCACACGGTCCAGGGCTCATTACTATGATTGTTAAATAGACATAGACTTTGATTATGATTATTTCTGAGCCGTGAGAGAATATTATTCACATATTAGAGACCCGGTGCACGAATTCATGCATGGGTGGGGTCTGGCTGGCCCACCCCAATCAGGACCCATCAGGCAGGCTGGACGGGGGGAGGGGATGAGGGAGCTTGGCAGGCTGGCCTCACCCCCTGATCGGGGTCAGGGGGAAGGCCAATTGGGGGCAGGGCTGGCTGGGGGAGGGGCTGCAGGCAGTTGGCCGGCCAGCCCCGCCCCCTGGTTGAACTCCTGGTGGGTCGAACTCCCGCCTGAGGGGACAGTTTGCATATTAGCATTTTATTATATAGGATAGGATTAAAGTCTATGTTAATTCCTTTGTCAGGAATGCAACTCCCCCCTCCCGAATGCCCCTTAAATCCTCTTATTATGGAAAAATAAGGTGTGAGCTGACTTACACATGGCTGTTTTCTATTTGGAAAAGATTTCTGTCCTTTCCAATATTTTAAGCTTCATTAACATTTAGTTTTCACACTGATAATCTCTTTGTGGTCAAGACTGAGGAAAAATATGTCTTCCTACTCCCCAGGATGAACCATTCCTGTCCGAGGCTGGTCTCCAAACATGGACAGATCTCATTTGCTGTTTTCTCTCACCATTGATCTGAATTCCTGAGAAGTCCAGGTAGAAAACTGCCTTTGGCCACTGTAATAATTTCTTAGGGGCCACTGACCTTGATGCCTCTTTTATGTGTAACTATTTTGCATATGTATTCTAATTGTCATAAAAAGTCGAGTGAATTCACACTGCCGAGCAAGGACATTATCACAGACTCATGGAATGTCAACTTATTTTTTCGTGTTCACATTGTAACGATTCTCTCTTAACTCAGGATGCATTCCTATTCCTCTGTTGTGCTTTGCCCTGTCAGTTAAGATGGAACAGCTTCGCATTACTTAAGCAACAGATGTGCTTTGCATGCAAAGTCGGGAAGCCTTGCAGGAACGACCTTCCATGTAAAAGAACTTCAAACGACAATAATAACAGGTTAATCCAAGAAGCATTAGCAGCCTCCTCCTCACGCAGCCTGAACAGGGAAGCACTTATGTAACGAGTGAGTTTACCATAGTAAATAAGCCACTGACATTTGTAAGAAGCATTCCTATTGGAGCCTGGACCACAGATTATGTTGCATGTTAAACTATAAATAGGGCGAATCACAGAGCCAGGCCCGGTTCTAAAATGCTATGGAAAGTAATGCGCTCTGTCGGGGTGAAATGGGTGTTACGAGTCCTCTCGACACGAGTGTCCAGTTGCCCGGCTCGGGTTCCCTATAGGCCCTGGAAACTTGATGATTCATCTCACTTTCCAGCCTGACTCTCCGGGGTGGTTAAAAAAAGAGAGGGCATGTTTCTCTTGGGGAAAAAACGATCGGAGGCAGAATTCGTAAATGATACAGAGGGATGTGGATTGCATCTCGCTGTAAGTGAAGGGAGAAAACAGGGGTTTCTCCGTATGGAGCTGGCAGCTCCTTGCAGCCTAGGCGATTGGAAGAGTTTCGATCAGAAAATCACATCCTGCTCCAGGCTGTCTTTGCCGAGAAGGTCTGTGCGTTCAGTGATTTCCTTCAGACCTCACATTAGGTGCAGCAAGGATGAAGCCCGGAGCTGAAAGGTTATGATGACACAGTCTTTACCCGGAGGAGACTTCTCGAGCCCGCAGATTTTGGGAAGCACACACGAGGGGCTCAGTTTCAGGCCCAGTGAAGAGGGAGTGAGGAGAGGAGAGGCCAGGAGGACCAGAATTTGTAGGGCTCACCCAGGCAAAGCCAAGGAAGTGGCTGCCTTTCCAGGATGTCTGAAGGACCCGGAGATTCTCACTTGCCCCATTCCTGAAATTCCTGTGTGTGAGCACATATTCATCCATTCAGCTCACTCATTCAACATTTCCTATGACCCATGGATTGTTCTAGAAATGTAAAGATACCAGAAACAGAAAGAGAAAAGTTGTATTTCCTGTCTCATGTTCATAGTCCAGTGGTGTTGAAGGAGAGATATGAAAACAAATGATGATTGTGATTGTTTGGGCTGCTATGACAAAGTATCATAGATAGGCTGGCTTAAACAATAGACATTTATTTCTCACAGTCTGGAGGCCGGAAGTCCCAGATCAAGGTGACCACAGATTTGGTCTGGTGAGGCCCCTCTTGAGAGAGAGAGAGAGAGAGAGAGAGAGAGAGAGAGAGAGAGAAAAAAAGCTCTGGTGTCTCCCCTCTTATAAAGGACACCAGTCCAATCATGGGTATGAAAAGTTTCAAGTGTTCAATTCAAGATGCAACTAAGAGAGGCATGTTCATGTATGCTAATAACCAGGGTGTTATGGTCTGTGTCCCCCCAAAATTCATGTTGATTAGGCAGAACCTTCCTGAAGGGGTCCCTATAAAAGAGGCTCCAGAGAGAGCTCCATTTCCCTTCTGCCGTGTGAGTACACAGCGAGAAGTTCACGACTGTGAAGCAGGAAGAGGGTCCTTGATCTTGGACTTCCAGCCTCCAGAACTGAGAAATCCATTTCTGTGTTTGTAAGCTGCCTGGTCTGTGGCATTTTGTTATAGCAGCCAGACCAGGCTAAGACACAGGGGCACATCAGTTCCAATGGCCTCTGCAGCCCCTCGAGCCTGGTAGGTTCTGTGTGTGGCAAAGCCCTTCCCCACCAGCTGGTCCACAAAACCCCCAGCTTCCTTTGCAATCTGGCCACTATTCTTCCCAAAGAGATGGAAGGGAGACTGCGTCCAATATTAATGACCTCCATTGATACAGCTTCACAAAAAAGAATAGAAAGGATGACAGCAAAATCATGATAAATGGTCCTTTCTCTGCTGGAAGACTACCTCCCAAACTTTGCTAGGGCTAACATGGCCCTGGGCTGTGGCTGCCGGACTGTTGCTTCCCTCCCATGGACTCTTCCTGGGATGTGCAGATGGCTGAGTGTGATCAGCTACAGGGAGTTTCTGTTTTCTGCATGGTTACGATGACCTATCTATGTTGCTGGGGCAGGGCATGGCTGGAATTCACACACACAGTGTCTGATCAGAGGATCAGCCTTGAATCTCTGAAGCTGCACTGGGACCCAGCATCTCTCGGAGACTGTTCAAGGTGCTGACTGTTTAAGAGTTCCCTTCCCATTGTCTAAGGACATCTGCTTGAGGACAGAGGGGTGCTGGGTGGCAGGTGTGGGTTGAAATACAGACTTCCAAGTAGGAAATCTCAGGGTGCCCAGGGCCCTGCCCTACCAAGGCCAGAACCCGGATGACTGGAGCAGTGGCTGGGGAGGGTCACCTAGTGTCCTGCTCCGGGCTTGACCCTGGTCCACCAGATGTTCTGCTCATCACTGCTACGCTGCCACTCTGGGCCCCCTCTGAGCCACTCCCACCAGAAAGGAGGTGAGAGTAGGATTAGCATTTCCCAGGAAGCCCTGACCCACTAATCTCTCCCTTTGGGATGGATGATGACAGGAACACTTCTTGCCTCTAAGAGTTCTCATCTCAGAATAAAACCCAGATTTCCTGCCCCAGCCTCCAGGGTCCTACAGGCTGCAGTGCCTGCAGGCCTTCCTTCCGCCACTCCCTGCACTGCATCACTCCCACCAGCCTTGCTGGCTTCCTTGCTGACCCTGGGATGGGACAGGTGTGATCCTGCCTCTGGGTGTTTGTGTCCACTCCTTCTGGGTTGTTTGCAAGTCTTGCTCCGTCAAGTGCTCCATTCAAGCATCTACTCTGTCTTATCAGAGACCCTTCCCCCTAGAACCTCCCCTTCTCTCTGCGCCTCTCATCTACCCCCTTCCTGGCTTTATTTTCCTAGCACCTTCCTATGCCTGATATATGTTGTATCTTTGAGACCACCGTCTAAGTGTCTCTCTCCCATCACCCACAAGCAAGGTCCTTGAGAGCAGTGACTTGGCATCCCCAGTGCCTAGAACAGTGCATGGCATGTGACAGGGACAGCCGAAAATATTTTGGGATGTCTGTTGGCTGGGTGAGGACAAGAAAATACTGTACCTCACTGTGTGTGTCTGTGTGCTCAGCCTCCACTCCCCCGGCAGCTCACGGCCGTGGAGCCTCGCCCTTGGCTGGGTGATGACTTCTTACATTCATTCGGCCCTTTTCAGCCCTGTTTGCTTTTCTGAAGCAATTTCTGCCATGAAAAGAGGATTATGGATTTTGGAGCCAGCAAGGTTTGGCTATCACCCCGTTTCACCACTTAATAGCTATGCAGGCCCGGGCCAGTTACTTCACCTCGCGGACCACACTTTCCATGGGAGTTAAATTAGGATACAGATGGCTCGCTCATGGGAATTTTCCAGGCACTTGAAGTCAGAGACTCCTGGAGCAGGGCTGGGTCCACCATCAGAGCTCAATACACGTCCATCCCATCGCTTTCTTCCTTCCCCTCGGCATGCCTGGGACTCTTCCTCATCCTCGTTCCTCGTCCCTTCTTTGTTTCTTTGTGTCCCTTGCACACTTTTCTTAACCTTTCTCCCCACTGCCCGGCTACTGTTCTCCGAGGCTGACCTTCGTCTTGCTCTCCTCTTCTGCGGTTGTGTGCTCCCTGGTCCTGTGGCCAGGCGACTGCTGACTTGTGTTCTGGAGGCCGCAGCTCACAGTTTCCTGCTTCTTGCATCTCTCCCGGCGAATGTTCCACACAGAGCAGATTGAGTTGATGTGACGTGAACTCTCTTTTCCTCCGTCAGAAAACGCCAACCTCCTGGTGTAGATGGTCCCATTGCTTTCCCAACATCAGCATCGGCTTGTCAGAGACCCATGGCCCAGCACCTGGGGCGGCACACACAGTGTGGGCTTCTGGGGAGGAGAAGCCCCTGGAGGGGCCTCCCCAGCAGAGAGGAGGAGACAGGGACCTTGACTTTGTCTTGATGTAAAGATAGCAGAGCCTGCCTGCTGTCCCCTCACAACCTCCCTTCAGCCTGTTCAGTGCAGAGCCCCCAGGCTGAACTGAAGCAAGTGATGGCCAAGCTCTACCCTGAGGTGTGGCCATGCAACCAAGCCCCGTGATGTGCACAGAAGTGATGTGTGTGACTTCTGGGTTGTGCCCTTAAAGCAGTGGTTCTCAACCTTCTGGCCCTTTAAACACAGTTCCTCATGTTGTGACCCAACCATAAAATCATTTTCGTTGCTATTTCATCATTGTAATGTTGCTACTGTTATGAATCGTAATGTAAATATCTGATATGCAGGATGGTCTTAGGCGACCCCTGTCGCCTGTGAAAGGGTCGTTCGACTGCCAAAGGGGTCGCGACCCACAGGTTGAGAACCGCTGCCTTAAAGGGAGAAGGGCTTCACTCAGTCGCCCCCCTTTCTGTGGGCTGGAATGTTGACATGATGGCTGGCGCTACAGCAGTCATTTTGGACTACAAAAGAGAAGCTGCAGGCTGAGAACCCGGAAGCACAAGACCAAAGGGGCCTATGCTCCCAGCACCCAGGGGAGAAGTAAGGGACTGCGTGCACATCGCCTGCTCCATAGGGGAAACAGCCTGTTTTGTTGACGTCTCTGTGGTTTTGGCCTTTGTTACAGCAGCTAAAGCCGAACTAATCCAGAGAGAAAGGGTATTTTGTTCCCAGTAAGGATGGACACTTCCATCCATAGGGGAACCATCTGAGGAGGTGATTATAACTTAGTGGAATAAGCTCAGACATTGATATTGAAGGACTGCTTTGGCATCGCCACATATAATCGTTGGGCAAGTTATAACCCTCTCCGTGCCTCAGTTTCCTCATCTGTACAATAATAATAATAAGACATAATGGCACCAACCTCTATCTAACATTTTATGGAGTGCGTAGCTTGGTTTAGGTGTCACATAGTGTTTGGGTTAAGTGAGATACTAGAGTAAATCTAATACCACCGTTAATTACTTTACACATTACTATCCACACACAAGTATTATTATTTGACTCTTCCCATCCTGATTTCTTGTTTACTGCTGATGGGCACTGACCGCTCCTGAGGCTGGCTTTGAATCCCACCAGAGACCTGCTTCAAAATGTAGCACACAAGCAATATTTCATGAATGCTTGTGAAAGGCATAGCTTATTTGTGAGTGGGATACTTCTATTAACAGAACGACATTTTATCTTGATTTTAAAAAATTTAAGTGTGTTATATACATAACATAAAATTTACCATGTTGGCTATTTTTAATTGTATAATTTAGTGACATTAAGTACATCCACATCGTTGTGCAGCCATCGCCACTCTTCACTTCCAGAGGTTGTCATCATCCTCAATAGAAATTCAATACCCACTAAGTAAACACTCCCACTTCCCCCTCCTCCTAGCCTCTGACAAACTCTATTCTACTTTCTCTCTCTATGAATTTGCCTGTTCCAGGTACCCAACTAAGTGGACTGCTGAAGTGTCTGTCATTTTGTATCTGGCTTATTTCACTTAGCATGTTTTCAAGGTTCATCCACGTTGTAGCCTGTGTCGGAATGTCGTTCCTTGTTAGAGCTGAATAATATTCTACTGTATGGCTATCCCGCCTTTGCTTACCCACTCGTACACAGATGAACACGTGGGCTGCCTCCGTCTTTTGGCCGTTGTGAATCATGCTGCTACCAAGGTGGGTGTGCAAGTCCTCGATGTGCCGTTAACGCAGAATTTGACTTCACATCTGTGTGGACACCGGGCTTCCTCTGAGGCGGTGCCGCACGGGGACCTGCTGCAGTGTTTCCCTTGGAGGCGTGCTCAGTGTCCCAAATGCCTAGACACAACAGCTGGTCCCTGGCACAGCGGTGAGAAAGTTCGCAGTGTGCTGCCATCTCCTTACGTTGCACGGAAGGACTCAAAGGGACAGACAGGACACAGGGAGGGTGACATTGGTGTGTAGGGGCCCAATGTGCCCTGGTGCAAATGCACTTCTCTGTCCGCTCCTGGATGTAACATGTCCAACCTGACCTCGGCTGAGTGGGTAGGAAGGGGCACCTCCCCTCGCCCAACAGTCAGGTTGGCGCCTTGGGGCCGAGGCCAGGTGCCCCTGCCCTGTGGCTGCGACGCCTCGTGTGTTTGGCTGATAATCCTTCGGTCTCCGTCCTGGCTCCCTGTTGTAGAAGCAGAAGCTGATGACTTTGAAGCTGTGGTCCAGCGGAAGCATGCCCGAGGAATGCGGCCATTACTCCAACTTCTGAGAAATGCAATCATGAGGATTCTCACTTAGATCATCTAGCGCCAGAGACACGGCTCCCTGGGCCTGCAGCTTTGACACTGGCTGCCAGTGAATGTTCGAGTGCGTGTCAACAGAGAAACCAGTGCGTGGCCCTGGCGTGGGTCACGTTGATCCTGCAGTCGGTGAGATCGGATTCCAGGATGATGGGGTTGTGACCGTCGTGAAGGTTCGCACAAAGTCAGATGAGGACAGCACGGGCAGGTGCTCGCCTGTGTCCTTGGCTTTGGGATTGGTCCCTTTGTGTTTCAATCATTCAGTAAAAAATCAGATCCTTGCATGTATCGTGGTTATATACTTCCCGGTTTCACTGCTCACTAGACTGAGTAAAAGGCCTAATAGGATTCACCAAGAAAAATAAGAATGTTGGGCTGTATTGGGAAAAACAGGACTTACATATAATTTTTTGGTTAGCTGCAGAAATGAAAGCATGTATGGACTAGAATGACTTCAAACCCACTGGCCAGGGTCCAAAGAACTCATTTATTTTGTTTGTTGGGTTTCTAAGAAATTAACTTTTTTTTTCTCTTTTTTTAAATTGAAAAAGAAATATATGCACGTTGCCTTAGCCCAGCAAATAGAAACTGGAGGAAAGCTTGAGGCTGCTGGTTAACTGGGGGAGGAGGTACAGCGACCAGGTGGCCAGCCTGCGGAACAGGGAGGCAGGGAAGGATGGGAAATGATTGTAAGGTGGTGTGTTACTTCCAAAAGGCGTCAACGTCTCATCAGATCCTCTGCCCATTTTTTAATGAGATTGTTTGTTTGCTTTTTTGCTGTTGAGTTGTATGCATTCTTTATAGATTTTCAATGGTGATGGGAGTAACAGGGCTTGTGACCACTGTAGTGGAAACAGATGTTGGATTACAATGCTGTCCACCTGAAACTGATAGAATAAAAGAATTTTTTTTTTAAAAAAGATGTTCCTGTGCTGTAAAATTAGTAAGAGACTTAGTTCCTTTTAAAAAAGATTTACCTACATCTCAAAGGGAGAGAGAAAAAGACAGACAATTATGAGTTTTTCTCAAGGAATTGCTCTAAGAAAAAAAGGGAGGAAACGTATTCTCCCCTCCCCCCTTTTAGACCAGGAAAATTCCACTTTTTAGTATCTGTATT
Source organism: Myotis lucifugus (assembly GCF_000147115.1). NCBI lineage: Eukaryota > Metazoa > Chordata > Mammalia > Chiroptera > Vespertilionidae > Myotis > Myotis lucifugus. Next base: position 7,900,291 of record NW_005871075.1, on the reverse strand, counting down.
TAACCTTTTCAGAAAGGGCTATAAAATGTAACACAACTTCAACCAAAACCACAATAAAAATTTTTAAAAATATATTTTTATTGTTGATAGTATTACAGATATCTCCCATTTCCCCTCCCTTTTGCCCCACTCCTCCCAGCCCTTATCCACCCCTCCAAGTCTTCACTATCCAATTGCCTGTGTCCATGGGCTATGCATATACTAGTAAGTATATAAATTTTTTGGTTTATCTCTTCTCCCCCGCCCCCCAGTCCCACCACAATAAAAGTGTTTGATGGAGAAAAAAGAGGTTGCTTGTGTTCTCTTCTTCAAAGAGCAATTCCGTTTCTACCATGTGAGCTCTTAAATATAGAGTTTCTCATGCTATTGCTAACATGTCAGTGGCTCGGGCTCTATTCCTGTCCTCTCCTTCCTCCCTCCATCCCTCTTCCCCGTTTCCCTTCTTTTGCTCTTTTGCGAATTTGTATTGAAGGGGCTTGTTGCAGGCTGGGGCAAAGAAGAACCCAGGGCTTCCCAGCACGGTTTCCCCCTGTGTTGTGGTTCCTCTCTTTGTTGAACGCACCAGATCCTAGTGGATATGAAGGAATGTGCTTTCCTGCTGGTTCCCTTGGTAAGAGCACCGCATGGAACTAGCAGATGCCTCGCAGGGAGGAGAAGCTGTTGTGGGAACAGGAAATGCGGGTAATTGGCAAGCTTCCTGGTGTCTGAAATCCTGCCTCCACTGAGTGCAGCTTTTCCCTGTGCAGCTGTGGCTCCCAGCGAGCAGGCTCTGTCCTGGGGGAATTAGAAACACATTGATCTGGGCTGTAGACGCTGATGGCTCCAGACAGTCCAATGGCCCATGTCAAGTGAGAGTTGGGTCTGTGGGGCTGGGGTGGTGAGTGAGCCAGCTTTTGGCTCTGCTGTTGCTTAGCTGTGACCCAGCTTTTCATGGCGAGCAGGTGCCCCCCATCCTCAGGCCCAGGAAACACAGGGGAGCCAGAGTCAGGGCCTGTCTGCTTTGCTCGACTGCAGGCTGCCTGAGGACAGGGGAGTGGGCGTTTCTTCTGGATTTCCCACCGCCCCTGGCACAGTGTTCTCCCAGGAGGCAAGGTGTCTGGTTCAGGGAAGCAGCAGCGTGGCTGCATCCTTGACCCTCTCTTTTCCAGCTCATTCTCAGGGGAGCTCAGAGGGCTTGGAGCAGGCAACAGGCCATCCATTTCCCAGGGTCTCTGCGGAGAGCAGACCCAGGGGTACCTTCTCCTGGGTGTCTGGAGGCTGAAGGGGAGAGAGCTGCTTCTCCTGGGGGCCTGGGAAAGCACTGACATTTCCTAGCTGTCCAGGAGGCCGGCCCTGGAGCGCTGTTGCCTACATGACTTCCACCTGGCGATCCGCACGAGCGGGCGGGAAGGCCGCTCCTGAGCCTCAGGTGGGTGGTGCTGATTTGCTGGCTGTTCGCGGAAGGCCCACCTTCAACCCTTTATTGGTTCTCTCGTGTTCCGGAGCCCCCGACAGTGGACTTGTCTGCCTGCAAGGCTGGGCGAGAGCAGGCCACACAGAACCACGACAGGCGAAGAAAGAACCTCTGCCACCGGGTACAAAAGCCAAGCGGGTCATCAGGCCCAGGGGACTCGCCCAAGCCCAGCGCTTGCCACAGACAAGGTAAGAAAGGACTTTAAGCAGAAAACTTCTTGAGGAGGTGACACAGAGCTTTAAAAAGGCTTTCTGGAACGAATGAACTATGGTTTTTTTGAGGAAATGCAATAGATGCGTTTTGACACCTTTTGGTTGAATTTATTGGGGTGACATTGGTTAGTAAAGTTATACAGGTTTCAGGGGTGCCATTCTCTAATACCTTGTCTGTATATTGAATTGTGTGTTCACCACTTACTACTGAAAAGAAAAGCTTATCTGAGTACCATGGTGACTGAGACGGTCTCTGAGGGGTTTGCAGTCTGCGAAGAAAAGAGACTTAAATAAGTAGACAGAGGCTGGCGTGAGAGCTCATCCGAAGTAGGAATACAGTGTTTTGCATGGAAGAAGGCAGGTGCGAGAAGGTGCGGATGGAGTGCTGTTCCAGTGGGTCGCTGGACAGGAGGGTGTCAGCTGGGGAGGAGGAGGACGGTGATGCTGGGCTGGGGGCGCAGACCCGTGGGGCTGAGGACGACATGGGCAATGAGGTCAGAAAGTGGCTTGGAGTCAAATCACAGAGCATCCTGTTTGCCACGTTAAGAAACCTGGCGGCCATGGAGGTTACACCTGTTAGCCACCCTGAGGGCTTCCGCAGGTGTGGAAGCAGAAGGGCGGGCTCTGGCCTGGTATAGCCCTCACAGCTGTGAGACCTGGGAGGCATTTTGCGGCCTACCCTTGGGGAATGGCATTGCTGACAGGAAAGAAATGTTGTAAGAACTAGAGCAGTGGTTCTCAACCTGTGGGTTGCGACCCCTTTGGCGGTCGAACGGCCCTTTCACAGGGGTCGCCTGAGACCATCCTGCATATCAGATATTTACATTATGATTCATAACGGTAGCAACATTACAGTTATGAAGTAGCCACGAAAATAATTTTATGGTTGGGTCACAACATGAGGAACTGTATTTAAAGGGCCAGAAGGTTGAGAACCACTGAACTAGAGTAATGTAGGTAAGGGCGTTTGGTCGGTCATGGTCTTTCGCCGTAGGTCTGCTGTTGGAATAAACAGGCCAGAGAGAGGCCTGGTATGTGATCTCCATTTCAAAGTGGAGAGATTTGAGGCTGAAAGAGTTTAACTAGCTTGTCTAAGCTGCCTGAGCAAATAAGATTTCCAGTCTGGAGCTGAGCCCAGAGCCCACGTTCTCCCCTTTCAAATACACTGCTCTGCAGAGAAAGGCCCAGCCGGGGAGGGGGGCTGTCTAAAAGGGTGGTGCCGCTGCCCTCAGGGGGGTGACCATCTGGCCTCTTTAACACGGGAAGTTGGGCTTCGGGAAGTTGGGCTTCGGAGCAAAAGCTGCCACAGTGCTGTGGTGCTAGCGGGCTCAGAGGAGAAGCAGGCCCTGTGAGAGGCTACAGTCGGGGGGGCTTCCTGGAGGAAGTGGGACTCCCCGTGGACTTTGTTGAAGAGGGAATCCAGGATGGGGAATGCTGTGAGGGGCTGCCCAGCGTCCCTCTTAGGAATGAGGAGCTTACTGCCCCAGCTGTTGGCCATGCTCGGGAAGATGGCCTACAGCTGTCGGCCCCCTGGGCATTGCCTCAGCTGAAGACAGCTGCCTCACTCAAGGTCCCACCTCCTTCCACAGGAAGCCCACGCCCAGTGACTGACCAAGGCCAGGTGACAGGCCTGACCTTCCTACCCAACTTGGGACAACTCTGAAGGTGATCTCAGCCCTTAAGCTCCCCCATGGGGTCAGCTGAGGTCCTTGGGGCTCCATCACAGCCCAGCCTCTCCCTCCCCTTCCACAGCGGCTGACCCAGGGGCACCCCCTAACAGACACCTGCATGCTCACCCCGGTCTCAGTCAGCTTCCTGGGGCCCCCACCTGTGACACTGGACTGCAGCTGAGTCTGCATGATTCAGACCTGTCCCAGGAGCTGTGTGGTGACAGGACGAACCCACTAACGCATTTTCTTACAGGACCTGTGGCCTGTCCCCTTAAAATTCTTGTCTGGGAGGGACACATCCTTTATGCCTGGTGGGACAGAGCTGAGCGTGCGTGTGTGGTGGGGCAGTGGGTATGGTAGTGGTTAAAGGGTGGGAGGTATGTGGAGGCACCCATCTTCTATATGCCTTTGCAGCTGCTCTTTCAAAGGAGTGGAGCTGAGCATGGGACAGGGAAGTGGGAGGGCGTGGCCGAGAATGACGTGTAGCCTAGAGGGAGGACCAGCGTCTGGTCTCAGTTTTTTAACCTGTGCCTCACAGAGAGCCCAGCGTCTGGAACCCCCACCGAGGAGTCCACTGGACTTATTCCCTGTAGTTCGGATGAAGAAAGAAGGAAGTTATTCCTTATTCCACTTCATGCATATGCATTTCTGATTTGTAAAACTGAGACCTCTCTACCCCACAGTGAACGCACCATCTTTCAATGAGGCCATAGAAGCATGAACCTGGGAAATTTTGTCAGCCAGGGCTCAGGGCCCATTAGCAGCGCTGGGACCTCGGGGCCCCAGGGACCTCGAGCACACCGGGAGAGCACACACCTGCCAAAGTCCCTCCGAGCTGCCCGGCTTGCTTGTGGTTGTACAAATGTGGCACTCAGGTTTCCAGGGAGTTTTCTGAGGGGCTCTGTGCCCCTTCTCTGGCTGAGTTCTCATGGCCAAGGGCTGGCCAGTTGAAAGGCCAAGACCCAGCAGGGGACTGGTTCCCACAGGGGTGCCGGGTGGAGGGTAGCCCCTGACTGTTCTTCATGTACAGAGAACCTTGAACAGTCATGCACCCCACAATGATTTCGGTCAACATTGAACTGCATATGAGATGGTGGTCCCATAAGATTATAATGGAACTGAATTCCTATTGTCTAGTGATGTAGCCACGATAGTGTCCTAGGGCAACACATTAGCCATGCGTCTGTGCTGCTGGTGCAAACAAACATACTGCGCTGCCCATAGTATAAAAGCGTAGCTCATACAGTTATGTACAGTACATGCTACTTGATAATGAAAATAAACAACCCTGGGACTGGTTTATGTATTTACTATACTTTCAATCGTTATTTTAGAGTGTATTTACTATACTATACTTTTATATGTTTACTATACTTTCAATCATTATTTTAGAGTGCACGCTTTCTACTTATTAAAGTTTGTTGTGTAGGGAGGCAGTGGCCTCATACCTCTGGTGTCTACGCGTTTCTGATTTAATCTCGTGCTGTTTGTTGCAGTATCATGCTTGTAGGCTAGGAGCACAGGCTGGCTGTCCCACACAGCCTAGGTGTGCAGTGGGCTAACCCATGATGTTTACACATGAGGAAGCCGCCTGATGATGCTTTTCTCAGGATGCCACTGAGGTTAGATGTATGACCGCACGATTGGAAAGGCCCTGGCCTCACCCTGTGAATGCAGGGGAGCCCTTTCCCTGTTTCTTCGACTCTCAGTCCTTCCTGAGGGGGGTCCCAGGCTCAGAGCTAAGTTTTAGAAAATATGGCTTTGTATCTCCTGCAAGTCTTAGAGATAGAAAGGGCAGGCTGGTGGCTGGGAGACCGGGTGACAAAGAGGAGCCGATGGAGGCTGGGGAGTGGAATACAGGCGGTCATTTGAGACACAGCGGAGGCAGAAGGTGTGGGAGGGAACAATGGCTCCAGCACAGAGCAGTCCGGACTCAGCCCCGAGGGAATGGTGGCTGCAATGCCATGAAAAGAACCCGGGAAGGCAATTCTCACAAACCCTGTGAGACAGGCTTCAGAAATAGACCTGGTTTCAAATTCGAGCTGTTACTACTGGCTGTGAGGGTGCCAGGGGCTTCTTGTAGTCTGATCTGTTGTTTTTTATTTTGTAAAATCTGAGATGACAATGACCACTTCCTAGTTATTTATTGTGAGGAACAAATTCAATGAGAAATACCCATGAAGCATTTGTAATAGATCAGTGGCCAATACATGGCAGTGACTGGGTAGTCGATTAGTGCAGTTTGTGAGGGTGAACTGGGGAGATGGGCCTGCAGAAAGCGTGACCGGTCCCGGTGAGCTGCTCAGGGAGTCACATGGAGGAGTCAAGGGTTTGTGCTGGGGTCTCTTCGGGTCTTTGATGTTCTAGAAGTTCAACTCTCCTAAGCACAGAAATGAACTGATTTATAAAATAGTCTTATTTTTCGGGGTAGCTGTGAATGACAAGCATGAGTATTCAAGAGGAGATTAAACCATGTCATTGATTATTTGTTTAACAAGAGAAGTTCAACAATGTTATCAAAGATCCTAGCTTTTCCAACTTTCTGACCTCCCCCGCCCCCACCGTTCTTGTGGTCTCATGGTGCAAGATAGTTGCCATTGCATAAGGCATCACATCTACATTCAAGACAAAAAAAGAGGAAGGTGCAGCACCATTGAGGTCTCTGCTGTCTGTTGCTTTTATCAGGAAAGCAAAAGTTTTCCAGAAGACTCGGCAGTTTCATTGGCCAGAGTTTGTGGTCACCTCATCATCTCCAAGGGTTAAAAAAGGCCAGGAAAGCAAAAATCTGGCAAAGAGGAATGGGATTGCCTGACAGTGATTTCATACTCAAAGGCAGGGGTCCTCAAACTATGGCCCGCGGGCCACATGCAAATACAAATATTGCATTTGTTCCCGTTTTGTTTTTTTACTTCAAAATAAGATATGTGCAGCGTGCATAGGAATTTGTTCATAGTTTTTTTTTAAACTATAGTCCGGCCCTCCAACGGTCTGAGGGACAGTGAACTGGTCCCCTGTTTAAAAAGTTTGAGGACCCCTGCTCAAAGGGGAGATTTAAAAAATATTTTTATTGATTTCAGAGAGGAAAGGAGAGGGAGAGACAGAAACATCAATGATGAGAATCACTGATTGGCTACCTCCTGTATGCCCCACAGTGGGGATTGAGCCCACAACCCGGGCGTGTTCCCTGACCAGGAATCAAACCATGACCTTCTGGTTCATAGATCAACGCTCAACCATTGAGCCATGCTGGCCGGGCAAGGGGGAGATCTTTAAGCAGCTGAGATTTTGGTGTGAAATTTTGGCAACTGAGAATTCCAGTGACGTAACCATTTAGCTGCAGATCAGTGGACATCTTCATGGAGGAGTAGGTAGCCTGTGATGTTTTTGTCTTTTTGGTTTTCTCGGGGAAAAGCTTTAATTCCCTTTCCCTTTCCTAGAAGCTTTAATTACCCCCACTTCTCCCAATCCAATTTCAATAAATAAATAATGATCTCTCCAACTAGATAATGACAAAAAGTCCTGGTGGGCTTCACCATTAAACTTTGTTGCTTTTTAACTGTATGAGTTCAGCAGGAGGCTCCACTGCACAGGAAACTAAGACAACAGGAAAGAGGACAAGGAAGGCCAGCTCCCCAGGAGCAGGAAGGGCCCTGCAGTCGTGACTGGCAGCCTGTCTTCTGCCCTCGGGCCTGATGGCAGGGCTGGTTCCTGCTCGTAAAGAAAAACTTCCTTGATTTGAAGATAGCTTAAGGATCCACGGATATTTATAGTAGCTCAATCATCACATTCCTTGTTCTAAAATGAATGAGAAAAATTGCATATTTCATGTGTTATTCAGTGAATTCAGACTCAATGATAAAGCAACCTATAATAATTTCAAACACCTCTGAAATAGTAAAAAACAAACCTCAAATTAGTGAAATTAATTACAAAATCATTATGTTTTTGAAAAGAGGCAATTTTTAAAAATCTAATGAAGATGAATAGTGGTGTGAATGTTCTTAATGACACTGAACTGAACTTTTAATGGTTAGAATAGTAAATTTATGTTATGGATATTTTACCACAATAAAAAATTCTATGGAATGTATTAAAAAAATTTGTTGATTTCAGAGAGGAAGGGAGAGGGAGAGAGAGATAGAAACATCAATGATGAGAGAGAATCATTGATTGGCTGCCTCCTGCATGCCCCCCAATGGAGAACAAGCCTGCAATCCCGGGCATGTACCCTGACCAGGAATTGAACTGTGACCTCCTCGTTCATAGGTCGATACTCAACCACTGAGCCATGCCAGTCGGGATGGAATATAGTTCTTTTGAGGGACCTGCCCTAATAAATGGGTAGAATAATCTGTAAAGAGAAGAGCAGATAGCGACATATAAGTGGGTGTCCCTCCCCCCCTCCCCTATTCTATACTCAGTACATGACTTGATCACGGAGTGTCCTCTTGAACTTTGGACCTGTCTACCCAATGGCATCCTGTCCACTTGGCCATCTCATGAACTCCCAGGTCCAAGATGTCTCACACTGAACTTGGCATCTTCCGTTGACCTGTGCACGCCTCCCCCCGCCCCTGCCCCCATTTTCCGTATCTTAGGTAAGGCCTCAAACCTGGACGTCATTCTTGAATTCTACTTTTCCCTCATTCTCCATACCAACTCATTCACCACCTTGGGTTAATCTCTCCTCGGTGTGGCTCTAGTCTGTTCATTTCTCGTCACCTCCACAGTTGCCACTCTAAGGTAAATAAGGAATAAACAACTGATTTCTGAATGAGCTCCAAGCTCCATTCTGCCACCCCCCTACTCTTAAATGCCTCAAAAAATTTTATAGTGCTAAGAAATTAATAAAAAATTTTTTAAAATTCATTCTGGCTGGGTGGCTCAGTTGAAGCCTCATCCTGTACACCAAAAGCATGCAGGTTTGATTCCCCATCAGGGCACATACCTAAATTGCAGATTCAGTCCCCAGTTGGGGAGCATATAGGAGGCAACTCATCGATGTTTCTCCCTCTCTCTTTCTCCTTTCCTCTCTCTCTAAAATAAATAAACATCTTCCGGTGAGGATTAAAAATTTTATTTTATTGTAGTAAGATCACCTACTATGTGGTTTTCCCTCTTAATTTTAAGTGCACAAAACAGTATTGTTATCTGTAGACACAAAGTTGTAAGTAGACCTCTAGAACTTACTCATTTTGCTTCACTAAAGTGTTATACCTGTTGGTAAGAAATAATTTTCTGAACCAAGACCAATGAACTGCTGGCCTTCTTGGATATGTTATCAAATTGCTTAGCAAACCAATTTTACAAAGGCACTCAGCCATAATTTTTGCCAAATGGAAATGAGCGATGTCTTAACATGATTTCCCCAAATGCTTAAAACTTCCTACTCTTCTACAAAGTATTAACCTCCCTTCCCGGATAACATAGTAACACAAATCTGAAAGACAAAAGAGTTGGGGTGTCATGTAAGATGGCTCTTACACTCATGTGGGAGCTGTCCAAGGGCAAGGATATTTCAGTTTCATTAATCACTCATCAGTCTTATCGCACGTATGTATGTTCCAGGCACTACTGGGGGAGAGAGATGGGACAAAGTCTCCATTTGCAAGGCGCACACAGCCTAGTGGTGGAGACAGACTTGAAAATGTGACGTAATGCAGTGACGTGCTCAGAGTCAAGCAAGGTGGTCTGGAGTCACCGAGGAGGGACGTTGTTCAGTTGACTCCCCAGATCTGGAAAGTAAAGGTGATCTGGCTTTGAGATGTAAGCTGACTGCCAATCAAGTCCCTTTTCCATTTCAGCCAAGAATGTCATCGTGTGTCAGGCACAGGAGTTTGAATCTGCATTTTCCTGGCCCCAGTGGGGCTGAGCATCTTTTCATGTTAAGTGACCATGTGTCTTTTCTCTTCTGTGTATTGTCTATTGTTGAACATCTTAATGTTGAAAATAAACTCTCTGAGCCCTGACCAGTTTTGCTCAGTGGATAGAACGTCAGCCTTCAGACTGAAGGGTCCTGGGTTCGATTCTGGTCAAGGGCATGTACCTTGGTTGCAGCTCGATCCCCAGTAGGGGGCGTGCAGGAGGCAGCTGATCCATGTTTCTCTCTCATCGATGTTTCTAACTCTCTATTCCTCTCCCTTCCTCTCTGTAAAATCAATAAGATATATTTTTTAAAAAGAAAAAGAAAATAAACTCTCTGAGGCACACAGGGCACTGGTCCGATGCTCTTTGAAGGACTGGCTTCCTAACCCTACCCACGGTTTTCCACAAGAATAAGGATTAGGGTGTTTTCCTAGAAGCCCCCTGCTTCCTGCCCCTCTCTGTCTTCTCTCTGATAACCAGGCTTCCTCTTCGAGCCTGGCGGTCACAGAGAAAGTCGGATGGAACCTGTACGTGCCGACACTGACGTCACCTTTAGCTGCCAAGTTGTTTTCTTTCCTGTGAGAGCCAGGGGAGAACTCTGCACAGACGGACAGAGGGGGTGAGGTGCAGGCTGGCGAGTGGGAGCACTATCTGGTAAAACGGAAGTGTTTGAGAGTCACGTCTTAAAGAATGTGGTCCAGTTTCATACCTGGTTTGATAAATAGCTCGGTGTCGAGGAGATTGACTCTCATTCATGGATACCTGCCTTCAGCCTCAGATATCAATGTTTTGTTCTAATGAACCCCGAGGACTCAACCTTCGTGTCACCTGGCCCAGTGGCAGTCAGAAGGGCTCTCCAATTGTGTCTGTGTTCCAAGCTCTTGGTCGCCAGAGGACAGGGTCGGAGCTGCTGAGACGAAGGGGAAGGAGCACCCAGGACTTGGGGCCACAGGCTCCTGGGTGTCAGTCTTGGCTGCGCTACCCATCAGCAGCGTTCGGTAAAACAGTTCTCTCCACCCCTCTGCGCCTTGGTTTTCTCCTGTGCAAAATGGGGAGAATGCTTCCCGGAGTCATTATAAGGACTAAATAACATGATGGCTAGACATTTGTTAGGTACATCTGTGTTCCTTTTCTCTCTTCTTTATTCTCTGCCACACCAGACATGCAGCCAAGCAAAGAGTCTGAATGTAGTTGGTGTTTGATACTTCTGCGTTGCTTGATTACAAAGAGAAGTGGTTCTCAAAGTGGGGTTCCCTGGCCAGCAGCAGCAGCACTTGGGAACATGTTAGATATGAATTCCTCAGACCTCCACATTGGAAGCTCAGCCCTTGGGACTTACCTGCAGGTAGTCCTAGTGCTGGTTAGAGTTTGAGAACCTCTGAAGGTCATCTTCCTGTTGTGGCCAATACAGGGGGGTGGCTAACGTCCCATGGGCCGTCAAAGGCCCACAAAATCATTTGGTCTGGCGCTGCCAAGGCATTAGGGGTGAGTTATTTAAATGTTTGGCCAAATACAGCAGGCTAATTTTTAAGCTGATAATTTTGTATGGCCTGCAATTGATGTTATAAATATCCAAATGGCCGTTGGCAGAAAAATGACTTCCCCACCCCTAAAAAAGCTAGTTGAAGTCCCAGGAGGTGATTTTCATCTTGTGTGAGGTTTTCTTTAAAATGGTGAGTGGAATATGTTTCAAGCAGGTGAATTGTTCCCTGTTACCCATTGCGGAAAAGCCCCGAGGTGAGCTCCCTGTGGGATTTGAGCTCAGCTATCTGGATGTCTTCTCTGAACTGGGGCATTAACATCTTTTCTGTTCTTTTCCTGTCAATGCCAAGGACAGGATTTATCAAGTAATGGATGCTACAGTGAGTACTCAGCATTTGTGATGATGTTTTGCTATTATTTCTGACTACATATATTTTAATTTTATGTAAAGACAGAGCCATTTGCCTATGTTCATAACCACAGTGATTAACCTAATAGCTGGGCCCATTAACACATTTCTGCATATCATTGAAAATCTTACATACCTCAGAAAGTCCCTACAACCAAGAGTACAGTCGCTGTGGCAGGCCTTGTCAGATTCATTTCTCATACTCCTTAACGCTTTTCTCATGCCTTTATTAAAAATAGCTGTACCTACTGTGTGTAATGAGTGTTCTGCATGATTAACTATTCCTAAGCCTTTTATGAGAATGTATCAATACTTGCCCATGTACCTTCTGATGGCCACTAGGAGCTTTGAATTTTGTCTGCTTTTTGCTTTTGAGAAGAAACCCATTTAATTGTATAAAGTATAATGGATGCTATATGCAGAATACATTCCTTAGGGCAGGATCAAAGGCTGGTAGAATTTCATTTCAATGAGTTTTAAGAAACATCAATTATGTGTAATAAATGCAATTTGATGAAGGAGTAAGTAAAAATTGCTAATAAAGGTGAGAATATTAAGTGTAATACCTACTGTATTTTGAGAGTTTACCATGTGCCAGGGAGTTGACTGAAGTTACCTGCTTTGGTTCTTATAAAAACACTCAGGCATTGATACAGAGAAGGAACTGATGGTTGCCAGATAGAAGGGTGGTTGGGTGAAAAAAGTGAAGGGATTAAGAAGTATGGATTGGAAGTTATACAATAGTGACAAGGATGTAAATTACAGCATAGGAAATCTATCTATATATATATATATATATATATGACTAAGTGACCGTCCGACTGTCTGTCCGACCGTCCGACCGTCCGACTGACCAGCAGGTCGGTACATATGATGCGCACTGGCAATTTAAAAATTAATGTTGACTTGTGCATGCGTGATATTTGCCCCCATCTGACACTGGCCTCCCATTTAAATTAATTCAAAGAAAGTTTCCTAAAAGGAGACATATGTAATACCCTTTGTAATACTTTAAGCAATAAAAACAAACAAACCAAAAAACCAAAGAAAGTTTCCCATGATGCCAGCATTTGCAATGACTATTAATAAATCACAAGGACAAACTCTAGACAGAGTAGGAATATTCCTACCTGAATCCATTTTTGGACATGGTCAGTTATATGTTGCTTTCTCTCGAGTTTGAAGAGCGTGTGATGTTAAAGTTGTAAATACTTCATCACAAGGGAAGTTAGTCAAGCACTCTGAAAGTGTTTTTACTCTTAATGTGGTATACAGGGAGATATTAGGTAGATAAGTTTAATCAATTTATCAGTCATTGTTTTTATCAATATTGTTTTTATATAATGTTTTTGTCTTTTTATATAATGTCTTTGATGTTATATCATGTTATTGTTTATTAATCAATTTATATATTATTTTCATATATGTTTTACTAATTTTCTTTCATCTCTGACACTTCTATTATAGAGAAAGGACGAATAGCGATATTAAAATATTTCTTCTAATTAATTTCCTTTCAATGTGCACAAATCCGTGCACCGGGCCACTAGTATAGTCAATAATATTGTAATAACTGTGTATGGTGCCAGGTGGGTAACGGAAATGTCAGGGGGAACACTTTGTAAAGTATATGATTGTCTAACCACTATGCTGTGCATCTGAAATTAATACAAAATGATATCAAATATCAACTGTAATTGAAACCCCCCCACTATGAGGCAGATATTATTGTTCCTCTCTTACAGACGTAAAAACTATCCTGAGAGTATACAACACGGACATGTGATACTTGGACATGTGCGGGCATGTGGTTATGGGGACAATTCCAAAGGAAGTTCCATAAAAATGGCATTTGAGGAAGTGGCATTCCTCAATTTAGGCTGCCTTCTGCTTCCCTGGCAGAGGTAATCTCCTCAGCTAAGCTGGGACGTTTGCCAGCCTGCAGTGGTGACTTGTGTGTGTCTTTGCCTGCTACTGGGCTGAGGAGACTGACAAGGAACTATGCTCCGGTGGGATGGAGAGCTGAGGCTTGCAGGCTCTGAGGTAGGAGGTGGTGTATGGAGCACGTAGTGTTAACATTCCCGAGAGCTGGGAGGAGGGCAGCAGTTAGGTTTCGAATGCTCCCTTTATAACTTGCTCAGGGAGTCTTTAGAATGTCAACACAAACACAGGTAAATTGTTAATAGTTTGAGTGAATCCATGGAAACCCCCAAATACAGTCTGTTAGGATCTTTAGGTTAGATTTTTAAAGTTTGTTAGATCTTTTAGATTTTTTTCTTTTTGTGAAGAAAAAAATAACATGTTTACTACATTAAATGGAAAGATGTTTCTATGCACAAAAATTCTAATGGAAAAACACACACATCAAACTATAAAGTAAGAAAATACAGGAAATGGAAAAGTGGACACTGAGAAATGACAAGTAATGCTGAACACTTCACATTGCTTGTATCACAACACATTGGATGCAAATAACAACAAACCTTATTTTGAGTTCAGAAATATTTCATTTTTTTGGGTACTTTCTTGTGTGGAGATTACTTCCCAGATTCCTGCTTGGTTTCAGTGGACTGATGAGTAACAACGGACTTAATGACACTTTATCCTTTGGAATATTGTATGGATTTGAGTATTTCTAATCTCTGCTAACTTCTTATTTGGCCCAGTTATCTGATGTTAAACTGCTTTTAAAATGCCATCTCTCGTTCTCAGATTCCACCACTCGTTAGCTCTACAGCAATTCCATGTTTGAGCATCTTCTTGGCCTTTATTAACATCAGAAACAGCCACTTGACCTCTAGGTACCTGCCCTACTGGTTGGAAACTGTTACAACCTGCCCCAAACATGAGAAAATCAGATGATCTCGGCTTCTTCTCACCTTTGCATTTACTGCACAGGGGATGTGATATTCACCTCTTAGATTCTTTTCTTCTAAACATGTGCCACAAATGGCAGGAATGTGAGATATGCAGTTCTGAAACCAAACACCTCCATTGCTTACCCTTAAGTAAATATCATCTTGAATTCCATTGAATGTTCTATAGTGTTCTTCATATTTCACCAAGGGGACAGTAGGGGGGCAAGGAAAGATTTGTATGTAAATATTATAATCATCTTTAATGAATTCATCTCCACCTCCAAATCCTCTCTGTAAAATTCTTTTCAAGGATTGAAACACTAGATTCTTTTTTAAATGATTTTTTACTTTTCAACTACAGTTAACATACTAATTATATTAGTTTCAGGTGTAGAATATAATGATTAGACATGTATATAATGAAGTGATCAATCTAGTACCCATCTGACACCATACGTAGTTATTACAACATTACTGATTATATTCCCTATGCTGTCTTTTACATCCCTGTGACTGTTTTTGTAACTGGCTATTTGTACAACTTAATCCTTCTACTTTTCACCCAGCCTCCCAACCCCACTCCCATCTGGAAACCATCAATTTCTTCTCTGTACCTATGAGTTTATCTTTTGTTTGTTCACTTAGTTTATATTTTAGAATCCACATATAAGTGAAATTATTTAGTATTTGTCTTCCTCTGTCTCACTTATTTCACTTAGCATAATCTCCTCTAGGTTCATTCACTTACTGTTGTAAGTGGCAAGATTTCGTTACTTTTTTTATGGCTGAGTAATATACCATTGTACATAGGTATCACCTCTTCTTTATCCATTTATCTATCAATGAACACTAAGGTTACTTCCATATCTTGGCTATTGTAAATAATGCTGCAGTGAACATAGGTGTGCATATATCTTTTCAAATTAATGTTTTTGTTTTCTTCAGATATATACCCAGAAGTGGAATTGCTGGGTCATATTGTAGCTATATTTTTAATTTTTTGAAGAATCTCCATACTATTTTCATAGTGATTGCACCAATTTATAATCCCACCAACAATGCATGAGGGTTCCCTTTTCTCCACATCCTTGCCAACACTTGTTCTTTGTTGATTTATTGATGATAGCCATTCTGATAGGTGTAAGGTGATGTATCATTGGGCTTTTAATTTGCATTTCCCTGGTGATTAGTGATGTTGAGTATCTTTTCATATGTCGATTGGCCATCTGTGTGTCCTCTTTGGAGAAATGTCTGTTCAGGTCCTTTGCCCATTTTTTAATCAAACTGATTAGTGTTTTTTTAAATTGTATGAATTCTTTGTATATTAAATCCTTATCAGATGTATCATTAACGAATATGTTTTCCCATTGAGTGGGTTGTCTTTTCACTTTTTCGATGGTTTCCTTTGCTGTGCAAAAACTCATTAGTTTGATATAGACCCATTTGTTAATTTTGTCTCCCTTGCTTGAGGAGACATATAAAAAATATTACTAAGAGTAATGTCAAAGAGTTTGTTGCTTATGTTTTATTCTAGGGAGTTTTATGGTTTCAGATCTTACATTTAAGTCTTTAATCCATTTTGAGTTTATTCTTATAAATGGTTTAAGAAAGTGACCCACATTCATTTTTTTGCATGTATCTGTCCAGTTTTCCCAACACCACTTATGGAGAGACTGTCTTTACTCCACTGTATATGCTTGCCCCCTTTGCCATAAATTAAAAAAGCATACAGGCCTGGGTTTATTTCTGGGTTCTATATTCTGTTCCATTGATCTATATGCCTGTTTTTATGCCAGTACCACATGGCATAAAAAGTTGTTTTGATTACTATAGCGTTGTAGTATAGTTTGATATCAGGTAGCGTGCTACCTCTAACTTTGTTCTTTCTCAATACCACTTTGACTATTTGAGGTCTTTTGTGGTTCCATAAAAAGTTTAGGATTATTTGTTCTAGTTCTGCAAAAAATACCATTGGTATTTTGATAGGGATTGCATTAAATCTGGAGATCACTTTGGGTAGTATGGACATTTTAATGATGTTAATTCTTCAATGATGAGCATGTATATCCTTTCATTTATTTTTTTATCTTTTTCAATTTCTTTCTTCAGTGTCTTATAGTTTTTCCAGTACAGGTCTTTTATCCCCATGTTTAAGTTTATTCTTAGGTATTTTGTTCCTTTAGATGCAATTGTAAATGGGGTTGGTTTTTAAATTTCTCTTTTTGATAGTTTGTTATTGGTGTATAAAAATGCAATCAATTTCTGAATGTTAATATTGTATCCTGCTACTTTACTGAATTCATGTGCTAGTTGTAATAGCTTTTTTGGTGGATTTGTTAGGGATATATA